>NC_142101.1:17399500-17721500 GCF_054644295.1 Miniopterus natalensis
GATCTCCCTGAAGACAAGGCCGACACCGAACAAAGATGATCGGAATGCCGTTGTCTTTTAAACTATACTTGCAGTCATACTTACAAGTGAGTTAAAAATTACAGGGGAAAAGGGACAAATTTTAATGTGAAAACTCTCTCCGACTATTAGGTATGAATAGTGCATTTCCAATCTCATCTGCCAAACGTGCCATGTGGACACAGATCCTATCTTCTGTCAGTCAGTCAGTCACAGTGTCTGGCAGTTTCCCTTTTCCTCGATCAAAGAAGGGTTTATGGTACCGGTTAGTCTCACAATAAACGCATGTTAAAATAAATGAATACAAATTTATTGGCGATAACCTGCAGATAATAAAATGTGCCAAAGAGCTATTAATGCTGATTGCCAAGTTTACAATGTCTGTATTGAAATAATTTAATGTCTGCATGGAAACCTGTAATATTGGGGTTTTAAAGTGAAAATATATTACTTTAATATGAATGATGAAGGCTGGAATAGTCTGTATCCTATTTTGAGAAAGGGCGAGTTCATGTAGGAGAATGCCCACTTTATTGCAGCGTTGTCCCCCCGGAGCTCTCATCAGTTCGTTTTCATAATGACATACACAGCAGGCCCTCGATGTGCTCTCTCCATGCCAATGGACACAGAACTTGTCCCACCCCCAGGATGCATGTGTAAAGTTTTATGATCTGGGATTTATTGAGAAAACTGCAGTAAAAGTATTGATGTCCCTATCCGTTTGGGTCTAAGCCTATAATTAATAGCTTGTTTCCTTTCATTTCCATGAAAACAATCAAGTTCTAAGCTAATTAAGAGCGGAGAGCTGTAAATTACTCTTCGACCTAAGGGGAAATCTGGTTTGGGAACAAAAGGCCTTCACAGAGTTAGAAAAGTAAATCCATTCACAATACCGCATTTGACACTTAGAGATGTTTCTCTTAAAAATATTTTTCCATTTGGCATTCTCACTGGCACTGCATTAAAAATGCTATCAAATACTATCACAAGAATCCATACATCATCCGGAGACGTCTGCTTCCCAAGATACGCGTTACCTCTAACTGAGAAATCTCCTCCATTTGTCAAAACAAAAGCCTAGGATATTTTCCCTAATACCTTTGCAAAACTTAACTTTTGGTTTATTATTGGAAAAAGAGAATGTCGCTCAAAAATGGCACTAATTTAAAACATAATATGTTGTAACTAAGTATTTTTTTATTCCATAGTATGCTTTAAGATATTTACGTGCAATATGAGATAATTCTGGGTGTTTTATATTTAATCTTCAGTATGTCCTTGGGTGTTTTCTTTGTTATGTAAAACTTTGTATTGCTCAGTAAATGTAATTAACATGCCTCTATCTAAACAAAATCCTGCCTATCGACACTAGCAGGCTGCTTTAATCATTTTGGTGTTTGCATTCTGAAATATGATCCGAAGAAATAAAATCGGGAAAGTTAGGAAAAGAGTGGAACACACTGCTTCCTTTCTAAAACTAACACGATGCGCCGGACACCCTAACTGATCTTCAACCAAAACAGCCGCGGGCTGGCCGGTGCGTTCTCTAGACAATCAGAACGAGCGGTTTCAGGCATCTTCACTGTCACTTCAGACAACTTCAGTGTGGTTTCACTGGCGCTGCACCAGTTTCGAGACTGAGGACACCTGGCGTTTGGTCCTAGCGCCGGGTCTGCTGCACGTTCAGGTCACGGCCCTGCTCCTGAGTCACGGGGACCTAACTCACCCGCCTCCGGGTCACCCGGGCTTGGCTCCCTCCTGTCCTTAGGCCAGTGTCTTCTCCCCCACTCTCTGTGTTTCTGCAGCGAGTCCCAGCCGACTCCCGAAGCTGTTTCCCTGGCGGCTCGCCGGGTGTTATGAGGGAAACCCGCTTGGTTAGACACGGGCCGGCCCGCACGGGGCTCACGCACAGGCTGGTGTCATCTCCCGAGACACTGCTGCTTTCCGGTGCAGACGCTCAGCTGGGGGTCTTCCTTGTCGGTCCAAACTACTTTCTCTAGAGTGATTTTTCCCCCCTTTGCAATAGGGCTTTTTAGTTTCTTCTGAATTTTAGATCTCTGAAATCATTTGAAGCTTGGCAGAAAAACACACACATGTGTGCCAAGTTCACAGGTACTTCTCTCAATCTTATGAGATCACTGATGCCCATGGGAAGGAAGAGGGGGCGGGAGGAGACTAACCAACGGGCTTCTACGCACAACCCACGGACAGAACAGGGCAGTGAGGGCGGGTCAGGGTGGAGGCGGTCAGTGGGGGGAAAAGGGGGACATCTGCAGTGCTTTCAACAATACAGATCATTTTTAAAAAGAGTTCAATTAAAAATGTCAGGATGGGCAGCAAGAGATGACATTACATTGAAAAAAACTTAGGTCAAGTAAAATTATTACTGGACCAATAATGCTCTTGGACTTTGGAGCTTACGAGCAATAATAAATAACTCTCTTGAAGCTGTCCTCTCCTCCCCTGTCATAAATTACATAGCAAAAATATTATGAAATGTTAAGAGCGTCATAAAATTTTCCTCTGCTTGTTGCTAATAAGTCCACGATATTTGATTTAGATGGTAAGTAATTGCTTCCACGGTATCTGAGTTAGGTGCTAAAAATATTTAGTAGATAATAGGCTTCCTGTCAAAACTCATCAGATATTCTCGGGACCTATGAATTTCCCATTCATACCACCTCCTCCTGGGCTGATTAATTGAAAAGCATCGAGCTGAAATATTGTCGCTCTCCCTCTCTGCTCCGCTGTTCTGTGCGCACGACTTCATCTGCGTAAGAGAAAATAACCCGCCACGGCGACTATTTCAAAAGTACAGCATATAAATAAAATAAGTCCACCTACCGAAGACCTAATTAATCAACAAAACGATCCTCGCTCATAGCAAACATACGAAGGGGGTTTCCGTGTCTCTCTTTAAAATACCCTCCAGATTTAGGGGCCGCACTGTCCGGACACACAGCTTAGAGAATACCCGGAGCTGCTGCAGATCAATACGACAATTTACAGACCTGCCGCCGCCTCTGAAGGGAGAATCATTTCAGTTACTCAGGGGCTCTTATAGGAAGCACTTTCACATTTAAATAATAGATTCCCGTCGAGGAGAGATTCATCAAATGTATTTTTAAATATTTCAGGACTATTTCCTATGAACAAGGTAGGAGGTCCATTTGTTCAGTAAACGCAATGCCAGCATATCGTTATTTCAGGTTTTAATTAACGTCATAGAGTATCTCACGCACATTTAAGGTTTCCAAAGCCCTTTCATACAATAGCCAGTGAGGGCGTATTCTAGGCCCCACTCTACAAATCATTAATGTGAGTTTCAGAGAGTTTTAATCATCTGCCCGAATTCACAGGATGACACATACGGCATGTTAAACACTGGTACCCAAGGTATCTCGTTCCATATTAACGATCTTTTTGTTAAACCATGTTAAATATCTCTGTCACGTTAAATAGAATGCGTGCTGGCCACCTTGGACATGGCAAAGGCACCTGAAACAAAGCCGTCACGACGCAGTCTTTTTAAAATATGTTTCCATCGATCTGAGAGAGAAAGAGGAAGGGGGAGAGAGAGAGGGAGAGAGAGAAACATCAATGAGAGAGAAACAAAGACCAGCAATCAGGACTTGATGTCAACAATCATTTTGGGAAAACAAAAAAGATGCTGTATGTACTCTAAAGAGCTCTAATAAAAAGCCCTGTTCTTGGAACACGAGGCCCCTACCTGCCCTGTGATCTCCTTCACTGAATGCGGGCTTCAGTCCCAGGCCTCCTAAACTAAGGGGTTTCAGTGGTGTTTGTTTTCCAACATTCCCATCAGGCCACAGAAAAAAATTCTAACAAGTCCATTTTTATGCCAATTTTTTTTTTTTTTGCTCACAAGAGTCAGACATTTCTATGAGAAGATACAGCAGGCTGACCTTATATTTCTGTCTTCTACTTTGGGTTGTTTTATATCCACTTAGAAACGAATAACTTTGAAGAATTAGTATAGCATTCTTAAATAATTTTTAAAAAAACGTAACTGCAAATAATAAAAGTTTAGTGTTTTAACATAGGATATAATTTAGTCAGCTTTCTGCTTATTTTAAACAAAGAGTTTGAATTTTAAATATTAACAACGTATCACTGTTAACCCTGACATTGTGATACAAGGTCCTGTAGTACATTTAATTTACATTCCTGGACAATAACTAGACGGCTATGAAGGACCATTTTTATAAAGCGGCTGATTCCCATCCTTCCAAAGACGTAGCTTTCTAAGGCAAAGAGTTTTCTATGACAGCGATGATTGATATGATTAGGTGTTTTCTTATACCAGGTCATGAAATTAATTTTCATCGTAATTAGTGCCCACAGCAATGATCATATTAATAATCCATTTAGCTAATTGGATTTTGCTAAGTTAGTTGTGTTACATTTTGGGCACTGCTAATACGCCAAGGTCAGTATGTCTCCTATCAACACACAATAGCCAACGTAACATTATAGTGAATAGCATAGCTTATATTTGCAAGTCCTGGATTACCTACATACTCAGATTTCTTTTATTGTCCTTAAGGGTCTTAGAGGCGACTGGCTCACTTTCAAGTCTTGTTTTCCCCATGAGCGAAGGGTTCATTAGGCCCCAACAGCCTGGCATAGGCTAACCAAATTCACAGAACACTAACTTGCCGAAGAGCGGGTCGATATACCTATTTACCTTCGGAATTACAACCACCTAGACAACCTTCCTCTGGCTTCCCACCGGTGTATTCCTTTCTCCTTTGAGGAAACCTAGTTAGGAGGCCTAGTTAAGGGCATGACAGGGTTTTGAAGAGCATGATGTCGGAAAGGACGTGATGGAGGTGAGTTAAGCCAATTTCTTAAAGCCGTAATTCTTCGAAGGGTATAAACAGCTTCGGTCCTGTTTTCCATTTTAGAGGGAAATACATCTGTATGTATGTATGTATGTATGTATGTGTGTGTGTGTGTATACATATATATATATATATATATATATATATAAATCCTAAAGATAACGATCTCTGTCCCCCTTGAAGCTTTTGTGGGAATCAAAGCACCTGCCCTTCATTTAGCCTCATGGCTTTGTGCCCCCAGGTCCACGTTATGAAAGCTCACTCTCAAAGGAAAGAGTTAAATCTTTTCCCTCTCCCCAGGCCACCCTGCCCATCTCTTAATCAGTTCAGTCAGTTGCCCTCAAACCCCAGCGTTTTCCCCGCCTCACCGCCGGCACACGTCTCTGGGAGTGGGAAGAGATGGGAGCGGAGGGGCTGGTTCAGAGGACAGAGAGGAAGGACCGCGGAGCGACAACTGCAAGTGCACGCCGGGGGGTGTGCTCTCCCTGCGACTCACACACTGTCCCGTGGGGTGCTGCTGTTGGGAACACGATTAATAAAACAGGGAACAGCTCCTGGACGCTCTAAACAAAACCAAATGCAACCTCTCTCAATGTACATAATTATTATATTCCTTGAAAATTTAGTCTGTCTGGAAAACATAAAACAATTGTATGTCAGAAAGGGTTAGGTCCTGAGTTCATCATCTGAAGAGGGTTTTTTCAGGAGGGTTTTTAAAATTAGTTTGCAGCAACCAGATCGTGTGAAGGATTATCACGAACCCTACTATGCCCGAGCACACTTCCAGTCACTGTCAACAGACTCCTCGATTATTGTCGCGACAGTAACATCTTCTAGGTTCCCAGCACGCTCTTTAGAACGCTGTAGGACACCTACCCACGGGGAAACCTGTGACCTAGAGCTTCACCCTGTCAGGAACACAATCACTCTATTATCCCTGGAAACTGGGCTCAGTTCACAGCCTCTCTCGACAGACGTGCGGTCATGGAGCCAGAGGAGCCTAAGGTTCACCCGGGAGACAAACACAGGCAGTGATGGACCGGTTGCCCCCCGAGGGCGTGGGCCGTATTAGCAAGAGCAGGGGGGGGAACGCAGGCTTTCCGCAGGTGAAGTCATTTTCAGAAAGACTGAGCCAAAGCGGTGGGAAAGGACCCGACTCGCGCATTTTCGGATCTACTGAGGGAGACAATGCTAAAGGAACTAAGCAAATTTAAACTAATGATGCGAACGGTCCTGGAAAAATGTGTATTCGACACACATTTAGACTTCATTTTTAAAATGTTGTGTTTTTCCACAAAAGAACAAATCATTGACTCACATTTTTCCTGTTTCCTCATAACTTTGTCTTTCATTTCTTTCTTCTGTCCTTTTGCCTGACTTGTAGTCCCATCTCTGAGTTTGTTCTACTTTCTGGTCCTAAAAAAATAAACAAATAAATGTTGTTATGAATATATTATTTAAGTTTAAGGAAAAAATACTTGCGTACGATTTGTCAATCGTGTGCTCAGGCATAGTAGGGTTCAGTTAGAATTGTGCTTCCCACTTTCGGATCATTAACAAGCTTGTCTAATTTAGAATCACCATCAAAACAGATGAGCAGATTTTCAACCATTTTGCTCAGGTTATTAATAAATACAGAACTCAAGGAACAGCTTCATAGCTCAGGGTTTGTTCTTCTGTAACTCGGCCATCCAAAGGTAAATCATTGTTAATTCTCCTGAGTTCACCCTCAGTTCAGTTGTTTACAGTTACAAGGTGAAAAACTGAAAACTAAGGTTTCTTAGGTTAATAATGTCAACGTAATTATGACTCAATGGTGCGCTTTCCATTCACATTCACGCTGCTGGGCTCGACTCGATAGACAGCTGTCTTAAAAGTAAAAAAAAAAAAAAAAAATTGAAATTTAAAAAGACCTGAACTGTATTTATTGTTTATCTAGTATCAGAGATACTACTCAATATTTAACACTGATTATCTTGCTTAGTCTCTATAAAAACAACCCTACAAGCGAGGTCCCTCGAATACACCCTTCAGTACGATTTGAAACCAGGACTCGAACCAAGAACATATTTGATTTCTGAATTCAATTTACTTCAGAATATACTTCTCCAGATACCACTGAAAAAAATTCACGTTCTTCCAATCTCTTCCTTTTTTATGTTCCAAAGATTTGCTACATTGGAAAAGAAAAGAGAAACCAGCCAAAAAGGCAAGAATCAAAGCTGTGTAAGTACCCAACGCGTTCCAAGTATTTTCATTTGCCGTTTGTTCATTCGTTCATTCATTCGTTCGTTCATTCATTCATTTCCCATCCCCTCGCTTTCCTGGGACATGTATCCAATGGCTCTGCTACGTCTAACCTGTGCTTAACTCCAGTTCTTTATTACTGAACACCAGCCTTCCCACGGCGTCCGGTGCCCAGTGAAACGCTGCCCAGCGCGTTGTCGGGACTCGCGTCAGGGACAGGAGAGCAGGGCAGGGTCAGCGCAGGACGCAGGACGGAGCAGAGCAGGACTCGGTGCACTGAAGGGGCCACAGGACCTCAGGAGGCCGGTGTCCAACCCTCACTATGAGCGGCTGGAGCCCATCAAGACGCCAAGTGTGGAGTTTCTTGACTCGCTAAGCAAACTGTCCCTGTTTGTTACCCAGTGGGAACCCCCGGGAAGATGTCAGCTACCACCAGGCCCACCTGCGGTTCGGGGACCCTGAGACCCCACTCTGGCCGAACAGCTACCAGGTGAGGCTGATGTATTAAAGGCTGGGAGATGGTTGCTTTTAGAAAATCTTTGGCTCCCAGTTAAAAGACAAGTTTCATTAAAAATATATATATATATATATATTGCTGTGAATAATACATTTGTTTTTCTCCCCTTGAGAAAGCTTTCTAAAAGTGTTTTAAATCCACTCTTTTCCCCTCCTTTGTGAACACACAAATGAGTCTCTAAAGGGATAGAGCACAATACAATTTGCCCATGGAGGAAACTGGAAATTAAGAGAATGAGCAGGACTTTCCTAATCACATTCTCCTTCCAGTTAATTGTCTGCCGTACCGCTGGTGGGAATATTATAGAGCCGTGTACGTCCAGGGGCAGGGAGGGGCCGAGGGTCTGTGTTCCTGTAAAATAAAGGCCAGCGGGGCGTGGGTGTCTGTGTGCTGTCAATTCTCAGGCACAGTGGATTATAAACACAAATGAACTACCCCCAAGCCACACGCCACAGTAATAAGAGGAAAACAGTGGCATTAAACTCATTAGATAAATAGGAAAAAGCGGGAAGCATCTCCCTCCTCCGTGGAGATGGGCTAGAGAGGACATAAAAGGACATCTGGTATTCGCAAGTTGTGTACAATGCGTCTGCTTGTTTATGTCCCAACATCATTTCACACTCTTGTATCGGAAGATGTGAATCATTCCAAGAATTTAATAATGCTACGTTCGGTGACATATAGATGTTCACATAAATATTTAATCATTGTATAGACTTGTTTTAAACCACAGCTCCCTGTATTTGATTTGAGATTAGGCGATACGTTGCAGGATCTGAGAGCCCCTGACTGTATGATCTGTTTTATGAGCTCTGAAAATTTGCTTACTCCATAAAAGAATCCGAATTGAATGTAATGCTCCTCCATTTTTAAAGCCGGGACAACTTCCTAAATCCGATACTGCTGCACTTGGAATTTCCAACGTACTTCTAGAATCTTTCTAAATGAACGTATGTTGAACATAAAGCCTGGTAAAGGGCCTAGACACAAGGGTGAACAGCTTATTATATGATCAGTGTATTTTTTTGGTTTCTGTGACTACTTTGTACACAACCACATTCACACATATTTTAGACACAAAGAACACATTTTGGTATCTGCCATGTGGAGAAAGTATTCATTGTTTTTTATTTGCTTTCTCATTTAGCGAGCGATTGCTATCCGTGGCTCAATGATTCACTTCGTCATGAGTTCAACACTGAACTCAAAGGGGTATATTGAACTGTACTTCTAACGACTTGCTCTAAAAGGGGTCCCATCTGAGACGGAGGCGCCAACTAACCTTCCAGCGATAATCATTTTGCAACATATGTAGGCATCCAATCAGCACATTATACACCTTAAACTGACATACACGGAATGTCAATATGTCAATAAAGTTGGGTGGAAATGCAAAAAATATATAAAATAATGTTTGTTTACTTAACTTTGTTAAATTTCTAAAATTATTTTTGTCTACATAATATTTTCCTTAATCGTCAATAATGTAATTTTAACTTTGAAGACTGGGCGGTAGCTGTGTTATACGAAAATATTGTTAACTATATAATACCATCCCTGTCAAAGACACCACTTTTAACATGGGCGACATTCAAAAGTACTATAATCAGATCAACCTAATGTTTCTCTCTTCTTCAACACTTTTCCCACACGTGGGAAAGGGGTAGTTTCGGAAGATGGTGAGAGAACCTTGCCTACAAACTCCCCTGCTAGTCCAGCAGGTCAGCAATGGAAAGGTCCAGGCCGCTGATCGGGCGAGAAGAAAGTGAGAGTCTGGGGAACTCCGACCTGCTCCAGATGGTGACCCCAAGCTGGGAACCACGGAACAGTAAAAACGCAGTCGGAGAGGCCACAGTTTGGGAAAAAAACACAAATAGTTCTGGAAGTTTTTTAAAAAGTCTCTACTTAGCATTTCTAAACTTTTAATTGGAAAATCTGTGCTAAATATTGATGATAAAATGTTTGCGGAAGTTTATTAAACTACTCCATTATGCAGTATTTATTTGTATGCATCTATAAAATATTAAAATGTGTGATTATTTTATCGGCTGATATGCATATTCTATCACATGTCTGCGGAAACCTGGGGGATCGAGATGCAACTTTCCTGAACGAAAGCTACCGGGACACGGAGGACGGCAAAGTCTCCTCTCGCTCGCCTCTTCAGCACGTCTCCACACCTCCTGCAGGTGCACGTGCCTTGCATTCACCAGAAACGCTCTGAACAAAGATGTGCTGATCTGGGACAGTCTCTAGGCGACGAGCGGGCCAGCTACAGGTACGGTTCTCCGTGCACTGTCCCATTTAACACGACATCATGTACATCGGCACCTGGAGCTCAGCTTCCCAGGGCCCCGTCTGATAAAACCACATTTGCCTGCTGGTTATTTACCATCAGAAAATACGCGTTTTCCTTAAAAGCCACCGCATTTCCTCGTCGGTGCTGACTCGCACACTGGACGCGACACAGTTGCCATCACAGAGGTGACTCTTCGGGGACTAGGACTCCCACCCCTGCCCAGAAACAACCTGGTTCGAGCAGTGTCACTCCCGATGCCGGTGCAGCCGAGCGCCTGCTCCCTGTGCGGCGACGCGCCTTCCCCTGGCGGCACGCTTTCATAAAGGCGTTAACGCTAACGGAGAGAGCCTTTTTATTAATAGTGGCATTTTACTCTCGGGTTTTTTAATCTACCTTTCATCACGGCTCCCTCTGCCCTCCTGAGGCCGCAGTCCCGTCTCGTCCCGTCCTGCGGGTGGGAGGAAGCTCCCCCGAAGGGCCCGGGCCTTTCCGCAGGGCGCGGGGATGGACCCGCAGGTCCATCGGGGGACAGGGCTGTGCTTCTGGAAGGAAGGAGCGCTTCAAGCGTTAGGACCCTGTCCTAGCTGACTCCCTGCGAAGCAAAAGACCTGCGCGGGCGAGATTCACGCCAAGATTGAGGATGACAAATGTCTGCGAGTCACATTGGAAATGCATGGAGTCAGCTGCGCCGCAAGCCGCCCGGCAGATTTAAGTCCTAACCGAAACGCATATGAGTTATTGCCATTTAATGGACTATTTAATGGACCTGTGAAAAAATTATTTGGCAAAACAACAGGTTTTCAGTAAAAAGAATCCATCTTCCTGAGGATCAAGCCTTAGGGAGTATTTCCTCGCCCAGAGGATTGAGCGGCATATTTTAACTTCAGAGAAGGAAAAAAGCCGTATTTATAAGGTGTAAATAAAAGATATGCAAGCCGGTGTCAAAGATAACATTTAGCAGTGTGACGGGGTGGCGTCCGAACCCGCAGTCATCAGTCATCGAGATGAATAGGGTCTCTGAAGAAAACTAGAATTTCACCTGCGGACGCTTTTGGAAATAGCAGTAGCATCCTGAAGCGAGGGTGATCAGTATTAACTTGTGGCGATTTCTTACTCCGGGCGTCTTTATATTTATCTTGCTTCCTTTAAACCTGTTACCCCTATCTCAGGGTGTACCCTAGAGCTGAAGTTGCCGCCTGCACCCCCGGTGACAACTAGCTCAAACAATGGAAAGAGGAAATGTTTTGGGGCACAGGGCCAGACATAGCAAATCCGTGACGCTACATGAGAAGGCAAGTCTATGTGCACGTCGTGAACACAGGTCTATATACACATCGTGAACGCAAGCCTATATACAGGTGGTGAACCCAAGTCTATGTACACGTCGTGAACACAAGTCTATATACACGTCGTGAATGCAAGTCTATGTACACGTCGTGAACACAAGTCTATATACAGGTGGTGAACCCAAGTCTATGTACACGTCGTGAACACAAGTCTATGTACACGTCGTGAACACAAGTCTATGTACACGTCGTGAACACAAGTCTATACACAGGTGGCGAACGCAAGTCTATGTACACGTCGTGAACACAGGTCTACATACAGGTGGGGAACGCGGCCTGAATAACCCGACGCTGCCTCTGGACACGCAGGAGGTCCACATCCTCACAATCACAAGCGTGCAGCGCAATCACGATGGAAACAGATTCCTTGAATCCTTCACACCTCGTGTCTGCGCAGGGACACAGACACTTCAGGTCAGCCTTAAAAACTCAGCTCCCTTCTATCCACTATAAGAGGTAAGCTGGCATGTGCCTGTCACAGATTCCAGTTTATTTCATTACGCATTTGCTAAGGACGGAGAGAAGTTAGGGGACTACGGGGGGCAGATAAAGGCTAAAGGTAGCCAAAAAAAATCAGAACGATTGCTTTTTAAAAATGTGGAAGACTCTGTGGGTTTTGTTTAACTCTACTATTCATGCCCCCATTACAATGACTAATCAGGAGTTGACTACATTGCAATTAAAACTGAAGTTGGAGAGCACATCAAACAATTCACAATTTATATTATAATATAGCTCATCAGCCCGCTAAGTCTATATTAGCAGGGCATTCAAAACCATGCATTTGGCATTTCAAAGGAAGCACCCCACATCTGGAGTGATTTGGGATAAATTATTTAGCGCCCTCTCTGTCTTTCGACTATTTTTGGTATAAGTTCCATTTTGCATAATATTGCATAATATTGCAATCACCCTTTGAGTAGAAAATGTTAATGCAGTGGAGGGGTTAATCTGCATCTCTTGACAATTCTAAAGAAAATAACACAATCAAGAAAAGAACAGAGAAACCAGAATTCGAGGTAATTAGCCTGAAGAATAAAAGAATGTTGATACGTTGCGTTGTGAGGTTATTTAAAAATTATAGGTTTTAGCTAACATTTAAATCTGAAATGTTCACATTTTAAAAGTGGAGTTTCAGTGAACTTGTCTCATAAATTTATATTTAGTTGTAAAATACATCTCCCATAATATTATAATAATAGTAGGCCAACATAACAGAATTTCAATCTAATTGTTCTTTGATACCACAGAATACTCTCTGGTTCTGCTGAATCGAGGAGTGACATCAATCTGCACGGGCCTCTGAGAGGTAGGACTGGAAGGAGCTTGAGAGCACGTGTATTTGTCCCAATTTTATAAAACGGTATGTGAGGCGAGTTCTGGAAACCATATGCTCAGCGCTAAATTCCAGCGTCATTCGAGGACCTCAAGTAGCCTCTTTGCAGGCACTTGGGGGGAAGCCACCGTCAGAAGGTATTGTTAAGAATGATTAGCTGGAGGCAAATAAAGAAAAACTAATTCTTTTCATTTTCAGATACGGTGCTAGAACTGGCAGGTGAATCTGGTAGCTGCATAAAGAGAGATGATTGAACTGAATGTGAGAAGCAGTGTATTTTTACCTAGCAAGTTATCAAAAGCACTTCTTATAAAGATAGGGAAAGAGATGGGAACCCAGTTACAGTTGTATTCATGAGGCGAGTATTTACCAACCCGCATTCTGTGCTGGGGACCGTTCCCGTTCCTTTCATCTCAGTCAATCCAAGGACGTTGGGTGTCGCCCCGTGTTCCCATTCTACTGGTGGGAACCGGGGTCCCGAGCTGCGAAAGGACCTGCTCCAGGTGAGCGAGCCAGCAGACGACGGGGATCCGTTCAAGGCCCAGGAGGCCGGACGCCAGGCCGCTCGGCTCAGCCCCAGGCCCTCTGCGGGGACCGGGCGGGGAAGGCCGCGCGGATGCCGAGGGGCTAGTCCCGAGTGGGGAAAGGGTCCCACCCCTTTACTTCCGAAACCACAGCGAAAATGAGCATGCGAACCTAACACGGAGAGTGGGCCGGTCGAGGGTGTGAAGCATGCGTGTCCCCCCGGATCTACCCAGCAAGGAAATGGGTTTCCTCGGGAGGCGCTGAGCCTCCCTGCCCTGCGGGCGCTCACAAGGCCACTGCTGGCCACCAGACACGACGGCTCTGCGCTCACGGAGACGCTCGTTTATTTTTCTATGAAAGAAAAATCGAATCTTCGATGGAGGACCTAACTTTTTAAAAAAATTAGTGATGCTAATGAATGAGGTCCATTTCCATTTTTCCTCCTAGGGCCAATAACACTCATCAGATTTAACTGCGAAGACATGTCCACGTCGAAAGTAGGAACGGCCACGTTTACTACTGATTACTGGATTTGCAGGATTCTAAGCAAGGAACAGCAACAATCCCCCCCCCCCCCCCCCCCGCTGTATCTTTTAGCCGTAAAAAATGCAGCAGTCACTTATTCTACGGAGGATATTGGTTTTGAGCCCTGTCATTTATCACTGAATCTCTGTATATAACACAATCTTTCTTTAGGTCCACTATGAAATATTGATAGGTGAGTGAATGATGTAACTCAGAAGACAAAAAGGAGAATATAAATCACTACAGAATATCACAGGAGTTTCTCCAAATCATTCCACTCTCACTTAGCCTAATTTCTGCTTCAAAGACCGGCGTGTAAATCTTTTGGCACTTGAGCAACGCGTCTCTATGAATATAGTGCCATTTGATCAGCTGGAACTATTTTATTTCTTAACGTCACTAGAGGATTCTAGTGTGGGTGAGATTTTCTCTCTTGCTATACACTCACAGGCTATTTTATCTGTCTCCCAAAAGCACCACTTCATAAGGTATGTTTCCCTTAGGTTGGATTCCTAAATATATTCACTTTACAAGACTTTGTTATTTCCATCTACCAAAGGCTGATTATCAAGAAGTAGTGTCATTATTTATGTTTCAAAAGGATAACTTCTGTTTTTAATAACAGACTAGCTCTCAAGCGTGTCCTATCAAGAGCATGCGCGCTGCGCAGCTCTCTGCAGGTATCGATGCCGCAAGAGCAACAAGCCAGACGCATTATCGTGAAGAATTGCTGAAAGTGCTGGAAATGATATTGTTCTCACCCATCAAAGTGCAGCCTTATAACTGGTCATTACGTTTATCTAATGTTTAACGCAATTAATTAGGCAAACCTACATATAAGGTCATTTGCTAATATTTTTACTCTACCTTTTATTCCAGCAACGCCTTACTTTTTTTTTTTTAATCTCATAAAAATACCAAGCTTAGCTATGTGTTTCCTGACAACAGTAAGCTGCAGCTACAGGGAATATACTCGTGAACATAAGGAAGGTTATTTGTTCCTTTTTACTTATTTTTTTAATGCCTATTTGATTAATTTTTCTTAAATCTATTCCCATCGAGTCACTACTGTTCAGGTCAACAAAAGACCTCTACGATATTTTCCTTTCTTGGAAACTTAGACATCTCTTAGAATTTATTAAAGCATGTCTTAGACTAAGTGTATCACAGTAATTCTGGATTCTGGCCCCCAAAAATGCAGATTTTAGGGTTCACCCCCACGTCTGTTTAATCCATGTCTAGGGATGGGGGGGGTACCACAACCTGAATTTGAACAAGGACACCAGGTAATCTTTCCATGTTCCAAAATTCGGAGACTGTAGGTCAAATGCTTTTAAATACTCATTCCAGTGTTGCATACTCACGCTCTGTGATACTGAAATTCTGGTTAATTTTGCATCTCTTTAGCTTTTACTTTGTGCAAAAAGCATATCTTCCAAAAATATCTATCTTCTTTTACCTTGGAGACGTGTAAGCTTTAGGTACAATGCTCACTTTTCACTCTGGCTTCTCCCATGAAAATACTGTGCCAGCTGACTCTAAAAATCACTCTATAATTACAGAAAACATACGGGCCTCTGACACTGGGTCTTCCTAGAGTATATATAAACCACGGGCTTTTGCTAGTCAGCTCCAAGTGTCCTTATACCTCTCTTCCAACCTCCTTGGCCTATCCATTTAGGGTTAATTTTTGTTGTGTGATAAAGATTTTGACCGGCCATTGTCCCTGGTTCTCTAAATCCTTGGAATTTCCCAAGTTATATCTATATCATCACACAGCACTTATGCTAATCACATGTGATTAGAGAGTTTGGGACTTTAAACCAGCCCAGTTTCCGATGAGTCAATCAAACATGGAACATAACAAAACTCCAGTAAAAACTCTGGACATTACAGCGCATTGGGCCGCTTAGTTGGTGAGCACAGTGAGGAACCATGAGGGTGATGAGCCCTGATTCCAGAGAGACGCATGGAAGCTCTGCATTCGACACCCTGTCCCACCTGACCTCACATGTCTCTTCCTTTGGCTGGTCCTGATTTGTATTGTTTATAGTAAAACTATAACCATAACCGTAGTACTCTCCCAAGTTCTGGGAATGTATCTAGTGAATTATCAGACCAGAAGGAGCTATGGAAATGCCAGAAGGGATAGCCAGTTGCTTAGAGTACAGGTGACCGAAGGGCCCCCAAATGCAGCTTCGGCATCACAAGTGAGGTCAGTCTTATTAGGGACTGTGCCTTTTATCGTGTGAGGTCTGCACTGATTCCCACGGCTTCTGTCGAAATCGTGTTGTATCACGCTAGTCAGTGTCACGATGATGCGCTTCTGGTGATGGCCCATCTCTCAAAGGCAACACAGCACCGTAGCCACACACGCCCCCGGCGCCCAGGCCCCTGTCCTGCCTTCACACAGGTGACGGACCCTGGCCAGCGCTTACCCGCCCAGGAGAGTCTGCAGAGTGTGAGGTGCGGGCCGAGACCCACGGCCAAGTCAAAACAACTGAAACCTGAAGTAGAGAGAAACGATCTGGCCGTGTGCAAACCAGGGGCGTTATCGCGCAGGCTGGGATTAGATAGGGAACAGGTGCAGAAGAAAAGGCAGTGAAAAGCGCCGCCCCGCCTCTCTCGTCCGTGACGTCACACCAAGACGCCCGAGGATGAAGGGAGGGACAGAGACTCTTTGGACGTGGGATTTGTATACGAATAAGTCCAATGTTACCCCAGTAGGCATTTCCCTGAAGAAAAATGATGGTACAAGCAGATGGGGGACAGAAAATATTCAAGTCATTTTCACTTGAATAGATTTATGCACAATTCCAATGAAAAGAAATACTGCAAAATCCTATAATCCTGCTAACAATTTGAGCTTATTTAATTGCAGATGCTGTGGTCTGGTCTCCCTAAGTTCAAGGCTGCCGGGCGATGCATGATAGTATCAACCACAGAATTTCCATTCTTGAAAATATAGTTAATGCTCTGGCATTGGGATCATTTTACTAGACTGAGATTTTTTTTTACACGGCATCAGTAACTCATTCTAATGCTGGGCTGCGGTTTGTATTGCAGAGTGTGTGTATATACGGCTTGAATTTCCTAAGAATGCATGATTTTTAAATAATCAATATTTTATTATTTTATTATTGCATCCCAGTATTCCTGGCAAAAGAACACACACAAGTGTCACAGTCTTCTGTTCACTTTATGATAGATAGCCCAGTGTTTCCAGGGCTTTATATTGGCTTTAACCTAAAGTTATTCAGCTCAATGGTGCAATTTGTCATTTCTGTGTGTAACTTCCAAATGATTTTGATGTGGTTTGTGCACGTCAAAAATGCAAGACATGTCCCTGAAGACGGTGAGAACACATTTTTGAATTACGAGGTGAATTTTTATTCCTGAAATATTGACTTTCCTGCTCAAGAAATAATACTGAAGGCCCTATGGGAGCGATATATACGGTGAATGTCCAAGTAGGTAGGTAGGGCCGCTGAATCGGAGCTGGTGGCCTCGCCCGAGAGGCAACTGCGAGAACCTCGGGGCCCTCTGGCTTCAGCACAACGCTCGTCACTCAGCGTCGCGTAACACAAAGCGTCGGGCACACCGCTTTGATTACACACAGTCATCCAGGAGGCCGCTCGGACCAGAAATAAGTGCTGAGAGGGAAATGCGGGTTTTAATGTGGGAAAGATCAAACTCTAATTGATGCCTTGAATGCAGAATGAACAGAGAGAAAACGAGCAGCTAAACTATTGCTGGTTATCACAGTTCACCAACTAAAGCACCGGCAACACTAGCAGGGACTAAATTTGTGATTTTAATTAATGTTCAACAAACCAGAACTATACTGCCTTATAGAACATGATAAATGACAAGGGTAATAAACACGTTTTTTATCATTTAACATTATTATTATTATAAAGCAGGTTCTTAAATGCTTAAAACGCATTTCTCAGAGCCTCCTATTCAACTCACGATTTGCAAAGTTCGGATTAGCAAACTCAGTTCTAGTTCTTTCTTCAAATCTGCTGCTCAGGTACTAATTCTGGAACATCACGTATTGCGGGGCCTCCATCTTTCCTTCGGTAAACTATGAAAAGCGGTGCAGTAGTTCTTGCAATACTAAATAAGTGGAAATGCTAAATAAAGTTTGATATATAACTTTAAGGGCCGAGAGGATGGCTATCCCAGTGTAGGCCTTCTCCTGGGCATACCATCTTCTAAAGCGGGAGTAGAATTCAAAACCAAGTTTGAGCCCTGAGAACTACAACCACCTCCAGCCAGACGCACTCTCTAGGTCACCACATCTTCACTGGTCCAGGAACGGTCGCCCGCTTCTCAATCACCTGTTTACGCTGTTGTGCGCACTGATCCGAACCAATTTTGCCTAAACCTACCCAGCGCCTCTCCATTGAGACAACCACCTCAAGTGGGGTGACAAAGCCATGAAATCCTGCTTGGCGCCTCTCCCTTCAGAAGCGCCACTAAGTACAATGACCTTCCTTACTGCCATTGGCCGTAAATTTGACTTTTCTTGCTCAACAGGTGATGCTGGTAATTCTTTGGTGAGTCAACACTTGACACCTGACAAATGATAAAATTCAGAATCTATCAAAATGGGAGAGTGTCAGGAAATTAGCTCTAATACCATACAATATGATAAAAACTATATATAGTATATATTTGTATTAGTTGATGGACACACATATGTCATCTTAATTAACTTGAATATATATATATATATATATATATATATATATATATATATATGCACGAGAGTATTAAAATGTATTCACTTTTGTGCAGTCTTTATCAACCTTCAAAAGCACAATTGAGATACATAAGATTTGGTACCTGTTTCTGAGACTGGTCAGAGAAAGAGGCTGGAAAAGTGAGACATTTTCTATCAGAAGCTGGACAAAAGGCGACTTAGGCTGCTTACTAACAGGAATATCGACAAAGATGCTGCCTAAGGTAACTTGGAGTTTAGAAAACGAGTCTTTAAAATACTGTAGGTTTAGTCATAAACTCTCTAGGTAGCATCTTGAAAATATGAACCAAAACCTGAAGTCTCAGAAGTATCTTAGAAATTTCTATCAGGATGATCCTTGACGGCATACTAATTTAATCAGTTTGCAAGGAGTTAGCTTCCAGAAAGAACCCTCAATTGTTCTGAGACCAAAGCTACTCTGTCTTTAGAAGAGAACTACTTGGAAAGTTTCAACATACGCACAGAAAAATTCAGACACTGAACAGGGCGGCTGCTCCACTTGCACCACTTCTACTCAGTTTCACTCTCTGGTCCTCATGCGAAAGGACCTGAGGTGCTAGCAGAGTATTTATGCACTGAAGAAATCACTTTCACTTTGTTAAGATCCTAATTTCTATTAATTTCTTGTCCTATAAAATCCTAAGATACATATTTAAGAATTACACTTTCGACAATGCTTTTTTAAACTTAAAAAAAAGAAGTCTCCATGGATCGTAAGAAGTGTTATTTGGTAGGAATGAAAGACAGTAAAATGTTGGAACAGAATTGATTTTATTTAGGCTTGACCCGCATTTTCCGGTAAGTAAAGACAGCGAATCTTAAATCACTAGCACATTATTACTGGGGCTGAGCAAATTAACTCGGCCAATTGACCCTTCGGAAAATAAATCCCTTATTGAGGTCTATGAATGTTCCATTAATTTTCTTTCATTACCTTTCCTTTCATTCTCATACACCCTTGAACTTACATGTTCAGAGTGATTCTCAAAAAATAGCAAGAAAAAAAAAAACCTTGAAAAGTTTTCTTTGTAGCTTCTGAAAGTTCCTAAGTCTTTTTCCAAGGTGTTTTTTCCTTTGATATGGGTTCCATTGATCAATGCTCTTTAGTGGCGTCCTGAAGAGTGGTCCCTTCCTATCTTTAAGTATTACCGTGATCTCCCATAGAATAATTTTTGACAATAAAGCTTTGTTAAAACACTGATCATTTCTCCTTGAGGGAAGAGAGGGAGGGCGGGAGGGCTGGTGTGGAGGTTATTTAAATGCCCAGAGGCAGAGTGAAGAAAGGGATGAAGACCGTAAAAGGGTGGGCTGGAAAGCAGATTAATGTAAAAGGTAATCTTCTTCCAGGCCACAGGCTATGCCAACTGCAATGGAATAAGCCCAGAGCGGTTTCCGTTTTGTTTGCAAATAAACAGAGAAAGGTAAGGAAAACCGTATTTGCCCCCCTGGGTGGGACGCCTCCCACGGCCTCGCCTGGTGCCCCTGCCAACGGGTATCATCATGGCTCAGAGGGAGTGAGTCACACTTAAAAATACCCTTAAACTTGCCAAACCTCAGGTCAGAATCTACTTAAACAAAGAGAGAGAGCTGCTCATTTAAAATCCACTTCCCTTTACTAATCGGCATACCCCGGGCGCAGGAATATATAAGCACCAGATACTGGACGGACCCCCGTGGGGGCGACTCAGAGCCTGCACAGTGACGCGGTGTGACACAGAAAGGGCGAGGGACTCGATGAACCAGGAATAAAGTGAATCAGCATCTAGGCTCCCTGGCTCTCTCTTCCCCTATCTGTACAGAGCAGGAATATTAAGACTTGATTGTTTGGCATTTTTGAGGTCAAATAAGTCAAAGTGATGTATTTAGTGTCCTTGAAAGAGACTAAAATACTATGTACACATGAAAATTCATTTTGCATAATGTTCAGTGCATTCCTTTATGAAAATGAGATTTTTGTCACACGTATCAAAAAACAGAAGCAAACCCATAACCGGCAATGTGTCGGGGGCCGAGAACATGTACGGTTTTTATAAGGGAAAAATCCTGAATTCTCAGTCACCTAAAAAATTGGACACTTTCCTTAGCGCGTTTAAAGCTTTATTTATCTGCACCATGTTCAGCAGGAAAACATTGGTCATTCCCCTCTAAAGATCTCATTTATTACTTGTCAAACGGGACAGCGTTCGATACACAATCGTTTTCCCGGTGGGGCAGTTTCTTGGCCGAGGGAAGCGCGTCAGGCAGAGCTGGACAGTTAAAGAATTAAAATGTCCTAAACAGCACAGCAGCGAAAAAGCTGATGTGTGCTTCCCAGAGAATGTAAGCAGTCCGAGAACCGACGGGCATTATTATTTTAAAAATATTTACTTGGCTCAGAGTGGAGAGGACGGGGGGGGGGGGGGCGGTGGAAGAACACTGCCAGGGAAGGAAAAAATTGAAAAATTCTCCCCTGGAGTTAAAGGCAATTTAAGAAGCGGGGAGCGCAGGAAACGGGGTGCCCTGGACTCGCCGCCTGTGTGCTAAGTTGGCTGGAAGGGGCAGGGTGCTAGCAGCCTGGAGATGCACAACCAGGCCTTAAAAACCTGCTGTGTCAGCGAGCGGCTTGGCAAACCGAGAGAATTCCACCTTTTCTAAATTTCCAAGCAGCAAAACGTTATTAAGAGACCTAAGAAATGGAGAGATACGTAAGGATCTTTTTTCCCTACAATCTGCAAAATCCGGACTGAACAAGATTTTTTATTTTTTTTTTACCAGCTAAGCTGTTAGAGGCAATTTCAATATTATGCTGAATTTGAGTCTCGACAGTATTTGAGAAAGTGTCACATAGAATCTGACAGCTAAACCCACTGACAGTAAATCCGAAATCATCTCCGCTTTATTCGATAATATTACTAAAAAATTAGCCTGACTGATTAATGGGAAGGTTAAAATGACATCGTAATCATTCACCTCATGTTTGGGGACAAGCAGAGAGTGAAATAATGAGCCAGTGGAGGTGACTGATTTATTTTATGGGTTATTATTAAACTTCTAAAATTGGGAATGCTAAAAAATATTCTCGGCGCGGAAATAATAAATGGGACTGCTCTCCTTGTGCAGAATCGGGGTCCGCCTTCTTTCTTCTCCGGCAATTTCTGGCTTTCCTCCTGGAAGTCACACGCCCTCTGCCTTAGTCTTTTTATCAACCTACACACGGGAGCCACATGTGAGCGCAGTTTACACGTTACCTGTCTATACCCCATGCGAGCTCCCAGAGGGCAGGATGTTCTTCTGATTTATCTCCAGGGGCCCCAAAGCGCAGTCTCTTCTCCCCCGCAGACGTCTGATAATCACTGTTGAAAGAACGGACACAGTACAGGGAGGTGTTTCTTTCCCCCGGTGAATCTCACTATTAACTTCGACGGGCCTGGGTCCAAGACGTGATCGACACCTTCCCCGGGCTCTTACACCCCAGTGCTGCGGTCACAGAACCACAGAGCGGACCACTCGCTGGCCGCGGTTCCACGGAAGCACCACCACGATTCCCTGTCTTCTGCAAGCATCCCAGGGCTCACCTACTGCCCACTGTCACTGTCACCCGCGTACCACTCACCGGGACGATGCCGAGAGGCAGGACCCAAGGCAACGTAGGTGATCCCCGGCGCCACAGGGGAACCGGAGGCCTGGGGACTTCAAGAAGCAGGCGCAGGCACTAGCTGAGCAGTGCAATAAAAATAAACTGATGATATGCAAAGGTGAGCACCGGTAGAAGACGCTTCCCAGTCCTCATCTGACGGGCTGACAGCGGGCGTATTAGGACCCTCGGTCTTTTTTTTCTCCCCCCCGACTTCTGGCATCTGAGCCTAAAACCATGAAGTTCAACTTATGTATTTAATGGGAAACAGTGAGTAATGATCCCCTTTTAATATCGTAGCTCTCTGATGGGCTCTGAATCCCCTCGATGGTCTGAAAGTTGGTAACATGTCTTGTTAGCTCTGGTTTCTGTTCGTTTTCCTTAACTTCTTAGCTCAGAGCAGATTTGAGAGTTTTGCTGCACTTAACCAAAGCTGTCGGTGAGCCCGTGAAAAGTTCTGGGTATTTTTTGAGCTCAAAATAATTTTAACCTCTAAACTGTCCCCGGGATATAGAACAGATTAAGTGGCTCTCTTAACCCAAAACTCCAGCCAAGTCTTCAAGTCAATCCAAGCAGGGAGCTCTTCTGAGATTCTAAATGTGATGCAGAACCAACCTGCGTTCTGCATTCACCTAAAACAGAAGGTTCTTTTGTTTATTGTCTGTATATTATCAAACGAATATTATCATCTGTACTGTAATTTTCAAAATTATGGTTAGTCACCAAGCAATGTTATATGCCATGTGCAGTTTTAAATAGTCTAATAATGATATATGTTATAGTAACAAATGGAATGGAAACTGGTTACTATTAATGATTTCAGTCTTTGATTATAAAAATAGAACCATATTTGCATATTATCAATTCACACTGTCATATTGTATCACATAATTGATTACTTTTTCTTGCAAACAGTAAATCATGAGTTGAAATTAATATATTATTGTACTATAATGTATTAATAGCTAAATCCTAAGCTAAATCTGAAATGCCTCATTTATACTGTTAAGTGCTAATTCTACATGAAGATTTGTTTTAGCCTTTGACATCTTTCAATTAAAATAAATATTAAGTAAATATTTACAGCTTTGGAATAAGCTAAGCGTAGATATTTTCTCTTTCCTTAGATTCTGTAGAAGTAAAAATGTTACAAGGACCGAATCATAATTTTATTAAAAATCAGACACAATGCCAACAACATCACCTTATGGCCTGGCGTAGTTTCTAGGACTCTGTTTCTGGCCCATTTTTACGTGACTTCAGCAGTAAGGCTGGTGCGACCTCCCTGGAGAGAGAATTTCCTGCAGTTTAATAGGTTTCCTTACTAAGAAGCTTCTCCCTGTTGATGTTCATTAGATAATTTCCTGCCGTTACACGTGGTCATTATCTGGGAGGAAAATGTGCACCGTTCTAACTCATAACGTTTATGATGAAAATAATAAATTCCTATTAATAGTCAGATTATCGTTAGGAAATAACCCAAATGAAGGCTGTGGGCTTGACTTTACATCTGTACTCTGTGCTCATACTGTGTATTTCTCCTTCAATACACAGTGTTGGGAGAGCATTAAAGATTCTGACTCAAAAAGTAATTGAATTTTCGTATAGATTAGGGTTGTGGGAATGAAGTCTAACACCTCAGAGGAGAAATGAAATATTCGCAAATACAAACGTGTAAATAACACACGCCAAGGCATAATCAACTTAATTAGATAGGGAGACCTAATCCTTCATCATTTCATTTTATGAAAATTAATTCTCCATTCGTCTTTCCTGACTCATAGGTATTATTTTGGAATTTATTTGCTAACTGACTCCTTTGAGCAAAACAGAATTAGAATTATGGATTTATGACACAATGGTGAACCACAATGCAGGCATGACCACAAACCAACACATTTCCCATTCACTGAACTGCATTTAAATATCAATCCAATAGAATGGTGCCTGAAACAAAAATAAGCATCTCCCTGTTCAGCAGAACATAAAGCTGATTATACAAGATGATCTTGGTAAGTGAAAGAGTGGAACACTGGATAAAACACACAAAGATGTTAGATAGCAGGAAAACAGCGATTTATGATCAATGGAAGTACTTTTGATAGTGGAGCAGCCACCTTTACAAAGGCTTTAGAGGCACTGAAATGTGATAAAAGTATATTAAGACACAAAAACAAGTTGATATCGTATCTCAGAGAAAACACAGGACTTTTTATAGCTGTAAACTTCTAGTATAAACAGTATTATGGTTAATATTATGTATCTGTGCCTTTTGTTAATATCTAGATTTGCAAAATTGTACTTTCCTAACATAAAAAGCTCCATTTTACCTACCTTATATTTCAGTGTTTTGATATACAATGTAGAAAGTATATGTGTCACTTTCTAAGGCACAGCATATCAATAATTATAATTGCAATCGTTTTATTCATGGTTGGAAAACAGACTCAGATAATTTCTTCATCAACTTTGTAAACCTCTGCTATATACTTAGCAAGAAATTATCCTTTGAACTGTTTTATCACAGGGCTGTGCTCCAAATTATAATTACTTTGATCAAAACTGTCCTTTAATTTGCAGCTGAACAGTAATTATCATCAGGAGGCCCTCTAGATGATACAATAGAAGTGAGAGTCTAAGTTGGCAAAAAATTCTATAAAAAGCAAGTGCAAAGATAAGATGTTCTTGTTCGAAGTAGGTAGTTGAAATTAACAACTTTGGCCTCTCATCAAAATGCGCTAAACAATTTTGAAGTAGTGCAAGCAGAATAAAGTTGTCAAGATGCTCAACTTGGAGCTGGTGCTAGCCTTCTTAACGTATTTCGCCACAGTCTTCGGGAAATCAGTGTTCCCCCATAAATATCAGAAGGACAAACTAATTGGCTAACTCAAGGGGAAATGCGCAGAGAAAAAAATGAGAGGAGTCTCCGAGCCTAAGCCTCCCCAACTCCCTTAGTTGTAGGTGCCTCATGAATAGATTATCAGCTAGATTTCCCATCTTCTTAGACGTTAAAAATATGATCTGAAAATTCACCCGCTAAAAAATAATTAGTTGAGAGTCCCTCTCTTCACAGACTCTACTTCTTATGGGATTGAATGTTATTACAAACAAATTATGACTTATAACATCCTATCGTACATGAGGCACACTATTACTGATTTTTAATGGAAACAAATTCTTCCTGAAACTATGCAATTTTTTAAAATCTCTTCTCCCTTTCCTTTTAATTTCTAATAGAATCCAATTTAATGTTATTCAACAGATTGGTAGAGAGCATTAAGCAGGCAGATTCTTAAGAATATTCAGCCCAAACCATATTTTGTTTTGTTTTTTTACTGCAATAATTACAACTGAGTTTACCAATAGAACAGTTAGCTGGAGGCTTGAGCAAACAAACCGATTCATATTCTGCTCTCCTAGAAATAACATTAATTTTTTATTCATTTTCTTGCAGTAGTTTCACTAATAACAAACAATGGTATTTATCTCTCAGGGTGTTTTATCTTCAAGACTAAATCTGCCATTAGAAAAACATATCCCACTGAATACAATCATAATTGCAGGAAACAGTCAAAATCTGAGTAGCAAGGACACCCAGAGATTCTTTTCCATTTTCCCCCCAGGGTGTGAAACCGACTTTCGCTGAAGGAGAACCGGCCCTGCGCTGGCGGAAACTGGGCCTGGGAGAGAATGGGAGCTTTGGACGCACCCCACCGGGGACCTCACCGGGACGGGGTGGCACAGGGTAAAACGGTGAGGCGACATCTTAGAGACGAAATCACTACCTCACTGCTTGAACATCTGAGGCTAACCATCGCTTTTTAGTGTTTGTCACCGATTATACTATAGCGTCTTAGTTTTAATCAGGTGCTTCTCAAAGACAGGCGCTGTTTCACCTGAATTTTTTCTTTTCGTTTTCTAACTTTCTCTCTCTCTCTCTCTCTCATTCACATACATTAGTCTTTGGAAGATGGGAAGTCACATCTCAAAGGCGGACCTCAGCGCCCCTCTAAGAAGATGAAATAAAAACAGCATGTACTGGTTGGCGGGGGGGGGGGGGGGGGGGGGGAGCATTTAGCCTGGAATTTGAGAGATTAGACATACTGGCATTTTCTTGGAATTAAATAAGTTCATGAGAGCTATATATTTGAGTCCCAAAGAAAAACTGAAAATACACACTACACTGGTTTTTCTGTTTACATGCATCCCCTCAAATATATTAGCATAACGAAAAAAACCTGTTTATAATGTTCCATTCGACTTTATCACCTAATGCTTACTGGGTGTCTCCGTATGTCCGTGAACAGGATGATATCATCAAGCCTTCCCTTTTCCCCCACATGCTCGAACAATAAAAATGTTTAAAAAATAGTTCAACAATAAAGATAAATTTTTAAAAAAATGTTTTTGAAGAACAGGTTTAAGTTTACCCTCAGTAAGCACGTTAAATATTGAACTGAGGTGTTAGAATTCCTTCCCCTTGTTTCTGACTTTAATCGCTGGGGAGATGGTTACTCCCGTCCTTGAAGCTTCGAGAAAGATTCAACTCTAAGGAACCAAAAAAAATAAAATAAAGGTTTCGATTTTGGATGGGCTAAGTCTATGAGCGATCCAAGTGGAAATATCAAAAGCTCAGTAAAGATATCTTGGCTGCAGACATGCACGGGGAAGCGAATCGGTGGCATCTCCGTGCGTGGGAGCAGCCTCAAGCGATGGCCGGGAGAAAACGGAGACAAGGACACCGCTGATCACAGAATTTACACCATTTCGAGAAAAGAGCTGCAGGAAAGTCCAGGAAGCCAGGGGGTACCCCTGAGTGAGGGTATTTAGGGTCAACGCTATCAAACGCCCTACCTCCGATTATTTACTGCATGTACAGGAATAGAAGTTGAATGCAGGTTTAACGTTTTTCTTTAGTTTCTAAGTTTTCTCTCTCTCAGACAATGATGATATTCCTTCTCATATTTAACCTGAAGATAAAAGAGCATTAGGGATTCGAGAGTCAAACAGTATAAGAATAGGATGAGCTCAATAAAATGTATTAAATTAGAAGCGTTTTTATTTGAGATATTTTGGTAATTAGTCTCCGCCAAGTAAGCTTGTGTGTTATATTAGTAGCAAAGGTTGGTTATTATAAAATAGTTATTTTGCGGAAATAAACTTTTCCATTGAACTCCAAAGTACCAAAAAAAAAATCTGTTTGTGCTACACAAAATGATATCATATTTTATAGTGACTTGCAATGTACAAAGTCCATTCACGAGTAGTGTCTCATTTGTTTCCTATAAAAGCCCAGTAAAAAAGGGAATTAATATTCATATTTATGAATGAAAAAGCTGAGAATCAGAGAGATTAAATTATGTCTGTGAGATAAACAATAATAAAAAGCAGAGCTGGGACTTGAATTTAGACTTAATCTCCACGTAGGGCTCCTCCCTCCACCCTCACATCCTTTTATGCCCCAATTTAGAGGTTTAAAGAGGAATTATTATTCTATCACGTACACATAAAGATTACTAGACAGAATTTGGACAAGCTAATACAAATCTGGAGCTGGATTCTTTAATGATAATGCAGGGACAAACTAGAGAAAAAAAGTGTACACAAAATATCCAAAGTATGAAAAAACAGAATAAAAATTATTGCCGATGGATCTGGGGGGTAGAGAGAAATTAAGCCAATCAGTCCCACCTGCTTAATCATAGATCCCGCCCCCAGGGGGCCCGAGCTAGTTCAGCAGAGAACAGAAAAGTGATTAAGAATGAAGAATATAAATTAAATTACCAGAAATAAAAGGGGCATTCAGTTCATTTATCAGTTGCAGTGATCTGAAGAATGTTAGGTTATTTCCTCCAAGAAAAAAATATGATATATTATTGATCATATTAGAATAACTCAGGGAGAGTTAGTAAATGACTATCAACAGGGACACAGGCGGGCGCAGGGAATACACCAGGGTCGGTGAAGTGCCTCAAGCTACTGACAGTGAGCTCCTTTCATCCCCAGGCCAGAGGAGAGGAAGAATCCAGAAGCCGCGGCTGGTTGAGAGGAGCCACCCTGAGAGAGGCAGAAACATCCAACTGCGGGGCTTCGCCGGGAGCTTTCTATCAGCCAGAACGGGGTGGGAGCCAGAGAAGGGGCCTGGGGAGGTGTCCGTGCAGGTCAGGTTCCTGGGCACAGGGCATGGTGTTGCACCAGCAATTTTCACCTCCCGCTGCCCATAAACCAATTACTGAAACTCTGCGGCACACCAAAAATATATATATTTTTTGCCTATCACACACACACACAAAAAGGTATAATTTTGATTCATTTACACCTGAGCACGTGACTTGGGTTGCATTTTCCTGGCGGCTATTTTTGTAGCTTTGGACGCTTGTGCCTTCTCGTGTTCACACCAAGAACCACCCACCGTCCTTGCCATGCAGCCGGGGCTGCTTCGCCAGGCTGGGCCCCGCTGCTCGGGTCCGGCCTCCTCGCTGAAGTGCCAGCTGCTCTGCCAGGGCCCCGAGACCCCCCACTCCTTCCCGCCTCCGTCTCCCTGGGCTCCAGGTTCTCATTTCGGCGTTTGCCCTCGCTGCTCCTTCTTCTTTTAAAAGAACGCTATTATCTTATTTCAGGTTCACAGAGAACGTCCTTTATAAAATGAGTCTGTGTTTTGCCACATCTTGTCGCCTGTAGGTTTTAACCATAAGAACATCTATACTTTTCGTTGACTTGACACCAGCTGTTGCCCATCACGCCAGTTACGGAGACGGTATGGACCATTCTAACCAATAGGAATATTAAAATAAAGGGTTTAGGCCCAAATCCCGACAGCCTGTTTCCAAAAGCTCTCCTGACACTGCTTTTCCCCTCCCGTCTCCTTCCCACCTCTACCTGCCTCTCCCTACAACCTGCACCTTCTCCCCATGGCCTCTGGGGAGTCAGGCGCCTCCTCTTTCCCCCTCTCAACTACTTTAAAAAAGAAATAACACATTTTCTTTTCTATTTTTCAGGGGAGGAAGAGTAGGAGCTATTTGGGACAGAGCACCAAGTGGCCAACCTTTAACCTCTCCTCACCTGAAAATAATTGAAAATCTTCAAGAAATGACAGTATTAGAATTGTGCTCTATATTGAGGTTCGCGTGAAGGTCAGGAAACCTGGCTGAAGCCGATCTTGCTTAAAGCGTGGAAGGGAACCGCCAGCCGAGCTGGTCTCTGCTCTGAACGCACCTGAACTCGCCCGCCGGGGACACGCGGCCGCCCGACGTCAGCCTCTGAGCCGACTGTCCCCAGCGTGATGCACACCTGACTGTGCACAGCCAGCTCCGCTCCTTGCTGTTAAGCGTGTAGAAACACCTCTGCCTGCACCGTTCTTTCCCTTTCCACCGCTTTCCCTACGGGGAAGCCTGGAAACGGAGGCCTCTGTGGGCAGCAGTTTCGAGAATATCCCCGTGACACATCACAGGTTACCGACTGCATTCCAACGTTCTCGTGACCGCGTCCGTGGGCTTTGCTGTGTGCACGCCCGCTCCTGTTTTCTGCACACTCTGCTCATCACTCGAACCACCTCCCCCGAAGCTTAAGAGAAGGGCCTGGGAGACAGTTGTCCCAGCTCCGGCTCCCCTCGGGCAGCCGCGGTCACCGCCTGTCTTTGCCTTCACATCTAACAGGCTAGAAGACCTCTTTTTTAACTCTATTCTTATGCAAAAGAAAAAACATCTGTCTGAAGATCACATATTCCCCAGCCAGACTGAGGAGGTAAGTGCCGCAGGAATGGGTCCCTGCCCGCTGCTGGGACCCAACCGGGCCATCCGGCTCCTCAGGCCGCCTGCGCCAGCCTCGGTTAGCCCCCGGGGAGACGCGGTTCACGGCTCGCCCAGCGCTCCTTTCCCTCTTCCGACTATCAGCTGGGGCTTCTGAGTTCTTATGAAGTTTCTACAGCACCCAGCCCCACGGGGCAACGCGGACGGGGTGGTGACTCTGGCACCAGGCCCTTGTGCGTTGAAGGCGGAGGAAACCTAGCTGGAGGCCTGCACAGGTGAACCGGGGATCGGCATCTTTAAAGCTCTCCGGGTGAAGCCAATGCCTCTGCCAAAGTGGGGAAGCAGGGTCAAAGCCGAGCCCAGCAGTGCTGCTCCCCAGCTTCCCGGCCCGTCCAGGGGTGTAGACCAGGCCAGACAAACACCGTCTGGGCGGTGGTCCAGAAAGCCGCCGCTTCCCTGATGAACAGAGTGTGAACTGTCGCAGGGCCCGGCCCTGGGGTCCCCCCGCTCCTCCGAATGCAGACAGGACGTCTGAACCGAAGCCGCATCTCGGGTCCACCGGGCGACCAGCATAAGGCCTCCGGCCACCAGGCCGAGGACGGCGCGGAACAGAGATGTTCCCGCTTCCCGCCCCTCGCTTGGGATTATTGGTGCAGCCCCAGAACGGCTCCTCCGACAGCTGTTTTTGCTACCCTGCAGTCTGACCTTCTGCCAAGGTTCAGGGACTGAGGACAGGTAGGAGGGGGGAAAAAACAAACAAAAAAGGCTTTTACAAAAGATACTGTAATTAACGAATCTCCTCAGCACTTCCCAAAGTCTCAGGTTCATGTTAAATGTGTAGGAAACCTGTCCACTGAAGACAGTGCCCTCCTGGGGGGAGCTGCAGGTGAGGAGGCCGGGACCGAGGGAGCTGAGGGCACCTGTCCGGGGTGGACACAGAGAGAGTTCTGCAGACGCAGGTTTCGGGAGAAGCTAAGTTCCGACTCACTTTGATGAACTGCTCCTGAAAAAAACAATCCTGAATAGATGAGCAAGGAGTGTTTTTTTTCTTAGGTGGTAGAAACAAACTTTCCTAAAAAAAAAACACACAAAAAACAAACCCCAGGGCTAATTAGGTATTTTACTGCCAACCGGGTGGTAAGAGCTCCTCGGAGCACTGCTGCCTTGAATCTACTTGGTTCTCATGGTTTGCGGACGGATTCCGGTCTCCCCAGGACTCCTCTCTAAAAGGCTGCCCGAGGAATGCTAATATAAATGAGAAATTATTTTATGTCTCACCGGCTTAAAATGGAAAGCATAATACTGTATAAATAAAATATTATAGATAGCACTTTATTAAACATAAAAGCGCCTGTTCTTTTTTATTGTATCGTTAATAGACATTTAGATTTCCTGCTTGAAGAAAAAATGTGAAATGGAGTAGTTACATTTGAGTTTAATTGTGATGCGAAATATGCTCCCACACCAGGAAAATGTTAAGTTAATGAGCCTCGTCTGAGTTTCCTATTCTTTCGGGGTCTGTCTCGAGGTGTTTTGGGGGCGCCCTCCTGGGCCCGTAACATGAGGAAACCACACCCAATATTCGGGGTGTGGCGGCCCAAGGCATCCCCTGCACCTGTCCTGAAATGCAATGGAATGAAAGGTCTACACGATTTTTTTTTTTAAAAAGCCAGAGGAAACCTATACCTGGTCCTGCTATTTCACTGGGCTTTTCTGTAAAAGAAAGTTCCGTGAACACTGTGGAAATCACTAACTCTGGGCGATCTCAGGGTGGCTCGAAGCACGGGGCGCTGATGGGGGGGGTCTTGGACGCTTGGGGTGCACTGATTAAAGGGCCTTATCATCTGCTCTTTGAAAGAGACGGGCAGAAATGTGGAAAGCATTTCGAGTCCCGCAGGAGGAAGAGCCCTTGTAAGTCCAAATGTGTCTTGTTTTTATTGGTTAATTGGAAACTTTTGGAAAAGTAACCTGCTCCTCTCGGAACTCGCATTTCCTCGGTAAAATTCACGTCCTAATGACAAATATTGCCAAGTGTCCCGCCCTGAACCATCCCCCTGCCCCCAGTGCTGGTGTCCTGTGTGTCCCCACCACACATTTCAGGGGTTTTGGTTGACTCTGTCTTGGGCCAAGTCCTTAGGAAGTAAGTCCCTTCATCTGTTCTCTCTCCCTCGAGCTTCCGCCTCTGGTTCTCTGTTGCTCCAATGTTATCAAGGACAGAGCTTATTTACTTTCAGCATTTCCACTGAAACCCTTCTACCGAACTTCATTTCACGTGATGAAGTGGAATTTAATAGTGTCCTACTACATACCTTGTCCTATAACAACACACCCACAGCCCTCTTTTGAAGGCTCAGCTGACCATCACCCTACAGACCTACGCCCGTCGCCTTCCGTTACCTTCTACTTCAGGTGAGAGGTACCCTGAGAGCAACTATCACGATCACCTTTATTTAAAAAAACAGAAAACAGTTCTCTATTCATGCTGAGAGGGTCCTGTCTTAAAAGACTGCCTTGAACATTGCTTATTACCAAGACGGTTTGAAAAGCCACATACTTCTTGATGGAGTTTCTATTCCGATAAAAAAAAATTTTCAAGCGGCCATGTCTATCTTTCAATAAAGGAAAAACTTATCTGCAGAGGCAAGATGCTGAAGCTCGTGGTGACGCTCTCGTGAAAGCCTCTGTGACCATCAAGGTGACTAGTTACACGGTCGCACCCTTCGAGAAGAAAGCTGGGCCTTGAAAGTGCATTTGACATTTTGTTTCACCGCAATATAGAAACTAGGATTTTTAGATTTTAAGGGAAGGCGTGTGAATGAGGTCTACTGCTCTTGGCCGAGCATTTACTTGTGTGCGTCCAGATTCTGGCTTTTGGGCCTAATTCTGAAACACGAATAGCCAATGAGGGTACGGACTGGGCTTCAGGGAAATGCTGAGCACCCACTGCAAAGTACTTCATTACACGAAAGTCGTAAGTATAATTTTATTAACGAATGTCACCCCAAAAAAGTCAATAAAAAAGCAAAAAAAGCGTTTTTAAAAAAGGATTGTATAAATTCTTACACTCTCATAACTATTTGTTTTGTTTTTAGGATAATGAACTTTGATGCAATCACACAAAGTTATAGTAACATTTTCTTCCTGGACAAAGAAAAAAATCTTTTAAAGTAGTTCTACTTGACAAAATAAATTTCACTAGAAAAAGAAACCAATTAACTTTTTTACTCCTTAAAAGTTATGAGCAATTTTTCCTCCCAGCAAAACATCTCTTTAGAAATTAATCTTTGACTGACTGATTCAAATAAAACTAGTCAACACCCTGGTGGATACAGAAGCAGTGATACTGTATAGCAGTAGTTTTTAAATTTATATATAGAATAAAAATGTTTCAAGTGTCCAATGATGTTTAATTTAGCTTTAATAAGACATTGGTACTGTTAAATAAATGCCAATAAATTCCTCAAATCATATTTAGAGATACAATGATAGCCATGTTTAATTATTAGTTCAATGTGTTTGAAGTTCTTAATGACTGTTGCACAAATCAGAACCGTATGTGTGTTGTAGTGAGCAGGATGTAATAGTACAAAGAACCCAGAAACGAGACTGCAGGTGACTGCCTGCCTCTTAGGGTGTGAAATCTGAATACGGATCTCTCGTCCCTTCCTTTTTTTACAGTAATAACACAAGCAACAGGTAAAATATCCCTGACCACTCAAAAGAGATTTCTATTGAATGACATCAACTTGGAATTTTATGGAAGGTGAAATTAAATTAGATTTTACAGCGTAAGACCACTTCCAAACTGTAAAGAAACATAACAGGTCATGCCCAAAGGCCTTCTGAAATAAAAGCGGACATAAAGGCTGAATTAAAAGACTGATCCTCTGAGCATCACTCGAGAAAGGAGGGTATTCTATTCCCACAGGTCCCTGAGGCTAAAATTTAAACACGACGCCACTGTTGGAGGCTCTAGCAGTTACGGCTAAGAGCTACAGAGAAGCCGGACGCTGGCCAAGAAAACCGCCATCCCTCCCAAGGCAACCAAAAAATTACATGTAAAATTGTTATACCTATTTTTTGGTCAGATCGGCAAAAAAATATATTTTTGGGGGTGTGCTGCAGAATTTTAGTAATTAGTTTATGTGCCATGAGATGGAAAGGGCTGGAAACTGCTGCTCTCACAGGTGGGACAATTTCAAGGCCCTCGGTTCGACTGTAATCACCCATCAATTGTACAGATGATTTTGCACATAACAGAAATGCTCTAATATTTGTTATAGTTTTTAAGTACGACTTTTGCTTCCTTTCTTTTTTGTGAAGCCCTCTCCATACAACGTTTCTGTGGGGTTTTTTAGTTTCTGTTTTTTGTTCTGGTTCATTAGTATCTGCGCGTTGGTCGTTCTGTCTGATGCTGGATTTTCACGTAATCAGTTCGTTCTGATATCCAGCAATGATTTATGAACTAATGTGTCATTCCCTACGGGGTGTGCCGCTGACTAAAATGTTAGGACATGAGAGCACCCCAACCTTTTCAATGTGCCGAAATCAAATGGCCCAGAACATAACTTGTGCGTCTACAGATCCATTCTGAAGAATTACGGTAATTAATGACGACTCGTTTTGAAATGGTATTTTTCCCGGCACCGTATCTGTCCACAGAGCAAGCGTGTCTCTTTCAGGCCACCTGTCCATTTATAGCCCACGGTTTTTATTCGAGGTATCGTCTGTGCCAGCGCCCTCGTGACGCTGGAGAAATACATGTGCTCTCCCCGCACCTCCTAACGAGGAGCGGTTCCCTTCGCAGCAGCCACCTGGATCATCGTCCGAGGGGCTGGGTGCGGAGCACCGAGCTATGAGATTTTCCTATAGTGTACGTGTGTTTTTTAGGCACTGCCCGGGCTTTTAGGCACTGCTGGTGATTAAAAGCAAAGCGCTCTCGGAATTTCAACCAGTTAAGGCCTGTTCAATGCGACCGCGGAGACGCTCTCCGATTCATCACTGTGCGCAGCACAATGTCGCGGTTCTAAGAAGCCTCTGTTTTTACAAACTAAAATATGCATTGCCCAACTCTGTAGCATGATATCGGAAAACAAGAATGGCCGAGCTGCAGCAATTAGTTGTGTAAGCCACAGAGAAGCCAGCCGGCGTCCGTCCCTCCCTGGCCTTAATTAGAACGTTGTGAGGTGGCACCGAGTCTGAACTTGAGCCTGAAGATCTGAGAAAATCCCTTCGCCTGGGGTTCTGTGTCGAATAAGGGAGATAACAGGAAAGGCCTTGATAAGAGAATTCCGTGAAAACTCATGTAAAAATGATAGACCGGTTTTTAAAATGTATCTTTATTGTTGAAAGTATTACAGATGCCCCCTTTTCCCCACTGACCCCTTCTACCCGGCACCCACCCCCGCCCGGCCTTCACTACACTAGCGTCTGTGTCCGTGGGTTCTGCTTATAAACATTTAAGTTCTTTGGTTAATCTCTCCCCGCCCACTCCCCCTCCCCGCCTTCCCTCTGAGACCCCTCAGTCTGCTCCATGCTTCTGTGTCTCTGGATCCATTTTGGTCATCAGTTTTGTTCATTAGATTCCACATATAAGTGCGATCATGTGATGTTTGTCTTTCTCTGCCTGGCTTGTTCCACTCAGCATAACACTCTCCAGGTCCCTCCACGCTGTGCCGAAGGGTAAGATTTCCTCCTTTTCACGGCTGCGTAGTATTCCCTGGTGTGAATGTGCCACGGCTTTTTTATCCACCACCCGCTCACGGGCACATTTGTTCTCTTCTTGTCAAATTCTTATCTCACACCCACAGCCATGTCCCTTATGTTTTCCACTTGATTTGAAAACCTCTCCACCCTGTCGCTTTTATTTAATGGCTCGGGGCTAGAAAAGAGCGTTAAACTTGAGCTGAGTGTGGGTGTCGCACAAACACTGCCCAGGGCTGTTTCACCATCAGGGGTGAACATGTCGATCGGAGGTGGAACCAGCAGCTGAAGTCCTGAGAGAACATGATTTTTTGATTTTGCGATTAACGACATCAGTTTACCCTTTAGTCAGCAAGCAAAGTTGTTATTTCCAGAAGTATTTCAGGAAAATACAATACAGTATCTCTGTACTGAAAACTATATCTTATAGAAATCTTACAACAGCGACAGAAATTAATATATAGCTTGTTAAGGCCCTAAGGAGAAACACACACACACACATTATGACATTTTTAACAAAATGTAGACATTTCTGTATTAGTATAAATAATGAATCCAACAGCGGATGAGTTCTCTAAAACTACAAGTACGTTATTATAAGTAAATTAGGCCGTCAAAGAGTTAACCTGCCTACATGTAAACTAATGAAGAAAGTAGAATTTAGCTAATTGAATTTTCAAGCAAAGAATGAAAGCCCTCAAGATCAAAACAAAGAAAAAGCTTAACAAGCGATAAAAGGATTATCACACGACGATAAAAAAAAAAAAGTGAAACCGTAACTAAGATAGGGACACTAGAAATGTGAGTTCATTCCCTAATACACCCTCGATATATGTGTATCATAGCAACTGGCACAGAATAAGCTGAAAAATACAAAAACATGTCTTGGCGAAACATTTTAACACGTTTCCTTCAATAAATAACAGATTTTTTAAACAACAAGTTTAATTAAAAAACATTAAAAAATGGAATCGCGTACTTTACCATTCCCCCCACCAGATAAAAATCTTTATCAGATTTACTAAAAATAGCGAGTCTTCTGCGCATACCCCATTCTACCACATTTACAGGTATAAAACACTTTATTTACTTTTTACTTTTTTCAAACCAAAAACCACCATTACAACAATATCAGACTTTCCTTAAACCTTGACTTTTTTTTCCAAGTCAACTCCATTCTTTTCTAATGAAAAAATGCCCTGTGCTCTGCTTTTCTTAGCAGCAGTTTTATTAGTTCAAAAATATGCACTTAACATGCACCTTCTGAGAAAAACTCTATAGGGCAATTCATGCATATATTTTCCTAGGGAAATGACATTCTGATGAAAAAGAAATTAAGGTTAAAAAAAAAAAAGAGAGAGAAGGAAATCTAACGCAGCGCCTGAGAATCCAATAGTTCAAAATAAATAACCTACAGATTTATCTGGCTTCAACACACGCGGGTGAGGGAATGTCAGCGAGTATCCGATTCAAAGAAGGTGTATTTCTGGTTACAAACAGGGCGACGCGTTTACCTTGAAGACTAATTCTCTGTGAATTCGCGCGGATGTGCCGGCCCAATTCCGACTCCAATGCGCACAGCATGTAATTACCTTCAGAGCATCAAATTCCAAATAGCCTCTGAATTTCATACCCGTTAGCACCCTGACTGGGTCATTTGTGGGATCTATGAGGATTTTACATCTGAAAAATAATTCATATAAGTGATTTCGAAGACCCCTTTATTTTGTAGGAAAAAATGTACCAAAAAAACCTCCTATTTAGAACTTTTTAAAAAGTAATTATTGGCCTGGCCCGTGTGGCTCAGTGGTCCGGCACCAAGAGGAGGCCGGATCGATTCTCGGTCAGGGCACACGCCCGGGTTGCGGGCTCGACCCCCAGGAGGGGGCTGCAGGAGGCAGCCGACCCGTGTTTCTCTCTCATTGATGTTTCTCTCTCTCTCCCTCTCCCTTCCTCTCTCTCTAAAACCAATAAAAACATATTGAAAAAAGGTAATTACTGGCTTAAGATACAGGTTAATGAACGTTTATTTGCTGCGCTGGAATTATGTCTCCAATTAAATGAACCCTATATGACTAACTACAGCGTCAGCAATGAAACTTAACTTGGTACCACCTATTTCTATGTAAGAACAAAGGAAAATCTCTCTCTTATAAACAATGACCCAAGATACGTGTCTTGATGACATGGAATCATCCATTTCAAAGGCAAGTGGTAGGACCGCTTTGAAGGAAGCCAAGGGAAGAGACTCTTGAACTGTCCACAGCCAGGGGGTGGGCAGGCCTTGGGCTACGCCTCACTCGGGAACCAGGCGGCACCGGCTGAGCGCCAGGTCTGACGGCGAGGGCGGCCGGGTGAGGCCTCTGCCACTGCGCAGGGTCAGGCCTGGAGATGACCACAAGGTCTTCACCAGGAGCCCGACTCCTCATACTGTTGTTACAGTGTCTTAATATTATCCAGGCTGACATGACATTTTCAGTTTCCCTAATGTGTGATATATTTCGGTGATTTAAAAAAAAAAAAGAGTGACAATAGCCCTAGCCAGTTTGTCACACATCTGTCATGGAAGAGTTAGTCCTTTCAGAATCATTTCGTTTTTAACTGCAGCCACATTCGGCTAAATTCCTTCCGCGCCACGGCTGAGCGCTGGAGTCAGTCGGCCCCTCCAGGGCATGGACCTCTGGCCATCGCGGCCATTGACTGAAGGGACATCAGCAGTTCACTAAACAGGGCCCCCGTGCTCCACGAGAACCAAAGTGGGGTGCGCTGAAAGGACAGAGCTCGTTATAAATAACTTCCTTCACTTTAAAAAATATGTATTTGTCAAGTTGTGAAATAAAACTGTTCTTTGAAGAAAATCTATTTACTTAAAAATAGCACATTAATCGGTCATCATTTCATGGACATATTTTCTCGGTTCTTACAGACCATTTTAAGCATAACATTTTTTTACAGTGTTTCCTTTTTTATTTTCTATTTGCTCTATTGTGGTAAAAAAAAAAATACATTCAATTTGAACACAAACAGAAATCTAAAACCACTAACTATATGGACTTCATTGACTAATGAACAGATTGTGTGGACTGTGTGAGAATCCAATACTCTATATACGTCTGCAATCCCGTATTTCTACATGCTCAGTTATCTTTAGTTTATAAGGAAAAGTAATGTCAACTCCAAAGAAGGAAAAAGGGACTTAGGGTATTGAATTAGTTAAAATTTAATGTCAGAGTTAAAATAAAGAAGGTAGTGCCAGCCAGATGTGAAATCAGATATCTCGGATACGCAAAATCTTGGGTTCACCTTCTGAGTATCAGAAGCTATCTCCCTGACCTTGGGCATGTTATTTGCCACAGGTAATCTCTGATCAATAACATTTTTTGGCAGAGAGATAAGAATTACTTCTTTCTCCTTGGAAACAGGTAATTGGATTTTGCTTAATGAGATTGCACAGCCCTTGAAATATTAGGTAAATAGGCATCGGACAGAGATTTAACCTCGGAGAGGGATGTTTTAATTGTTTATTAAATGAGAACAAAGCTATTTACTGCTTGGAAGGTTCCTCATGATACTCGAAATTGGTCTGTAATAGGCTGATTATACCCGAAGATTCTAACAGAGCGAGAAGTATCCGGAGGCCGGGTACGCAGAGATCTGTGTCACGTCTCGCACACAGGACCGCGCTCCGACCGACCGGAAAACACGGATGGTCCCGGGCCCCAGCACGGTTCCGCTGCTGGCACATAAACGGACCTCACCGAGAGTAAAGAACATCGTCGGAAACGACAGCAGGCTTCTTCCACCAGGAAGAATCAGCCGCGGTGAGCACGTGGGCGTCGAGCTCGTACAGGAGGAAAGCGAGCGGCCGGCCTGAGGGAAGGACACACGGGGTGATACGCAGCCACCGTGTGGAACTGCAGTGCGACCGCCACCGGGAGCAGTGTAAACGCTCGGGGCGCAGAGCGGCACGGCCAGGCTTCCCGTAAAGCCCCACCCCCGCGTTCTCTTGCCTGGAAACGTGAACGGTTTAAAATGACACCGAGAAGTCAGGGGAAGAGCAGCGGGAACCCGAGGAAGGACGAAGGGTTCGATGCATCCACGATCACCCGAGGGCACCTGCCCACGCCGAGCTGACCACACAGTTTACGCCAATTTAATTTGACACTGAATTCGGTAAACTCAACACTCTGCCCCACGACTGAATTTGAGCAGCTCTGCGCCCGCCGATCGGGCCAATCCCTTCAGTGTCCTTCTACCAAAGATCTATTCTGTTCCTTGGGAGCCAAGGATGCTGCTCGGCGTGGAAGAAATGACCCCTGAACGCACAGACGTCACAGTTTAGAATGGGAGACAGACACGAAATATAAATGCCCAGAGCTGTCCTAGCAGAGGAGTCAGTCATGGTCAGGAGACTACAGATAATGCATTGGGGGGGGGGGGGGTCGGGGAGTTGATTGTAGGATTCTATGATAATTAAACCTAAGGTATTTTTAACTTTTTCCAGGGGGGTGTGTGTGTGCGCGTGTGGCCATCCACTGATTGCTCTCCGAGGGAGCTATTCCCGATGACGGCAGGACAGGGTGAAGGCGCTTCGGGCACACACACCTGCAGCTTTGCCCGGGCCTCTCGGGTCTGCTGCCACGTTAGCACACGCGGTGTCCTGGGGACGCCGGGGACGCTACTCCTGGCTTCAGCCACGTGCGTTTCCGCGCCTACCTCCTGGCACCCTGCCAGCGCCGAGCTGCGTTTCATTCATCAAACGCCGAGGCCCGGCTCTCTCACTGGGCCGCGGCTCCTTATTTCTGCCCAAATCTCTTCATCATGGAATTGGGCTCCTTTCAAACAAAGTTCATCATGTTGAAAAGGGCCGGCGATGCAAAAACAATGCCATCCGTCAGCGTGGGCAAGGAGACGGCTGGAAAATGATCGATTTCCCGTACGCGGCCGTCGTTTATCACCAGCTTATTTTACTCTCCCTGTGCTGGCTGAATCCAGGTGTGGCAGGTGAACTTGGGGTGCCACGACCTTCTGCCCTGACAAACGTGTTTAATAAGCCGGCCTGCGTTTACACAGGCGTCTCCTACCTGAGAGTGTACGAGTCCAACCACAACAATCACAAAATGTTTCCCAAAGGCACCACCCGCAGAATCGATTCTGTCCAGCCTTCTAATCCGTAACTAACACTGGAAGTACTGGTGGCTGGAGATCCCGGTGATCCCATCAAGTCTATTCCAGGGGTGGTTCTGGGTGACACACCACTGACACCTCCCCTGGCACAGTCTCACTGTGACACTTCAGCCTCTGAAAACACGATGTCCCTGACGCCTGGGCCCCTCCGGGTGGGATTCCGGGCAGTGCCTTCTCCATCAAGGTATCTCCGGCTTCTAGAGTCCCCTCCGAGTGAGTTTACTCAGCTGGTGGAACTTTGTCCCAAAGGCTCAAGTAATCATAAATTCACAGTATAAACTAAGAGCTTAGGAATTTATAGTACAATTCAACCTGTTTCCATTGTTTCACTGAAGAGACTTGAAACTCTCACCATGACACTCGTCTTAAACACCTTTACATGGACTGTCTTAGTCCTACTCAAAGTTAGGCACCAGGAAGACCTCATTCACCACCAAAGGATCCCAATTTTTGGATTAATAAACTCAAGAGGTGCACATTTGATAAATTAATGACTATAATTAAATGAGCACTCTTTTATGAAGCTGTATCAGCAAAAAATTATAGGCAAAATTGTTTCTATGCTGCATCTACTTTACCGGTTTTTGTAAATCCCTCCCAGCCCGTCGCTCTTGACCTTTCCATCGGCTTTAGGTCACCGTTCGTAGTAATCAAGCAAAGAGAGAAACTGGCAAGGAGCACATGAGCAGGTGGCTGACACAGTCCCCTCCGCGCGACTCCCGCTCACGGAGAAGTCTGCTCAAGACTGCGCGGAAAGTGGTGTCTATCACAGGGGCGATCACCGGCCCTTTAGGCCCTTCGTTAGCTCTTGACCCTACAGTTCAGCAGCAATGAAACCGTCCCGTCTCGTCGCCGGGGCCTCTGCTCTGCCCAGCACTCCCCCAGCGTGGGGCGTGTTTGCTGCAGCTTCAGTGCAGAGCCCTGCACCGCAGGCCCAGCATCGACGTGTTTGCTGCAGCTTCAGTGCAGAGCCCTGCACCGCAGGCCCAGCATCGACCCCACCGGGCTGTGGGCCTTGCATGCGCGCTGGTGGGGTCCGTCAGCGAGCTCTGCTTGTCAGGGCCCCGGGAAGGCGAGCTTCTCAGGCTAATGAGCTCCCCTGAGAGCAATGGCTGGTCCCAGCCGGGGAGCCGCAAGAAACTCACTCTAACGTAGGGGAGGTGTGGAGGAGGCACCTGTAATTAAATTTCTTCTTTCTCTCTTTCTTTTTCTTTCTCATTTGTAATTCCATTTTGGGGGTGTGTTTTCTTTTTTTTTTTTACTTTTCCAATCTGAAATCTCCATCCTGATTAGCAAGGCACTGCTATTTAATTTGGTAATTACAAATACACCCGCCGAAGGTCATGTCTTCAAGCGCTGGATGGCTTTAACCTTGCCTTTCTCTTCGGTCGCCAAGTTCAGCAGATAAATAGTGTAGACACACGGGACACGTGAAAGCAAGCGTCGTTGTGTAGAATCTTCACTGGCAGGAGGGACTGAAGCGACTCTGATGTTCATACAGGACATCTTTGTAGCATCTCCACTGAGGCGCGGTCTTCACTTGGGTAGGAGGTGATCCTGCTACTTCTCATTGCCCTCTGGTATTTTCCTGGTCTCCTTTCTCTGTTTTCCGTGTGTGTTTTCACTCTCTCATCCCACTACAGCCTTCCTGTTGGTAGCTGACAGTCACCGTTATAACAGTTTCCACCCTCCCCAAAGTGGGGCCGTAAGCCGTGTACACACTGCACAGCGGGGCGGGGGGGGGCGAAAGCAGGGTGTCACAAAGGTGAGTTACCCCAACTCAGCTGACTCGATGCCCCGAGATCACACGTCACCTTCACACGGGAGGCGGCCAGGGCCCCCCACCGTCCGCTCCCATGGGCCATGTTTATCAAGTCAGCCGCCATCTCCTGGGGCACGACACTGCCTTACACGTGGAACTGGGGTCACAATGAAGACCGAGCGTCTTCGGTTCATCCATCGAGCCTTGGGAAGAGCATGTTTTGAAGGTAACTGGGGAACAGAAATGTTAATAACTACAGTAATTAAAATTATCTTGCCCTTTCCAGAGTTCGTCCATGAACTTCTTACTGAGTCGACAACGAAAGACAATAGAAGGCAGTCTATTCAAACAGCTGATGCGACAGCCCAAAAATCTGAATCTGAGATTTTAGAAACGTTGACAATAAAGTCAAGATTCTCTACTCCCGAATTTCCCTGCTTCGGGGCTATATTTGCACAACACAATCAGCCCTGCTGTTCCAATCAAGTGAGTAAGAAACGAGACGTTGGGAGCCAGATGTTTGGCATTTTGTACAGGACACAGCTGGCTGATTGTCTGAGTTTTTCATTTTTGAACTAATCTTGCTGCCGTGGTATAGAAACATCACGAAAACTCGTTTCTTTTGCTTGGGAAATGTAACTAGCTCCCTTAAGGGCCGTGCTACCTTAGAATTCACAGCGAGCGGTTCAGACTGGGTAAAGGTACAAGTGCAGACGGCGAGGAAGGGACCACAGCCTTGAAGGAAATCACATTGTTAAGTCCCAACAGCACTGCTACAAATCTCATCCTGAAGTCTCTTCAGCCTCACAGAGCCATGACCGCGACAATCAACCAACTACTAATGGATTTCATTTTCAAAAGGGGTTGATAAAAGATCTTCGCAGTTATGAAATTATTTGAATCTGATTTTTGCCCTATTAGAATCTGAATCTAAGTTCAGAAGCACCTATTTCTTTAACTAGTATAGTTTTGTATTTACATATAATTTTATCTCTCAAGGAAAAAGATTTTTTTAAAAGCATTGTGCATTTAGCCTCTTAAATAAAATAAAGCAATTTCAGCATCACAGCAGAAGTCATATATTAGCAAATTACAATCCTCTAAACATAAGTGTGTGAAAGACACAATAAGGTTAAATAAATGTTATTACCCCATCTTCTAAGACTTTCGTTGGCCTATAAACACAGGATGCATTCGAATTTCTGAGTCTTTGCTCTATTATTAGTTTTACATTTAGTATCCAGTATGCACCTGCTCCGAGAGACAGTGAGATGAAACAATTACCTACATATTTCAATGCAGTCATAGGCTTCCGTCACTCGATGATTCATCCATAAAATATTTATTGAAAAATTAATATACAAAAGGTATTGTTCCCGGCAATTTTAGAATGCCAAAGTGTGTGTATAGTAATGCCTGCTCGAGTGATAACAGCAGAAGACATTAAGTATACAAAATTAGCAATGCAGAGAGCAAATGCCTGTGATTTTAGGCGGTGGTTATTTCATGCTAGAGGCAGCTAGAATAAGCTACTTGACTAAGCACCGACTAAGCGAGGTATCAGAGTGAGCGTAATTCTGAAAAGCGGGGATGAGATGACTCCAGGTGGACTGAGCAACAGGAACAAGGGCCGACTGTGTGGGCGCATGGCCACAGTGACTGCTGGAGCTGCCTGCAGGGAGCACCAGGGACACCAATGCAGAGAGGGACAGGACTGCAGGCTGCTGCCGACCGATCCTTGAAATGTTTTGTGCATTAAGTAAGCAGATGGAATTCAGCGCAAAGTACACTTGGTAAGGTAGAGAGAAAGAAAGAATTTACAACTCTTAACAATGTAATGGAAAAACCACTCTTCCTTTGCTGGCCATTACGGTTTGTCTTGTGTCTCCCACTCCCCACCCCACACAAATAAGTTATGTTGAAGTCCTAACCTTGAGCACCTCACGCTGTGATCTTACTTGAAAATAAGATCATTGCAGATGTAATTCGTTCACTTAAAATGAGGTCATACTGGAGTAGGGTTGGCCCTACTCCAATAGGACCGGTGACCTTATCAGAGGAAGGCCACGTGAGGACAGGGCGGAGGCTGGAACGAGCCGGGAACAGCCCCAGGTTGCTGGTGCACCGCTAGATGCTCGGAAGAGGCGGGAAGGGTTGTCCCACAGGTTTCAGAGCATCGTGACCCTGCAAACACCTGGTCTCAGGCCTCTAGCCTCCAAACACAGAGCGCCTCTGTCATCTGAAGAGATTCTGCGATGCTAAGGGGCAGCCCCGGCAAATGAATACATTGGCCATAGAAACAGACCACGAGCCGCACGTTACCTCCAAAGTCCTTTGTTGGCGAATGTGAATTATTTTAAAATGACTTTCACATAATAAAAACATAACATTCGTTGGAATAAAGTGCATAAATGACATAGAATAAAATAAAAACCTTGTGGGGGAGGTAGGCGAGGGCAAAGGGGGGGTAAATGCTGACAGAAGGAGACGTGACCTGGGGTGGTGAACACACGATATACAGACGGTGGGTGATGGAACTGTACACCTGAAACCAATGCAATGTTCTCAACCAATGTCACCCCAACAAAGCCCAAAAAAAAAGTAAAAAATAATAAACAAACAAGTACCTTAAAAAAAATTAAATTTTACTAAGAGTAAAAGCTGTAAAACAATGAATTTCTGGGTGGGAGTAATCATAACGTAGCTGACCAAGTTTTCTAACTGCATGAAGCTATTTAAGGCGCATGGTTACGTGTGTTCACACATCTAGTTTTCATACTAACTGTCAAAATCTCTTTAACGGCCCCTCTGTGTCCCCTTTCCTTAGTCAGTCTCCAGCACAGTGGTTCCCAGACTGTGATCCCTGGACCAGGAGCATCGCCGCGTCCTGGGGACATGCTAAAAATGCCCGTTACGGGGCCCTGTCCCCAAACACACTGAAGCAGACTCTGGGAAGGGGGCCAACCACCGCTGTGCTAGCAAGGTTTTCAGGCCGGCCGAGTCGGAGCACACGCGAACTCTATCCGTCCGGCTGCTACTGATCCCTTTCTCTGCTACCCCAGGACTCACGCAGAAGCAGCGCTGTCTACAATCGCCTGACAAACGACTCCTGATTCGGAGCATCCCTCTGCCCGACAGCGGCTGTTACGGTACATTGTTCCCCTGCCATCATTTCCAGCAGCCTGAGGTTCGAGAATTAAAAGAGACCCCGGGATGCAAAATACATTTTTCAGCCGCTGAATTATACGCCGCGTCACCTGTTGGCTTAATGAGAAACAGGTGGCTCGTGTTCAATTGCTGCCATTTATCCCTTTGACATAAACTTGTTTTCCTTACTTTTCCGGGGCCCTTCCGATTGCTCGTTACAATGTTCCCCTCTGAGGGTAAACCGGGGATGTGGAGCCCGGCTGGTGCGCTCTGCTCGCTGTGCATCCGTAATGAGGGGTCTCGGCGCCGCGGGGGCTCCGCAAGGGGCACGGACGGGGGAGTGGGCACGGGGGTTTCTTAGACACCACGGGGAAGCTGAGCCGAGGACACTCACGTCACACATTTAGTTTACCCCGAAACACAGAAAAAGACCGTGATTCAGAAATGAGTCTCGATTAGCAGGTAGCCCCTGAAAAGGTTTTTTGAGGGGAGTCGTCACACTCTCACTGACATTGCTCAGGAATGCTGACGTGTGGCAAAAATACTAAGCAGGCCAAAGTTACTCACGTCTGTTATTGTTTATAACACCCCCAAACTGATAACCCCTTGTTATCTGTCCCTGCAGTAAAATACTCATCTCTCTACTCTTTTATATATATATATACACACACACACACACACACACACACACACACATATTCAAGTTAAAGTTTGTTACTTGGTTCTTTTATTAAAATTTATCTTTATTGTTGAAAGTATTACAGATATTCCCTTTTTTCCCCATTGGTCCCCACCGCAGGCCTTCTCCGCACTATTGTCAGTGTCCATGGATTCATCTCTCTACTCTTAATATGACCAGGAAATCAGGAGTATTATCCTGAATGTTGAAATCATTCAGAAAGAGGACTCTGTTGGAGAAAATGACAGTGGACCAGGTTTAAAACCAGGACAGAAGAGGGTTAGTGTCCATGCAAGTGTCCATGGAGATACCTGGATGAGGTGAGTGATGTCACGGGCTGAGCTTCCAGGCCATGTATTTTAAGAGAAAAGGAGTTGCCAGGTCTGAGTTTTTTGGGTTTTTTAAATTATTCTGAATGCAGCTATGCTAGAATTTAAAAGTATACTTTAGTAGAAAATAAATAATACATAAAAGTCCTTGTGAAAATTCTAAAGGAGTTTCTAGTTAATTAAAGTTTAATTTTAATACATATGGCTTCTAACAATCTATTTGCATGACCAGGAATAGCGACTTCCCACAGAAAATGGAGAGAGCTTCCTGAAGTCTGTGTGTGCGTGTGCGTGAACGTGCTCACACATACATGTACGTAAACATACTGCAAGCGCCACATATGAAAGAGACGTCCGAGAGCAATTAAAGCAGTTTGTGAAAACAGAAGGCCATTGAATCTAATAAGCTCACTAACTATTTCAGAAATGTCCCCAGGATATCTTAGCAATTTCCCAAGGAAGCCTGTTAAACCGATCAGGTTGATGAAGACAGTGAACAACTGGTTTATTTCCATGGGGTGATTGTTAAGGCAACACACACACACACACACACGCACACATTTTAGAGCCTGCCAAACTCCTAGATTGAAATCTCGGGGAAAAATAAATAGGAGTTGCAAAATCTGTGCCCCTTTGGTATGTCAGTCAGGGTTCTTAGCTGCAAACAACAGAATCTGAACTGTACAGGCAGAAAATAATTTACTAAAGAACATTAGGCAGCTCCCCAAATCTTCAGGGAAATGAGAAAAACCACGTGGGAGCTATGGACCTGGAGACAATACACAACCGCGCTCTGAGATCCGTGGCACCAAGAGAGACAGACCATCGCTGGCATTAAGGAGGCACAGGACTAGGCTCCAGGGGCTCCACTGTCGCTGAAGAGCCTGCAACACGCACAGTCCCCAAACTAGATTCATGTTCACCACCTTCCCCATCGAACCCTGTCTCAGTGAAGTCTCCTGGTGGTGCATCAGCTCAGGGACGCACAGGACACAGGACACCCCTAGTAGCAAGAAACGCGGGGCTCAGGAATTCTGACTCCTATCTGAGAGGCAAACGTCGTGAAGTGCGGATTTACTCGAAGCCTAGGAGGATGCTCAAGAGAAGACAGCGCCATAAATACGGCCCATGTCTACCACACTCGTTTAATTAGCTCGTTTGACGTACACGGACTTCACCTGGTAATGCTGTTTTATAAAATAACACCTGGAAACCTCTGAATACCATGGCCAGAATACGTTAAACGCTCGAAACACAGACATTATCATTGGTCTACAAAAGGTTTTGTATTTAAGTATATATATTTTTTGCTTTAAATCTATGGTACTACCCCGGTCAATAAAATGATTATAGCCGGATACTCAGCCTGATGCTAATAAAAGTCAAATTATATAGCTGGTGTATCTTATTTCCATTACAACTGCACATCCCACGTGGTGTAGTGATAGGGGTAACAATCACTAGCCAAAAACAACAACACTATCATGTTTAAATAGCAGCTTCATGACATTAAAGCCTAACACTGGCGTCCTAAGCTCCTGCAGTCCCTGTGGGATTGGATATCGTGATTCCTGCCTTGGGATGAAGTCCAGAAACCAACGTACCAACAGTGCAGCTTTCACAGGAGAAAAGGCTGACGGTTAGATCTCAAGTCGGGTCCGTTGCTACGGTAACTGCCACTTTTGGGGATCGATGGGGAAGGTGGCCCTCCAGAGCTCACGCCGGTCTCTAGCTCACAGCTTCCCGTTTCCTCGGCTTCTACCATCTACAAGGAACTTTTAAATTTTGAACATGGGAAGTAACGGCAACCGGGATTTTTTTTTTTTTTCCAATTAGTTTTCAAATATATTGTTCGCCCTTCATCCCTAATGTCCATTTCATAGGCTTAAAAGAAAATCTTTGCGACTGTCAGGGACGGTTTAGAGTAAGTAGCCTCCTAAATCAATGCCCTGTCACTTCGCATTAGAACCGCTTGCTTGATTAAAAAAAGGAGACAGTAATTAAGTGTTTGCCTGTTAATCTAACCGTTATTTGGAAGTCACTAATGAAAGTGGTTTATGGGTTCAAATGGCACTTTGTATTTAAATTAATTCTGTTGCTAAAAGAGAGACTAGACTTGCACAACATCCAAAACGCTCTGGGAAGTAAACCGTCGCATTAACGGGCACTGAATAAAGCGGTTATCTCGCCAAGTCCTAGTTTATGTTTGTAGGCTGCCTGTTCATGTAAATCTAAACGTTTTGGGTGTTATTTATCTATCGTGGAAATGGGAAGTCCTATCATCATAAAGACAGAGGAGAAATGGGAGCAAGAGCCCTCCTTTTATTATTTTTGTCCCCAAGTTGGCCTTCGACGCAGCTTTCCCGGCCTTCGCCTCCGTGAATCCCACCCCATCACCTCGAGAACCTGGCTCCGTTTTCCTTTCATTTATCTCATGCTCGGCTGTCATTCTGTGTTCTCGGGTTTAATCATTTTATCTATTGTCCACCTTCCCATCCGGCTGCAGGAGGCCCTGGAAGCTCGAATCTTGACTCTCGTGCCGTGTTTAGCTCTAGTCGGTGAATATTTTGGTTGGCTGTGCGATGCCTGAATTGATGGGAAGTTGTAGTAAAAGTTGGAAGCAAAGGGTCAGCATTAATACTAGTTATTGGAACGGGCGGCTTGGCTGGTTGTCAATGGCTGGTATTATTTCTCTTTAGAAAAAAGAGAGGGAGTTAAGGTGAGGAAGAACGCAGGGAGGGCAACTTTATATCCACTGCACCCAACCCGGAGAGCTCACAGGAAAGGCCGAAGGACAAAAGCGAGAATCCCAGAGAACCGGGAGCTCCCGTTGCCGTCCCTCGTCCTCACCAAATATCACAAGGGTCTCCTGGACCAACAAAGTTTATGCCCCAACCTTCCCCCAGGATTCAGTTCCAACAAACATATCTGACGAGTATCAGCAATAAGAAAATAATAACAGTAATACCATGTCTATATTTCGCCCAGCTCACCGGGGCAGGGAGATATTTGTGGGTTTCCTCGGTGGGCATCTGCCTGCCGTGTCCTTGTGTGTCTCCTCTGCAAGTGCACGAATGACGGTGGGAACTGGCTGAGGGGGGCACTTAGGAAAGGCAACTATGGGGCTCACTGTGAAAGCCCAGAGGTCATAAAGGATCTGGGGCCGAGAGCTAGGTCGTATGTGAACCGTAATCCCTCATCGCACATCAACCTGTTTTAAGTATATTCTGATAATACGTTTTGTGGTTAAGTAAGTTCGAGTAAACAGTCTAATGTGTTTTCTAACGACGTCTGTGGCAATTAGGCTTGTTGCTCACGGTTTCTAAAGACCTTTGTTGCCGGGGATCAAATGAATGGCTTCCCTAGTCAGCGGGTTGATAACGACCTCGTTTCTTTTCAAGTATTTCATGTTAAGAATTATTTACTGCTCTCTGCTTATAAACAAACGCGTGAGCTTGGCTTTTATCCAGGGGAAGGAGGACGGGGACCTTTGATTCTCGAGATGTCGCCGCGCTTCACACAGCAGGAGAGAAACGGAAGATGGTCTGTTCAAAGAGAAACCCACGCCTGGCCTCCCCCGGAGTTGGGTGTGCGTGTGTGTCCGGGGTACGTGTGAGCGGTGTGTGCTGTGTAATCCCTGGTCAAAACACACATGGGTTTTACATTTCTGGCAGGTGAGATATACAAAGCAAAATGGTGAGGTCCTCTGAGGATGGCTTCTCCCAAAAAAATAAAATCTCAATTCACTGAAGTTGAAATGCATGGAAAATTCCATTAGGATCCGTCTTCTATGGAGCTAATCCCGGAGAAGTCAAAGTCACATTGAAGTTCACAAAAAAGACATTTTTTCAGGGTAGCAATGCCTCCAATGCTGTCTCTATGGTATTTAATCAGTAAGCATGATTTAAACAATGTCATAAAGGGGAGCTTTCATTTTCCCCAGAAAAGAACATAGGAAAATACTATACTGAAAGAAATAGATTATTATTATTTTTGAAGCCCTAAGGGGGGGAATCTTCTTGATCAAATTAGTGCCTAACCCCATCAAGGCAACGACCACCACCCTATTCCTAAACTGCCTGCATTTCTTCATAGTTTTAAATATATGTTTATACATAAATGTTTGTTTACGTGCATTATATAAATATGTAAACACAGTTGCGCAGGTGTACATGGTTTTCACCACGTATCATTTATCATACTGTACCAAATGCCTCTCTAATCTGCTTAACTTTATTAGTTTTGACATTATTAACTTAAATAGCCGTAGTCCATCCATCTTCATTGCTGTATAACATTAATATTGCATTTCACATGTTTGATTATATATGGATATATAAAAATATTTGCATGTATCTGCCATAATTTACCTACACAAGCTGACTGCAGGTGTTCCGGCTGCTGTTCCAAACGACGCTGCAGAGACATCCTTGCCCCTGCCTCCTGGCCTATAATCCAGGGGTGGGAGAGCTGGACCCCACGGCCTGCGCCTCGGCCTCACTGCAAACAACCAGCAAGTTTCACTGCCACTGGCAGAGTTTTGTATGTCCCATTGGACTTCCTTGGAATTCTTCAATACTGTTCCTGCTGGAGAGGGTCTGGGAGATCCTGCCCCTCCCTGTGAGGAGGGCTCCTTCTGTCCTCACAAGACAACCGTGTATTGCTGGGCCGTGTGGCCCAGTTGGTGGAGCGTCTCCCAGGCACCAAGAGGCGGCAGGTTCAATCCCCCGTCAGGACACATGCCCCGGTTTCAGGCTCGCTCCCCAGGAGGGGGCGTGCAGGAGGCAGGCGACCAGTGATGTTTCTCTCTCATTGATGTTTCTCTCTCCCTTCCTCTCTCAAAACAAAAAACAATAACATATTAAAAAGAGATAACTGCATTTATATATATGTGTGTATATTAAAATATATATAGTCATTCCTTTTTATATAGAAAATATGCATTAAGGTGTTTTGATTTTCTAAGTGGGAGTGTCTCATAGTGTATCGGGTCTGCCAGGACGTCAGCAGTAGATCCACTGGATTTTTAACACGATACCGTTTTCCCGAATTTTCAAGGAAACCCTCTCTCAACTGTCCCTCACCCCCCGGCAAGTGCCCCACGCTCCTCCCCTTTATCACGAGCAAGCTCATAAAGGGATCGTCCGTGTCCTCAACCCCGAGCCTCTGGCCTCTCGAAGGCCTAACTCGCCGCTAGCGACCCCGGGAACGACAGGACGCCCGCAGTTTTCCTCGCGGCCCCTACGCCCAGCCTCAGGCCCAGCTCCTCAGGCTGCGGCCCCCGGGGCCACGCAGCTTTACGATGAAGCGTCAGTCTTCCCGCTGGGAACGCTCCCCGGCGTCTGCGGAGGTTCACCCCACGCGGTGACTTCAGTCTCCTTTGCCGGCTTCTCTCGGCCAAATACTCCGCTTCCTCGGGGTGAAGCGCAGCTCTCCCCGCTCCAGGGCCGCTGCGCAGGAGCCCGCAGCCATGAGGGCGACGGGGCGTCGACGCCTCCGGGCCTTGACATCCGCCCGCTCGCTCGTCCCCGGAATGAGCCGGCATGTGCACCCCAGATTCGACGTGCCCGCAGCAAACCCACCGTCTTCTGCTAAAAGTTACTTAAAACAAATTTTTTACAAATCCCGTCCTGGTGCCCTGTTGTCCGGGGCCATGCCCGTCGCTCGAGCCGGCCGGGCGACAGCAGGCTTCGCATTTTACCGGCATGACAGTCCCTCCTCCCCCCGGCCCACCCCAGGTAAAGGGCTGGGCAAGCCCCTGACCTCTGTCTGCACGAATCTGCACCCATTCCTCGTTGCCACAGTGAAGCTGGAGCTGTCTACTTAAAATTTAAAATGCAAATACAGATGATGTATCACGGAACTGTACACTTGAAACCTACATTAATTTTATTAACCAATGTCACCCCAATAAAATTAAAAATTAATAAATAAAATAAAATCCCAAATGAAAACATGCTCCTCCATCCACTCTTTTTGGGGATGATTTCCATGACCTCCTGTTGCTTCCAGGGAAGGTAAGGGAGCCGTGGGCTCTGTCGGGCCTGGGCCACGCTCGCGTCACACCGGCTGCCAGGCGCCCCCCTTGCCGGGACCTGGTTGGGGACCGTCTTGCAAACCCTCGCCACCTCCCACTGCACGGCAGCAAAATTTACTTACAAATCCTTCACGGAATAGTTTATGGCAACGCTCTCAACTTCTTCAATGCCTATTTTTCACGAGCTAATTAACTTGTCTCGGAAATTCAGTTCACTCGAGAGCCATTTGTTTCCATTTGTTTCGTAATAAGATGTCGTCCAGTTGCTACCTACTGTAGTAAAGGGATCTGAAGTTACAAGAACTGTTTGCGGATACAGTTTCCAACTGTTTGCAGATACGCATTTCCTTTCGTGCTGAAAACTGTAACCTCCAGGAGGCCGGGTTTCCTCTCTCATTTCTTCCACGTCAACGTGAGTTTGGGCCAGCAGGTAATCAAATTAGGAGCAGGGTCCAAGATGACGATTTGACTTTTTTTTCCTTTTTAATGACTCCTGAAATTAAAATCTAGGTACCTAAAAGAAATCTATCAAAATTATACAGTGCTGTGATAAGATGTTTTATAATCGTGAAATATTAAAGAGTTATAACGTTTTATTTCTCCATGTCCTAGCCTTTCTCTTGAATAAAATCAGCTTTTTTCTTTGTCTTCTCAGACCGAATTCCTTTCCAAAATGCAGGAACATCCATATTTCATGAGTAATTTGACAAGACACTTTACATAATATTGTAGGTCAACCTGGTAGGGAGAAGATGTAGAGAGAAGACTTCCCCGCGTGTGCTTAGCCTTCCCGTCGGGGCTTCCAGTCTCCCTCGGGGCACATACTGCGTCTTCCGTGTGCATAAGGCTCCTGCATTCAGGCCCTGGGCTTCCTGCGTCGTGTCCCGTATGGTTTGAAGTTTTATTTCATATTCTGTTCCATCCGTATGAAAGGTTATTCCAGGTGACAGCCAATGCAAACATCTGTCTTTGGTGGATTCTATATTACATTTCAAAAAAGTCCATGTTGGCTAAGTATTACTCTCAAAATCTGAGACGTGATTTAAGTATTTTCATATTTAATGGTAATTGCTTAAGTCACATACACTTAACCAAAACCACTGGCCTCCTCTCTCCAGGAACACGGGCTCTTTGTACTCGAGGTTTTAGAGCAGAACCTGGGAGATGGTGGAGAGTCGGATGCCTCGGGGAGTTCAACTGAGTTTCTAGCATCACGGCCACTTTCCACATCCAATTCATTATTTTCCTTTAAATGTAGAATGTGGGCGCTATCGTGATCTGAGGGGCATTCAACTGCATTGGTATCCCTGTATAAACCTGTTACTGTGTTTCATGCTATTTTCTAAATATTGAGATATTTTAAAGTAATTTAAAGTTGGTGAGCATCACAGAACAGTTTTCTTTAGTCCAGATGAATCGGCAAGATGTTGGCAGGTTCCACCTAAACCACGCCATGAGTATAAGAATACGGGAGAAGTTCGCATTATTAAAGTAATGAAGAGCCTAATTCATACTCAGTACTTTTTCATGGGAGGATGTTACAGTAGCAAATGTGTCAGAGTCCTTCTGAGAAGAGCCCTGACCAACTTTGTGACAAATTTAATAAGCGTATTTTCATAGGTCCCACTTTTTTAAAAAGCATTAATTTCTTTAAAAAATAAGGAGTGGATTTGAGATAAATAGTGGAGATTTGCCCTGTGACAGTGCATCTGAAGGACGCCACTCTTAGGGACACTGTCATTGTCCCAATGCTGCAATAAATCCCTGTGCACCACGGTTACTTTAGGAAACACCTGCAGCAGCATCTCATAAATGTAGCCTCAGGAAATATTTAATTAGCAAAACATCCAACTAGGCAGGAGCCATCGCTTACCTTCTGTGATGTTTACAGTCGAGAGAACTAAGCCCTCGACTGGGAAGTAGACGGCTAATAAAACCAGGCTCCGTCTATATTCTTTGGAGTACTTTTTAAATAGTGTGTATCTAGTATATATGTTATGTAAAACACTTGACATGTTTTTTTAAATATGAGCAAAAAGTCTATTTTTTAAAGTGAAATATAAGACATTAGGTTTTCACTAGATGTAAAAAGACAGCGCTCCATCTGAGATGCGGAGAGGATGGCATCTATTATTCTGTTCTCACCTCCAAGCAGAGCTCTGAACTTTGCATTTTCATTTATGTGCAAAGTAGGGGCATACAGAATTCACCTCGAAAGCGATTCGACAACATGCCGAAGATTGGGAGACAGAGACGCTCGGTGACCCTGCCACCTGCCGACACCTCGAGAGGGTCACCTCAACTTGGGCAGCGACACCGCCATTGGGAAAAAGTGCACCAGTGTGGACAAATCTCCTGTTCCTAGATATTTAAACATCTATACATATTTTATAACATTTGCTTTTATGCTTAATTATTGCGGAAAACTGTCACAGGAAAATAAACTCCACTGGTTGCACTGTAGAAATCATTTACAGAACCGGGTTTCAGCAAGAGAAGAGATCGGTTATTGTCATTTAAATGACGCGGCGCAAAATAACAGGGACTCTCACTCGGCCACCTACCTTGTAGGCCGCAATTAAAATACGAAGCCACCACCCAGAGATGTAACCGACTGTGTGCCGTTGCCCTCCCACAATTATGTAAAAAATATGATACGAAGGTTAGCGATCTCAGCGGCAATATTAAAAGGTATTTTTATACAACAGTTTGATGACAAAGAGGCTGGAACAAAAACTGCCAAAAATATCTGCGTCCCTACCCAAAGTACCAGAAACACCCACCTTCCTTCTGCCTTTGTTCCCGGGCAGCCACGGGCCATGTCCGAGAGGGTCACCTGGGTCACACATCCCTTAAAGCACATCTGGGACCCACCGAGTCAAACGACCTGAAGGCATGCCGGACCCCACATTTTACAGGCACTTCCCCGGTGACCTACGTTCATTCAAGTTTGATTGGCCCTCACTTTTTTGCATTAAAGAATTCAATTTCCACGTGAAAACCCCAATACTCATTAGAAGAAACAGACACTGAACCGTACGTAATTACTTCTCAACCTGGCAAGAAACTGATTTACCTAATTCTCTAACTAGTCTGCTGAAGGCACAGACGCCTGGATTACCTGAGGGAGCGGCTACGAAAGAGCCTACGCCGACCTTAAGCTTTACCTAATTTATAGACGGGGCGTCCCCCCAAAATGCGTACGCACTTTAACAGCTGGTAGCTCAATTTTGAAAATGAAATGTATTTTAATAAACACTGCCTTTATCGTTATTCAAAGTGTGTGTATGTATTTTGGGGAACACTATACACACACACACATATATGTCCAAGCTCCGAAAAAATCAGGGACGGATAATTGAGAACGCGTCTCCTGGCCAAAGCCACTGACCAAACACATTCTAATCTGAATGTTCTTTGAACATAATCCTGTTCAAAGAAAACAAAGAAGGCTAGAGAAAGTGACACGGAGAAGTAAAATTGTTATAAAAATAATGTTTTTGCAGCTCAGTAAAGCAGCTTTTCCATGAATGCAGAAGGCTCTCTAGTGACTATGCGTTTGGTCTGAAAATGCACATTAACTGACAATTTTAAGTGATAAGTACTTCAGTTTTCAGAACGCGCCCTGGAGTACCCGGCGTCGCCGCGTCGTGTTCACGTTCGCGTGGGAACATCCCTGCCGCGCTGGGCCGCACCTTCCGAGGACAGTCACCCCGTCAAAGACACCACTTTCAATGTGGGCAACATTCAAAAGTACCGTAACAAGATCAACTTAATGTTTCTCTCTTCTTCAACACTTTTCCCACACACATCCACAAGTAATGAGCGTGTGAGAATGTTTTCCCACGGGGACTGCCTTTTACTTTTTTCCAGACATAGTTTTATTATTTTAATTTGGTTTGTTCATCGGTGAGTCCTCGGATATTTTTTTTTTCTTTAGAATTTAAAGCTGTCTTATGATCCTATAAATATTTTCTGGTTAAATTGAATTTTGAAGTGTTTGCTGCTAACTACAAACAGGGACAACTGTTCACCTTCCTGCTTTAAGCAAAACCCTCCCAGTTTCCACGGCGGGAGCAGTTTTAACAGGCACCAGACACTACAATGAAGGAGCAGGGATGTCCCTCTCGGGGGCCTGGGGGGTCACCTGGAGACGTCTTCGCTAAGCGAGTCAGCACCCCCTCCCTGCCCGCTGTCCCCCGAGGGCAGCTGCCTGAGCTGGACCAGGAGACTGGCTGACTCCCCGGCGAGGCCGCAGGCCGGGTCTCCAGGGGCTGGGCGGGCCGAGGACAGGACACTGGGCGTCACCCGCTCCCAGGGTCACCAGGACTCAGCGCCCACTCAACAGCACGTAACCCGAGTGACGTGGGCCTGGCGGGTGCTCTCCCCGGAGGACTGGCTATTCTTTATCTCGAGGACGTGTATGGAATGGGTTTATCTGCGTTCTGGCCCGACGTTTATTACCTAATAAAGCTCAAAATGCTTGTCTTTTCTCTCTTCTAGCTTTGCAGTTGGGTGGGAAAGAGATCTTGTTTTTAATTCTATTCCCCCAACGCACTACAGGATAACTGTCCTGTGATCTTCGAAAATGTCAAGGTCACGGAAGGAAAGGAAAGCTGAAGGAATGATCTGACTGAAGAAAACTAAAGACAACCGTTAGACGCAACGTGAGATTCCAGACTCTGCCTTCAGGGTGGAAACGGGGCCTAGGAATCGTTAAAACGTCGGTGGGGCCCAAGGATGAGCATTAATGTGCCGAAGCCCATTTTCTTATTCCGACGGCTTTCCCTGAGAAGGTGTTTGGGTGAAATACCAAGAATTTATGACAGATGCAGCCTTATTTTCAATGATTTAGAAAAGAAAAGTTGTTTGCAATGTGCTTTTCTCTAAGTATGAGACTGTTTCAAAATCCGTGCTGCGGGAGGGAGATGAAACAAAGAGATGCCTATCTACTCATCAAAAGAGATAAAATTTGTTAACATTTCTGCTGGTTGGTTCTTTCTTTTAAAAAAAAACACACAGAGATACTTTTAAAGTTCTATTTGGTATCCCTTACTTTCCCTCTCTAGCAGTAACTGTTATGCATCATACCACATAAGCTTATATAATATATGTTGTTTTGTATTTTAAAGCGCGTAAGTGGTATCATACTTGCTCACACTTTGTAACTTGTTTTATTTTAGCTAATGTTATTTTGGGATGTGTACACTTTTTCACAGCTTGCTAAATTTCATTTTTAACAGGAGCGTTACATAAGCCCTAGCTGATCCATTCCTCTGCTGAGAAACAGGCGGCTCTGGTTCTCCCCACTGAGGACCGCTGCAGCACTCTATAAATCTTAAAAGTATCTTCTCCCAGGGTATAGTTTGCATTTTTTTCCCTGATGAGTTGACATTTGACACACAGGAGGCTTCAGTTTTAATAATGGCACTTTTTTTTTTTACCTATTTTTAATGGTTTGTCCTGTCATTTTCTTAAGGAATTATTTTTGTGTTCACGTGTTATAGGTATTTTTATAGGTACTCCAGGGGGTAGAAAAAGCAGAATGGACTTTGAGAAAAGCTTATCCTGAAAAGTAAAGGGGAAAATAAGCTAACTCACTAAAAGGTTGGTTGTGTGTGTACACACATTTATATTTACCTAGACTGTCGGGCCGGCAAACTTGTAAAATAAATACGAGCACAGAATTAAGTGTTATGTAAAGAGAAGTTTGGAATCAGTCATTGTCTGTGTTTGAGGAAACGAATTTGTCTTGCAGCTCATTATGTGGGGGAAATGCTTGGGAGCGTTACTATCCGGGCCCGCTTCTGCAAACCATGCATTTATTCATCCATTCGTGAAAGCAAGCGTTCATTCCGTCAACAAGCACTCCACCTATTCGCATGTATCCTAGCGCCTCGTGTCCGCAACAGAGTTTCAGGAGCAAACCAAGGTTTCTGGCCTCAAAGATCTTGCATTTTGGGGCGAGAACAGGCCACAAATGACTCGGTAGCTAGAAAGTGGTCGGAAGGCGCCACCTGCTAAGGAGAACAGCAGAGCAGCGGGAGCGGAAGGCAGGGCAGGGCCCTTCTTTCCCATGAGGTTTCTAATAGGGAGGCAAAGACACAGGGAGAGGAAGGTGGGGAGCAAGGGAGCCACAGGCGTGTCAGAGGGAAGAGCAAGTGCAAAGGCCCTGCGCTCAGCACGCAGCCTCCGGGCCGCCCCACGAGGGAGCCTGAGCGAGCCACGTCCACTGCCACGGAGGAGGAATTCCCTGAGCCCCATGACTTGCTAAAGACAAAAGACGGCTCATTAGCAGGTCCCCTGACTTCTACCTTCCAGGACTAAATGTGCTCCCGCGGTGGCATACTGTTCTGAAAGTGCTCGCTGGGGGAAAAAAAGATATTCCAGCTGAAGTGTAATTTTTTAATCATCTCCAGAGTGATTGAAATACTAAAAAGTGCTGCGAGTGATAAAACGCCCACCTTTCCAGTGAGCACATGCACGCTGCCTGGGGGACGAGGGAGCGGGAGGTGAAGGAGCAGGGTTTTGGGTTTTTTTAATTTAGATCTCATTGATTATTTCTCAGTCTGTCTTAAATGGCAGTTTATAATATTTAGAAGAAAACACGCAGAAGGATGTCAAACTCAGCTCGGGTCACCGCCTTGATGGAAAGAAATTGACGGCGTTCATTTAGAAAACACTCTAACTACTGGCCAGATGAGCTCATTAAGCTGCCCGGGGACTCGATGTTATCAATATAGATTGAATCCAGCTGACCCAAAATGGAATTTTATTTTAAATGCTTTGTGATTGAAACAATTTGCAGGAAATATGTGCCTTGTTAAGCCAATAGCCAACGGACTGCACATGCAATTTCTACAATGCTACACCTACAGTGACGTGCTCGGCGGAAACCGTACATTTATTACGTCCGTCCTTCTGGGATTAGACGGTGCAGACAGAAATGTCAACTAGACTATTCCTCCATCTTCCCCATGTTTCTTCTCCCAAACATTCCACCAAATAGCCAAGGTTCCAAATCCTTATAAGCAAAATGAACAATCTTTCAATGAATTTCTGTTTACTATCCACCTATCATCACGTTAATATTTATAGGAAGTTCGAGACTCTAACTTCATGCTTTAACTGGCAGAGATCTAGATTTCCATTTTACCAAAAAAGAACCCAAAAAACTATGAGATGTAAAATCCAATCTATTCTGGGTCCAGTCTGCAAAATGCAGCATCCATTCCTAATTATAAAGGAGACTAGGAAATAATGGGATAGTTTATTTTCCAAATCTAAAGATTTTTTTTAAAAAAACAAAACTCTTCTGGTCAGTTTGAATATGTGAGCACTCAGGGACCTAGAGGAAATAAAGCAATTACTGATGCTAATTTATTAATATAATTGCATAACTATCTTAAATATTATACGAAGCGTTTTTATTTGGAACTACACCATTTGTTTTCCTTAGTTACCTTGTATTAAACCGTATGATTTAGGCTCCTGACCTGCAGTACTGGCATCAAGCACCATAGAGTCAGTTTTTGCATCTAACAGTTTTTCAAAGGACGCTCTCTTCTGCGTTTAAGATGTATACACAAAATAAAAACCCAACGAGAGCTTAAAGCAGCCCTAAAAGGCAAGAGGACCTGAGAGGGAGATCTGGAAAACACCCGCCCACCGCTCAGGAAACAGTCCATCTCGGGGAAGGTGTGAAGGTCGATCTCTAACTGAACTCACCTGCGAATCGGGCGTCAGCAACAGCTCGGCCATTCTCTCAGGTTGAGGTTTCCATCTCGGGACTAGAAAGTAAACAACACAAAAGCCATGAAAATAGAGCTCTTGTTTAACGATTTCCTCTGTTAATTACCTTCATGAAGAATCATCCTTTCAGACAGACAGGCACTGGTACAAATTAATCTTAAAGGAACAGGAAAGTATCCAGGCCTGGCAGGATTTGTTTTATTTTACTCAGAAAGAGCATCGATCATAAACAAGAGTATTAGCCTCCAGACTAACATTATTCTCGGGTTCCATTCAGGAGCCAGGGGGCATAAATTTATTTTGATGAAGAATTAATTTTGTCATATTTTACAGACTTTTAGACAAACCATTCCTCCGGATGTAAGTACCTCGATAAAATTAATATTTTAAAACGTAAAATTCAGAGGTTAGAAAGGGGTATGGAATCTATCTGAATACGCATTTACTGTTAGTTTTATAATTTCTACCTTATCCATGAAAGTGTATTTTATTTTCAGTATTGCCATGTGAGCACACAGGAAGAAATTCCCCAAACAGGAGACTTTGTAGGGGAGACATAACATTTTAGTTTTTAAAAATTGATCACTGGTTGTATGAGGTCAGGCACCACTGCAATAAAGGAGCTGCTGTAACAAACAAACCCCAATTATGAAACTGCCCACGTATATCAGCATCATGCTTTTCAGGTCTCAATGTGCACATCCCTGATGAGGGGACTTTCTCCTGCAGCTAGTGTGTCAGGAATTAGCCGTTCCCTTCAATCTCATCGCTCGGCCGTTTGAACAGGTAACACTCATTGGTTTTAATTCTGAAACGGAGGCGGTGAGTCCAGACGACATTAACTATTAAATAATTGGAGTGTAGGCCGTTAGGCTGGCTTACAAGTAAGGCCTCTGGCTCTTGTAAGTAGAATTACAGTCAGTCGAGCATTTATTTTGAGAGCCAGGCTAAGGCAGGGAATCGCAGCACACAAAGATCGAAGCCCGTCAGGGCTCCCTTTCTGTAAGTCAGAGCAGCACAAACTACAGGGTGTCCCCCAAACACGCTCACACACTTAACAGCTGATAGCTCCACTGATGTTTCTGTTCAGATTTAACCCATTCAAAGTGTGTGTACATTTTGGGGGGACACCAAAAACATATTTCAGGATGAAATGCATGTGGGGCAGACGGGTTAACTATCCCTCTAACTCTGTCTCTCTGACCACTTTTCTCAGCACCCTTTTATTCCCACCACTTTTTCAAATCATGCATTTCACAGACAAGGCTGGAATTTCTTGTGTATCAGACACTGTGCTAAGGGAGAGAAAACTGTAAAAATGGCACATTCCCCTCGCTCAGAAAGGTCCTGCAGACAATTAAAAAGTTTAGATCCATATGTTGCTTCTCTTATTTCCAGTTATATGAAAGCTGGAATCATTTTGACAAACAGCAGAAACACTAATAAAATGACAATTAATTTTAACAAGACGACAGGTAAGAAAAGGACAGGTGGCCTGGCCTAGCTACACGGTTACCTGGCTGGTTCCAGAGGTTTCGGGGTCACCAGAGCCACGCACAACCCAGGGCTGGCGCTGCGGGGCCACCGGCACGAGTGGGGCCTGCACTTAGAACCCGGGTTTCGCATCCGCAGACTCCACCAGCCTCAGGTGAAAACAATGCTTCACATCCGCAGCCGCAGTTTCCCGGCCACGGGGGGGAAATACCGTTTTCAATCCGCGGCTGGCGGGATCTGCGGGTGCGAAAGGCCTGGCGTAGAGTCACCTGGTAGGTGAGGGTTTTGACTGTACAGGGGGGGCTGAATTTCTCTATGGAGACGCTTCATAAATCTCAGAATGGAAGAACTGAACAAACTGAGAGCGGCATCCGCATCGCTTCTACGGCCCGACTAAGGGAAATGGGACTTTGGAAACTTAGGGACTTAATTCCACACAAATAAAAATCATTCGTACTCCAGAGCGAGTCTCAGAAAACTCCTTTTCTCGGGATATCGCAAGAACCCAAGCCCCACGAGCAGGCCGGGGCGAGGAGCCCCCCTCCTACCCTGTAGCGTAATAGGGGTGCAAGTGAGTTGACTTAGGGGCGCCCCTTTCTCTGGGAAGCCTAGCGCTTGCTACACCATACGCGTGTTTATAGTAACATCCACATTACTTATCAGAATAAGGATTTCTATGGGACACTGGGAGGGTGTCTTGAAACAGCAGATTAATGGGACGTCCCAACTGTCGGTCGCTCATGAACATGTCGCTTCGGACGGACCCCGGCGTGAGTCTGCTCCGCCAGACTTCAGGCCCTGCCAAGCCTGCCGAGCAGCCAGTTCAGCTGTTTGGGGCCTCGGGGATGCCAAAATAAAGAGGGCTTTTGTGTGTGTGTTTTCACATTCAGCTCAACAATATTTTTCATAATAAAGAGCAGAAATGAGTAAATGAGTGTTTATTGTCAGGCTCCTTAATTAACGTAAAACAATCCTCGATCGGAGCAGAGCCGCAGGCGGACGCCGTGAGCACAGCGGTGGGCCGGGGCTGTGGAGGAGCAATTCCCGTTTCCCACCAACTCCCTCTAGAAACTTGGAGAAGTAGCCCAGCTCCTTTGTCTCCACTTATTCGAGAGAAAAATTAGTGCATTAATATAAACCTGCATGATCAGAATAATGAAAATGACTGCAGAGCGGTTTTCAAATTTAAACATGTAACAACTTCTCTAACGTTCTTGCATTCTAGGTGTTTTCATTTAAATGACAAGTAAGTTTGGGCATGCAGTCTGAAGCTGTATGAAAGGCCAGGCTATTGATACATGAACTGTACCTGGGGAATCAGGGTCATTGGGAAGCATGTTCATTCTCTGGAGTCACTGGGTATCACTGAGTAAATTAATGCTTTGGTTCACCATTTTATAAATTACTGCTTCACTATATAAAATAACACCTTACTGCAGTCTACTCAAAAAATGTCTAATTTTTTATTAAAAGATAGCTTGTGCACTGAACAATAATAACAAAAAAAAAAAAACCCTAGTAGCTTAATAGGTCAGTGAAAGGAACACAGGCTGGCTCTCTGTGCAGTAAGTGAAATTACTCTTTTCTTGGTCACATTAAGGATCAGGAAGCTCTTTGAAAGGTGACACCGAACAAATTCTGCATTCATGATTTAGGGCCACACACCACAGGGAAAAAGGAAACGTTAAATGACGTTTAATCACATAATGATCCACAAATGTCCGGGTCTTCGCTATCGTGTAAGAACCAACACAGATGTCACCCAGGCGGCGAAGGAGGGGACCCCCAGCCTCCGCCCTGCCACCCGAGCCAACGGTCAACGACCAGACAGCCGCCCACGAGCAACACCAGTGCTGGGAGAGCGCTAGGGTCCTGGACACCTGTCGGGGACGCCAGCCAAGCGTCACCGCTCTCAGCAAACCCCACGTCACCTTCCGCTACAGCGTCTCCCGCTCCTCCTGGGCGCTCGGTGACCCTCCTCCCCAGGCGTCCACCGGTCCTTGGCCCTGTGAGACACCCCGATGGCGTCCTCCCTATTAGCCATTCCCGGAGAGCATTATTCTGCAAACACATGCACATGCCTAATAAAACCCACAGAAGTGCCTGCGAGTGGAAGACTGGGAGGCGACGCTGGAGCTACTTATATTCATCAGGGACTGAAACTACCTGTCTTTCATTTCACTTGTAGCTTTCCCGTATTTAAAATAGAAGACGGCTCAATTATACCCACAGGTGGTCCACTCGGACTAACCAAACTTGCAATAGGAAAGTTTATGAATAATACAATGAGAAAGCTTGTTAAGAGGGAGGGAGGGAGGGAGGGAGGGAGGGAGGGACAGTGGGGACATCTGTTGGAAATACTGAGCACCCCGTTCTTGTTTAGTAAATTATAAAATTAAGCGATAAGATCGTATCAGAAAATGTATTGTCAGCCACAGAATCGGAATAAATGGAGCTGGCGATGCTGTGTATATGCGCAGGAAGGGATGTTATGTCTTGTTTATAACCAACCGCTCTCTAGTCACAGGCGACGCTGGTAAACTGAGTTTTTGTTCCTCTCAAATGCCTCCCTGCTTGGCCTAGAAAGAGTATCTCAGAAACTGTGCCTGAGATAGGTGCTTAGAGAAACAGTAGCGATAGGATGAGTAATAAGACTGTGAAATCCCAACACAGGTCTGAAGCATAAAACATAAAAACATTTATTTTCCTTTTTTTTAAAAAAAATGATAGGTTTTCCTGAAAGTGAAAACTGATGTACAGGCAAACAAATGAGTAACTTCGAAAACAGAAATGTAAGGAGAAACAAAACTAATGGACTTTACACTTTCAACTTTAAATATTCGCCAGAGAGAAAGCATCGGTCTCGAGGATCAATGTAACACAGACACGATTTCTTCTCACATGAAACGGTGGCTGCAAATTGTCCCGTAGAAAACATATCGGATTTGGGAATATTTACCTTATTAAAGTGAGGGAGGAAACCCAATGGGCATAGCATCAGTTAAAACTTAAAATATGGCCATATTAATCACAAAATAAGCTAAACTCCTCGAGTTAATAATAAAACAACAAAGAACTTTTTGCAGGTTTTTACAGTCCTTTGTATTCCAAGAACAGAGTCAGCACCTAAAATCATTCCAAGGCCCTTACACAAACCTCTGAGGTTCTCAGCACTTACATTTTGGACTCAACGTATTGCTACCAGGCTGTGCTGTTTATCTCTTAATCCTTGATTGTTTAATAATCTTTCCTCACAGATGGTGACATGCAAATTATGTTCCCCCCCAGTCACCAGTGCTGGGAATGCAGATTTAAACCTGCATCAATCAGATTTGTCTTGGGTGGCGATGAAAAGAAAAGAGAGGGCCACCTGGGCCCACCAGACAGGCTCCTTGTTCCATTCCGCTCCTCCCGGCCTCTCCACGGCTAAGCAGGTGGAAAGTCATCCAAGCAGATTGGATCTCAGCATTAACACAATCTCATCCACTGGGCACATTGAATTAGGAGTGAGGACTTGTCAATTTGCATGATTACTGGGCGACGTCCGTGCCCGAGCTGCTGTCAGCGAGAGCGAATCTCCCTGAACCTTGGCGGAGGGACAGGCCGCATTGGGCAGCATCCCCCTTATCGGCAGTAGGCCCCTCTCCAGCTCCCGGTGACCGACGCCCCCGCCCACGACCCGGAAGCCTCCTCCCGGCTCCGGGACCAGAGAGAGCTGCTCTCACCGGGCCCGGCGGTCGCATCCGAACAACGCACCTAAGGAAAGGCTCGGGTGCTATGAACCTATTTTAAAAAGAAGTGAGCCTGGCTGGTGTGGCTCAGTGGCTGAGCACTGACCTCTGAACCTGGAGGTCACGGTCCGATTCCCGGTCAGGGCACAGGCCCGGGTTGCAGGCTTGATCCCCAGCAGGGGGCGAGCAGGAGGCAGCCAATGATCAATGACTAATCATTGATGTTTCTCTCTCTCCCCCCCCTCTGAAATCGATAAAAACATATTAAAAAAAAAAAAGAGAGAGATAAGTGGAAGGTTTGGCCAACTTTTAGAACCAACGCTGCTGTGTTTATATCTATATACAGCTCCTGAAAGCAGTTACTGTGTAAATATCCTAAACAGTATTAACAAAGAGTAGACCTGGCACTTCAACGCACATTTCCACACGACCGAGGCTTCCAAAGACGGTTTTGGCTTAATGAGCGTTGGCAGGTGATGTTAAAGCTGACGTGGGTGCATGCGATGAGTTAGAAGCAGAAAACTATTTCTCCCCTTAATTTCCCAAACATATTTTTCAGTGGTACTTTTCTCCCCCCGTTAATTGTGTGTTCAAGGAGCAGAGGGGGAACAGAAGTCCAGATAAAACGTGTGATGATGGTTTTCTGGGCAGGATAAAACCAGCAGGTAGGAAGACAGGCTAATGAGTTGGGGGGGGGGGGGGGGAGAAAATTTTTAAATGAAATACAACATGACTTATAAATTAAGCAAGTGATTTTCCTGAATCCTGGATTTATACAGATTGGTTGACATCTTCATGGCAGGGCCTGACTTGGGGGTTTCCAGTTATCTTATGCAATAGAAGAACAGCACCCCAAAACTTTGTAAAATAAGCAATCGACTGGTACCCCTGCAGGTAAAGAGAGGCAGGTTTGGTTTTCCCTCAACCCAACGGATCTACCCATCCCGGGCTGTGGTCTGCGCTCCCCCTCCTGGGGGAGGTCAGCAGTTTCACTGCCAAGTCCTGAACCAATATTACATCTGGCTCCTCCAATGCCACTCAGTTTTCCCCTTTTCTTTCTTTTTTAAAATATTTTTTATTGATTTTTAGAGAGAGGGGGAGGGAGAAATGGATGCGAAGGGGAAGCATCGATCCTCCTGCAGTTATCACGCTCCCCCTCGATTAACCAAAGTATCGCAATACTCGAAGTTACCCGGTAACCTGCGTCCAGGTTCATTCCCGACGACTGCAAATCCTGGTAAAATATGAGGCCCTGAGGCAGGGGGAGAAGATAATGGGGAGCCGGCCAGCACCGTTCAAACCACATCGTGTGAAAGCCGGGCCTGGTTTCAGCACTTTTTGAGGTTCGTGACTCAGTTTCTTCGACAGGTAACCAGAACGTCTGTCCTAAGGAACGTCTGTCCTAAGGAACGTCTGTCCTAACTCTCTGGGGCAAACCCTGAGACGGTCACGCCCGTGACCAGGCTGTGAGGAGGCACATGAAGGGAGGAGCGATGGGGGTTCTGCTGCAAGGACGGAGCAGTCTAGCTCGTCGGCAGAACGTCGGGCTCTGCGGGATCCGAGCGAGAGTATGAAGCCATTTTCCCTGTTACTATAGAAACAGCAAAATGTCAACTATTTTTAGAGCTTTGTTCCAAGACTGAAGCAGCCATGCTAGTTATCAGTACGTTTAAAGATGCCAGGAACATATGCCAGGTAATGTAGCTGGAAACTTAACTTTACAAGGTGATTTATTTCCTCTCGAGCATTTTAATAGGCCCGTATCCCCACATTTAATGCTTTTTATGCAAATATAAATCCACACATTATAAGAAATTATATAAACAGTATTATTGCATCTACACGTAGTTAATAAAATAAGTTATGCTGCATATGTTTTTCAACAATGAGTATAACATTATAGTGTCCACAGCTATAAACACAACCCTCAGTCGGCTGGTCTCAGTGATCACGTAGCCGATTTCTTTCACCTTCAACAAACATCTCCTGAGAGCCAGACGCCCCCACTAGCTCTGGAAGTACAAAGACAACCAAGGGCCATATTTTTGCCCAATTACATTAGTTCTACACATGACTTTGACCCTAAAATGCATCGTATGATAAATGTCAGGACCCGCACTTGTTAGCTAAGGAGCTTCTATCCGGACACGAAACGTCGGTCGGTTCTCAATTTTTACCAAGCAGCAGAAACGAACAGATTAATCTTCGCTCAGTTTCCTTTGTGCCCGATGCTTAATGAAGCTCCGCGGGCGAACAGGAGGCCAAAAGCCACCTGCACGGAACGCTCCGAGCATGTGCGTGTCATGGAAAAGCAGCAACGTTTACATTTTTATGGGCAAGATGCCGACCATGCACTTAGGAGAAAAGATGCAGTCACAGGAATGCTGAACTGCCCAACGGAGTGTTCCCTCAGTACCACGCATGCCCAAGATGTTTATAATTCATGGCCTTCGCCTTCCCTTTTTGTATTTTAACGCACAATGTACATGGTGGGGTTTCACAGACAGACGTAACCACTGAAAGGCCCTGGAGAAGGGGATCTGGCAAAGTAGCCTCCTGCTGAGATTCACTTTCTTAGATCCCCCCGTCCTCTCCTGAAGGCTGCAGACAGAGACGGCGACTGGGGGGGCGCAGTTGGGGGGAGAGCTTTCGAAGGAAAAATTACCCTGGTGTTTGCAGTGCCTCCCATTCCACTCCCCCACAATCCTGGCTAGCAAGTGAAAACCCAAGTTCTTAGGCAAGTTCACCTGATGTAAATGGCTTAAAAATTAGAATTAGGATAACAAATTATTGTATTGATTACTTTGTTGGAATTCCTGTCCATTGGTTAAGAGGTAATAGGCAAGCCTAATGCAAAAAATAAAAATAAAATAAAGATTTTGGGGGTTGTAATAAGCTAAAGTTGTCATCTCCCTGAATTGATGAATAAAAGTTATATGGTTATTACACTGAGCTACCGTATTTATCAACAACAGACTTTAAAGTATGAGGCCCTAGTAAAACTGATAAAGGAATTTCTAAACTTAAAAACAGAGTTTGTATCACCTATGGGTTTTTATCCGTCCCGTTACCAGAAAGTTTCCTTGCTGCTTATTTCTGAGGAACGTAATAGCATCACTTGGTATTTATAAAATGTTCTCAAGTACAGTGTATCTTTTTATTTTTTTGTAATTGGTGAGTGTTTGATGCTTATGAAAAGTGTCAGGTTGACATCCCTAGACACCAAAGTCCTCAATTTGTGCCTCACTTAAGCCCTGGGGAGGCTCAGCCTTCTCCCTGATCTCAGTCGACGCAGTTGCAGCAGAGCAGTCGGAGGGATACCCGGGTGGCTCGGGGCTTGGCCTCTCGGCACAGTCTGCCAGCCGATGCACCAATTAGCTCAGCTACGATTTCTATGATGGGGACCAATTTCACTGGCAAGTGGATCCACGGATGTAGGTTTTACAGTTGCCTCAAGAAACAAAGAGCCTGAACTAATTGCAAAAGTTGTCACTGTTGTCACTGAGCCACTGAGTTGGAAAGTTTACTGAGCAATCTCTCGCAGTTGGCTTTGTACCTAAAAATTATGACTCCTATGCACACGGGTACAGACTGCTATTAAATATGTATTATTTGTTATATAAATAAAGTTGTAAGGGTTCATGAAAAATACTTAGAACCAAAAGAAAATAACAACAATACGTGTCAAAAGTATACGGAGTGTATGACACAGTGGGACTAAAAAAAAAAAAAGAAATACAAAGTTTACATGTATTCTTTAAAAAATATCAAACTATCTAATCTTAAAAGTAGGTGAGAGATCAAGAGAGCAAACCCAAGGGAGACAGACGGAAGAAAACAGTGACTGCAGGAGCAGAGGTCAGTGACACAAACAGCAACCACCAGAGGAAAGTCAGGAGGTGAGATCAGCAGAGCTAAACAAACAACAACTGCGTTCTGGGAAAGAGCAATGAAATTTAGCCAAATCTCTGCCCAAAGGATAAAAATCAGTGAAAACATGCAAATAAATCCTGAACGTAAAAGAGAAATAATCCCAAGCACCGCGCAAGATTAATAGCTTAATAAAAGAACACAGTGAACAAATGCACACCGATAAATTTGGAAACTTATGGAACTTAAGAGGAAACAAATAGCCTTTTATAGTCTTATATTTTTTATTCCTTCATTTACTGCCGAGGACTTCTCATTTATCTCGTGGTGCATAAAGAAAGGTCTGCTCCAAGCCTCTTCATTGGATCTACACCTTCATGAGATCGTTTCCGTGTCTGAAACAGCTTGCGGCTGACATCTTTTTTTTTATTATTCCCTTTTCTTGAGAATAAATCACATTTTCCCGGCTCTTTCAATGTTGAGTGATTTTGATTTTCACCCTGTGCAAGTATTATGTATACACTCTGGGTTCTGTCGTAAACCTCTGCAAAATGCTGAGCTTGTTTGTTTCGGGAGGGGACCGGCCGTGCTCGTGTGACCCCGTGAGCTCGCTGCGCCTTGCGATGCCGACGCGTTTCTCAAGTCGAGACACTGAGCGGGCACCCGGTAAACGCAGCCGGACAAGGGAAGAGGCCTTAGGGCCGGATGCCCATCGTTAGGAGGTCTCGGAGCTGGAGACGTCAGGGACACTGGACAGCACTGACTTGATTCCCATTATTTTTCACAGTGACCCCTCCAAGCAGAGAGTTAAAGTGACTCGCTCGGTGGATAATCCCAGGCGGGCCAGGGATCCACGGCAGACAGAGACCGGGCTCCATCCGGAGACATTAATTCTGTGCCGCCCTGCAGGCCGGTTCCAACTGTGACGAGAGATACCGTTCTAGAAACCACAGATCCCATGCTCAGACGCCAGGCACGTGAGTGACAAGGGGACTTCATTCTGAGAAATTTCAAAAGAGCAGCCTTCACTCTGTGTTTAAATTTGTGTTTAAATTTCTGATGATGAAGGCAATGGACAGAAAAGAAGAAATGGGGAAACCAGTCGAGAGGGGAAAGAGAGTCTGAGTTTGACGAAACGTGACAGATTTGAAAAATAAGTACCTGAACCAGCTGCCGATCTTCAAGGAGGCAGGGTGTGTAACGAGCGCCGAGCAGAAAATCTGGTGCAATGATGAGCTCCCGCTCCAGCAGCTGTCGCCTGATTAGTTTAAAAACACAGCCGCCGAGGTTACTCCAAGTGTCCATTAGGATGGGAACAACTATCCCGAAACTAAGGCTGCCGTCCAGGGGAGACGGGGGCTACCCAGGTGCGTCTTTATCACCCAGGATGACTTTCTTGTCCAGCAAGTTTCTTCTTGTGAAGGAAACAAAATATTAGCATTGAAGAGTCAACCGTTTCCTCCCAAAGCACACGTGTCCTACGAGAGCTAGAGTTTCCCCGTAACAGCTAGAAAACCAGAGGCGTTTTCCCTGTAAGAGCCCAAAGGCAAGGCGGAGCGTTTGAAGACTGAGAGATTCATTCTCACTTGTGGATGCGACTGAATCTGCCTTTGACCTCCACGCTTTAGGACAAATGCTGTGGCCGTTCAAGAGGATCGGAGTCCAGTTTATGGTGTCGACTGTGAGACAGAGGGGTGGCTACGTCGATCTGCCTTTTACTGTGATTTCAGTAAGTGTCCATTATATGGACAGTGGCCAAACCCCAGGCATGCGAAAAGCAGCCGGGACTCAGGGAAGCAGTTAAGCTGCTGACGTCACTGCCCCACGCTCAGCTGCCTGGCCGGTGAAACTGTCCCCTACCGGGCTCACCTGACTGCCAGCCAGCCTCGGGTGCCTCTCTAATTGCGATATACTGAGAAAGGTCTGTGCTGATTTAAAAGAAAAAAAAAAGAAAAACCGTGATAGGCCTCAACCCTGCCAATTACCAGCCTACAACCGTTTGGGCATGAAAATGTTTTCCTGAACTTCTGTGGATCAAGTCGGAGCTGGGATTAAACGGCCTCTTCTGGGTCACTCGCACTCTAAGAGTCGACGGTGCTCCCATCGGTTCAATGAACGATATGCAGAGGCTCCTCTCTGGCCTTTCAGAAAACCCGCACACCCCCCCCCCCCCCCCAGTTCTGCTAAAATCTCTTGATCTAGTTAAGCAGAAATATTTTCTCTCTCCATACCTTATAACTGCGTCCTCAACAAATTATAGAGGTTTTTTTAATACCGACTGAGAATAAAGCAGCTCTAACTGACGCACTCTCCTTGAGGGAGTCTTTGGATCCCACTAACATCATAATTCCTACTCTTCTCGTGTCTTTAGCAGCTAACACAGAGCCACAGGTTGTCAATATTGTCACATAGTATCACATAGTAGTCACAGTGCCGAGTCACACGCTACGACCAGAAGCCCTGGCTGATTTAAGCAAGGGTGGAAAGTATCCATTGGCTTTTAAGTAGTTTGTACAATTTCTGGGAGAAATGGGAAGTTGGGGCCCCAGGAAGCCCTGCAGCGGAAGTAGAGCTGACCTCATGCTACAATGTATCCACCCTGCGCTGGCACCGCCGCCGCCTTCCCCGTGCACACGGGCTCGGCCCCAGGACGCGTGGGGGTGGACGCCGCTGCTTCTCTAGTCATTTCTGGAAGCAATTCTTCACTCTGTTCACTGGAATCTATTTGTTCAGGTTTAAAATCCCAGGAGCCACTTCTGACCTGGCTCCTTTAGGTCACTAACTAGCTTAGTGTTTCACACTGTCCCGTTTTATAATGTTTGGGGAAAGGGTGGGGGTCCCTCACGCATGGGTCACTTCTCTCTAACCGCTGTGTCCTGGAGGGTAGGGATAAGCTTATATTTCCCTGTGTTTTCTCTACGAAATGAATGCCCAGGAGGCACCAGTGCCTCCTTGCTGGTGGGATAATGTAAGAGCAGCCGGTTAGGCTGGCCCTCCTGAGCCCTTTCAACACAGAACACGGCTGGCAAAGGCGATTCAGAAAACGTTCTACAGGATCCATGCCTTATTCTATCATCTCACTCTATCATCAAAAGAAAAAAAAACAGAAACAAAAAACCAGTAGACAAATACTCCTCCAGCTCCATGTCTATGTGTCAAATTAAATAGTCTGAATTGTGTTAAGTGCAGGCTCAAGCTTTAGATTAAATTCAACTTCATTTACTCATTCGGCCGCTATTTATTGAATTCCTATTAATGGTCAGACAGTGCAGTCTCCCAGGTGCTGCAGACGAAGCAGTTAATATGGTAATAAAGCCAAGTTCTGCCTTTATGGCAGGCAAATTTTTACAAGGGGTTCTGCAAATAACATGCTTATAACAAGAACTGTTTCTCCCTCTCCCCCGGCCTTTATTTATTTTAAATTTTAGAGTATATCCAGTGTGGAAGGTCTAATTTTTGGATGTATGGTCTATTCTTAAGTGAGCACAAGAAATCCTCTTAAGAACTTTTCAGCAATTATACTCAATAATTAAATGATCGAGAGCGATCCATTCTATTTTGTTTAAATGATTCAGAGGGAATTAGAAATAACGGTCTATCTGGTAGAGCCGTGTGTAATAATTTTCCATTAATATTTGCAATAGCCCAGAACTCGGGGTTGGAAATAGGCGGTGCTGTGGGGGATGTTTCAGAGGAGCCTAGGAACTAGGTAGGCTCCTATAACGTTGCACTAAATAGCATTTTATTGTTGTTATGTAAGAAACTAACACGTTGCCACTGCTGTTACTGCAGCCGGAGTAGAGATGCGGACCTTCAGGGATAAACCCTGGTGGGTTGATGCCGACAGATGCTAACATTTTGCTCTCGGCAACACGGGCTTGCGGACAACGCAGCATATATTTGCTATGACCTTGGGGGAAACATCGGTTTCCTACAGATAAATTGACCAACACAGAGAAAAGGCGTGTGATTCTCGACTCATCACACATAAAACAGCTTAAATAACTGGCATGCAGGAAATGAGCTTAATAAAACAGAACGCAAATTCATGCCCTGATCCTGAAGGCCTTGAACTAAAGTGGTGAATGTCAGAAGGACGGCTATTCTCTGCACAAGCGCTTCCTCCGTATTTTCTGCTCAAGCTGTTCGGAGCCCACAGGTCTTCCAGGCCAGGGGAACATCCCACCACCGCTGGATCTAATCCCGCCCTTCACGTTTGTTCCTGGGAGGGTGCGGGAGGGAGTAACCCAGCAGGTCTCCGTTAGAACCCAACAGAGGATCAAGGAGCAGACTGACCTTCAAGGCCAGGTGCGGACAGGGTGGGGGCGCTGGGATCTCTGGTTCCACCCCCGCTTCTCCCAGCTGCATCTCATCCCCTGGAACATTCCTCTCGCGTCTCAAGGCGTCTTCCAGACGACACCTTTGCAAACAGGGCAGTGCTGAGTCACACTTCATGAAACGACGTTTCACTGCCCCCCCCCCTTTACGTTGATAAATTTACACAAATAAGTAGATGTTCTTTAGTCCATACGGAGCACCACAGTTCTCGAAAGAGACAGTGCACAGGAGGAGAAATTAATTTTCCCGGGATAGGACTCTTTAAATCTCCAAAGTTACGGTGAAGACTGACGCGCATGCTGAGAAATGTGGTGATTACTTGTTGTCTCTGGCAATTAACAGTCAGCTCAAGGAACAGTTTGCTCCTCAGACCCAGAGAACAGGCTTCGAGCTTAACGCGGTGCAGTGGGCGGGGGAGATGCAGAGCAGAAAGCCGCAGGATTCGGTCGTTCCAGGTGCACAGACCAGGCAGAGCACCCAGAACAAGTCGGGTTTGGGAAGCACCACGCGTACCGACATCCTGAAATCCCCGGCGCCGGCTTTTAGCCTTTCCGTGGAAACCAACTGGGAGAGGCTCAGGCATGTGTTGCTGCTCATATTTCTCTGTGGCCAGTTTTATTTGTCAGGAAACTCTATGCAAAATCTGCCTCCTGGCAAATCCACCCATTGACTTCTGCCTCTTGGAGTCACAAAGAGCTGCAGCGTTTGGTGTGAGGGCGGCTTGGGGGGCACACGTCCGGGCGGCAGAAGGTGAGATTTAAAGAAGGGAAATTAAGTCACCGGCGACCTGATATACATGCGGCGGAAGCAGCTGAAGTTTACTGGGAAGGCTCCCTCTCTGCTGTTTTCTTTTTAAAGGTAAATGTATTTTTGCCCTTTCATGAGCCATCCGCTGCTCAGAGCATCTGCCTCCCGGGAGTTACATGGAGCCAAAGGAGACACAAGCATCCACGGTCATCGTGATATTTTAAGAGATTCGAGTTGATGAAAATATGTAGATGAGCTAAATATACGACGGATCACAACGCACATCATAAAACTGTGCGGCAACGGGACACGTGCCCTTGAGGGGCCGGAGGCACACGGAAGGATTTTCATAAGCAAGAAGCGAAGGCTGAAAACAGACGCGGTTTTAAAAACGTGTTCCATTGTCTCGGTTTCAAAGGTCACGTTCAGACATGATTAACTGCGGGAAATTCTTAAATGCTCTATTCAAGTTATTTTAAATGAAAATGGTCTCTGACTCCATTTGGAAGGTGCCGTCACGTGATAAATTATAAACTCGAATTCACAGTAATTGTCCATGTCTGTGCAAAGAGTTTGCCATAGGGCTTGGCTAACGTACTTTGAGAATTTGCTATGTGCCAGGTACTGCAATTTTAATTCTCACAACCCCCAAGGGAGATGCTATTCTTTGCAAAAAAAAAAAAAAAAAGCTTTATTCTAACTTGACTACCATGATCTTTCCTTCATGTAGTTTCCAAAAATTATTTTTGCTTTGAAACTTCTTGATGAGACAAACATAGGTTTTCTCTGATGACAGATAAAATGATGCTGAGCTGAATCTTCATCACAATCACATCATCGTAAAAGTGTTGGCCCAATTAAGGTTTTTAGTACAAGTAAACTTATAATGAATATGCATGGGATTTTTGATAAACTGCTGAAACATTTCCCATGAGTGGTAGGCTTAAATCATAGGTACATTCATTCAAAACATGTAATTTTAACTTTTAGCACTTCAACTTACACTGCAGATAAAATGGGGTATTTAAGCTAATCTTTCTCAATAGAATCGCTTACATCAACAGGCAGTTTCTATGTTAATTCCAGCTCTACCAGCTTCCCCTCCATTTAAACGTAATAACATTTCAGAACTACTGCATTGTAGAACTTTTAACAGATTGATAACAATAATCTCTTATGAAAACAAATTTTAAATTAAATATCAAAATCCCATTCTGAATATCAAGTTTTAAAGGATTCTAACTAGTGGGTAGATCTCCTGGTTAAATCAAGCTCACCCAGAATATTTTGGATTCAAGTCAACTGACTGAGGACCTTCATTACGTCATATCCACAGGTCTCGTCTCCTCCAAGGGAGAGAGTGAGGATCACATATGGAAGGAAACTGGAGGTAGGGATCTTGAGCGTCACCTTCGATTTCTGTTTACCACATATTATAAGAAGCAGCATGAACACGTTTGAGTCTCTTGACCGGCCATTAAATGCCCAACCCGCAGCTGACTTTGCTCACAATGCATTGGCTAGAACCGGCCTCCCGGCTCCACTGAACCACGGGGGGCCATGAACTGAGAGTATTTCTGCCGTATTTCTGAGAATATTAAGTCACTCAGTCAGTGACTCCCACATAGCCCTCAGCTGGGGAAAACGTGTCGAATTTACTAACGCTTGACCCTGTTGAAGGAACCAAATCTTCGAGTACCTGTAACACAGCCTCAAAACCAGTGATGTGAGAAGACAATATTTTTAGGCTTTTTTATTGATCTTACATGTTAGTCTGGAATGTGGAAGCGAAGGAAGCTCAGCCTCCCTGAGGTCAGAGAACTTGCCTTGGGTCATGGCGGGTGTCAGAAACGGAGCCGGGCCCTGGTCTGTCCACGCGCTGACCCCTACACCACCTGCCCTCACCCAGCCATCCACACCCTTACCTTGAGTCACAGCACGAGCTCACTGCTTACGTTTACCTTCCCCACTTACTGTTAAAATGTGACACCACTTTCTCCCACACCTCGCAGGGCTTTGCACTTGCTGTCCCCTCCGCATGGGTATTTTCTACGTATTTGTGCGTGGCTGTTTGTTCTCACCTTAAATATCACTTTTTTTTCAGAGCACAGTAATTTTTAATTTTTTTAAATTTTTCAATTACACTTAAGATCACATCATCACACCCAAAGGACTGATTCGCTCCGTGTCAATATTCAGGCATTAGAGCTAAATAAATGCCTGTTTGGGTACTGACCAGAGTGAACATTAGTCTGAAATACATTGGGAAGTTTAGTTTTGAGAAGTAGTTGGGTCAAGTCAACCTGAAACCTATATAATTTTATTAACCAATGTCACCCCAATAAATTCAATTTAAAATATATATATTGTTTAAGATTCCTACAGAGCAGGGTATCGAAGCTCTACAAACACTGATGATCAGCTTCAAAGGTGTTTTGAAAACTGCTTCAGTTATTTCCTCATATAAAAGAACACATCTGTGAAGGGTTTACGTTAATCACATCAGGAAATAAGCAGGATTTCTAGACCAGGATGGGGTATTTGAACGGGGCCGGGTCATGCCAGGATGTGTGACCGTCGGAGGCCGGCAGCTACAGGCAGCCCCTGGGTCTCGTGCGAGTGGCAAGAAAGCAACGGGCCGGGTTCACCTGCATCCGTTACACACCGGTGTGCCCGAGCACACGCCTGCTCTTTCAGCATTTTCCAGAAAGCCCCTGGCAAGGCAGGGTGAGCTGAGAGTGGTAGTCTGCCAGGGGAGCATTTTTTTCATGTGAGAAGAAGGTGAGAGAGATTTTCTTTTCCTATAAAAACAGAGTGGAGCTTGGTGACGATGACACGGTCTCAGATCCATAAGGAACTGGAGGCCTGTGCAGTTTTAAAATACCTCAGGAAAACGTTCGTGCCTCTCTGTTAATTCCAAGTCATTGAACTCGCGTTAAACATGCTGGCCCAGCAAAAGCACATGGTAATTTCATCGGTGCAAATGAAATAGATCTGAGTGGAGTGGGATTTGGGGAGAAGAAAGAAAATTAAAATTATAGCCTTCAGGAAAATATCACTTATATAACACCAAAGTTTTTAATAACTTCATCTACCAAAAAAACCTCTTTTTAAAAGTTTCAGAACGCAAGCGATTAGTGGACCAGCGAGGGCGTCCTCGGGTCCTTGGAGGGGACACTTAGGTGTGTCCTGTAATCTCTCCGCAGGTTGCCTGTATGCAAACCTGGCCGATGGCTGGGCTTTCCTTCAACATTGTTTGAAGATTAAATGTGAAAAGATATGAAAAATGACTTGATGCACAACAGATGCAACTTCCTGACCTGTTTTTATTTAATAAAATAATATAAGCGTACGCTACACGTATAAATATTTCCTATCTGTCTACTCAGTTGGCATAAAAGAGAACCCGGGGTACCTTTCTCTGTCTCTGTCTCTCTGTCTCTGTCTCTCTGTCTCTGTCTCTATCTCTTTGCCTGTGTCTCTCTATACAGAAAGGTGAATATATAAATATAGAGTGTATTTTATATAATCAATTAGCTGGTAAGTGGGATACACATTGAGCATTTATTGGACAAATGGACTTTCCTGAGGGGTTTGGATGGTTTTACTGTTGGAAGGTGAGCAAAGCCGTGCAAGTGCTATAAATATCGATCTGTGAAATTAGGTGCAGACTCCACACCAGTTAAATCTTCAGAGGGCCCTGCTTCCCGCTGAAAGTGAAAATTACTGACATTACAAAAACAGACTAAAAGCAGTAAGAGCTCCTACAAAAAATGATTAAGAAGGCTTCCTGGAGGAGTCAAAGAAAAGAGCAGCGGAAAAGAACCGTTGCTTGTAATTCTCGCCTTGGAAGCTAAGGATGTAAACATGAAGGAATATATTATAGAAAACCTCTGCTCCATATGAAGTTTTAATGTGTCCAACGACGACAAAGAAAAGCCTAGCAGTTATACTGTTTAACAGAAGTAGTTGAATAATTTAAAGTAGGTTGACAGGTCTTTTTTTTTTCCCCCGCATTAGGTCAGATCATAAATTACAGGCCTGGAAAATGCTCTAGCTTAGCAAGATTACCATGTCCGAGGATTTGCCAAAATGGGAATTTAAAGCTTTATGTATTGACCCAAACTATGTTTATTTCCCTTTTATACTGCAACATGTTTTAATTTTTTGTGTCGGCAAATCTAGAGCCTCATTCAGCACATCCAAAGAAGCTGAAAAACCTGCTTTTGTAAATTCATAGAATCAAAGACACGGATGGATTTCAACCCCCAGCTGAGAGACTCATGTCGTGCACACAATTTCAACAAACGTTTGAAGAGAAGGTCAGTACGTGGCTGTTGCTCCCTCCTCTGGATGTAGGAATTCAGCTAGAGCCTCAGGGACCCGATGATGTCCAGGCTCCCATGATCTCTCCCTGTCCTCATGCTTACAAATTAAACCTCCGATAAATACAGCGAATGCTAATACGCGCCAGGGGACGTCATGGTGGGTGTGCAAAATCTGCAAAATCTACGCCACCAGCCTCTGTTTCAAGCCGACCTTGCCACGGAAAGCTCTCTGCGTGACATCGTTAAGTCAACGCTCAGCCACGGTGGATTTAAAAATACGTTCAAAATAGAACTGATGGAATCAGGAAGGTGTGTCTACAGATACATATTCATTTTCTTCAATTTCAATTCTGCGAATGTCCTGAGCTCCTGGCTGGTATCCCTGAGGACTATTTTCTTGAAATCAGTAACTTGAAAAGACTGACAACAGAATAAATTTCCTTTTGGATTTGTCGGCCTGCTTTCTACTGTGTGCAGTTGTAGGGGGATTGAAGCATTTGCTCCTGGGGACCCAAGGCTCTGACAGTTCCCTGTCTCCCGCTGACCCCTGGGACTTGGCAGGAACAGATCACTTTGTACCCCTCACCCGCGGCTTCCTTTTCTATAGAATCTGAGTGATGGGCTAGATCGTTTCTTAGGTATTTGGGTTTCATGGAACAGTAACCGAAATGGAGACATGGAGGCTGAACCAAGGTGGAGCTGCCATTTCTTTCTTAACAAGGAGGTAAAGTAAGGGGACATGCCAACTGCCATCTCCAGGCATGACGTGGGGCTTTGCCAGGACACGTCTGCACACGGGCCACACACACTAAAGAGCTTCTCAGAAGCTGGTGTGGGAAATGCCAGCGCTGAGGGTCTGGTCGAGCACCGTCTGGTTGCACAAACCGAAAAGGGAAGTTGTGCTGTGGTAACACTCGTCTTTATCTCGGGACCAGGAGCCGCTGTGCAAATTTGTCGTCTCATTTCCCTAAACAGCTCGGGCCTGCCTGGACTTTGCCTCCTCGGTGCTCCGTGTTCCTGCCTCCCGAGGAACAGCCCAGCCTCAGGACCGGCTCTTCTCGTCAGCTTCGAGCGCTGCCGGCGGGGCTGAGAGGCTTTTCTCGACCATGTGCGGCCGTGGAGCAGGGTCCAGGGGCGCAGGATGCAACGGGCGGGCCGTCTCTTCGTTGTAGGGACGATGGAAACATCGCTGATTCTCTTTCCCCAACTGAATATGTGCGAACCAAAGGAAAAGACTTTTTTCAAGTTGATTCATGGTGCAGCCAAAGACGACTCGAGCAGAGAGGCCAAACTCAGGTGAAAATTGTTAATTTTTAAAATCTGCCTTATACTTTTAAAAACCTGTCGAAGATTATTTGCTAGCCCTTGAGGGGAGAGATTAACCAAAGAACTTCCATGCATATGTGCACAACCCATGGACACAAACAGTGTGGTGAAGGCCTGGGGGGACGGGAGGAGGGGGCAACGGGGGAAGGGGGGGGCATCTGTAATACTTTCAACAATAAAGATAAATTTAAAAATATATATATCCAGTTGAAAATATACTAAACTGTTAAAATTGAAAATAAAAGTTATTAGAAGTAAGCAACTGTTAAATCTAGTGTTTTCATTTAAAAAGTGCAACAATTTTAAACACACAGACTAACTAGCAGCAGTCTTTACTGAGACAGAATCTTAAATACTCTGTGGTCACTGAGGGGAAAAAACAAATATATTTCACATGCCCTATCCTAATCCTTCCATGAGCAGAATACTTAAGTGAAATTCTTTAATAAAGCCACTGAGCGTGGGAGGCGGGAGAGGACCGGTGTTCAGGTCATTGCCGATTCCAAACTTGTCATCCAAATGCTCCTGACGCTAATGCCTTTTCGTTACAGAGCCAAGGAGAAAAGAAACCGGCTAAGTCTCCTTCTGCAGAAACAAGAGTTTCATGAAGAGCCACAGGCCAGGAGATCGGGGCACTTGGCCAGAGAAACGAGGTGCGTAACGATTCATTATTTGGGGGGGGGGGAGATTTTGCTGATTCTATCATGAGAGATTTAAAAAGGAGGAAATCTGAGATCTCCATTTTACTGAAAATTACACTGTAATGCAGGAAGGTTAGAGATCTCGTTTCAAAAAAAAAAACACAAGGGTTATTCTATAAAATGCAGCCACATTTATAGCTTAAATAGAATAATCTCATAAAAATTTAAAGGTGCTCCTTTCAAATTATGGACCTGTCCATTTTAAGTGATATATTTTGCTCCTTATAAAATGACGGATTACCAATGCAATACTGTCACAGAGAAGAGCTAGGCCTGTCTTTCCTGGGTAATTTGAAAAAAAGGTTCTAGATACAACAGCGGGTAAAGCACAGAAACGGTCATTTGTGACTTTTAGCCATTTCTTTAATTCACACAGAAAACGGAATAACCTTATATACTTATATAATGTAAATTCTTCCAAACATGAAATAGGACCAATAAAAGAGCCAAGACAAATATTCTCAACTCCCTAAATTACCAACAGCACTAACACAGCTGTGGTGTGTACAATGCGTTACGTTTCTTCACCCTTTAAAACTTCATTAGTCAAACTTCCTGTATCTGTTTTAAAAGAAAACAAGCTGCACGTTGTGGTAAGAGTTTCAAGGAAATTGCAGTTTTGTAAAAAATTCGACTGAAAGCTACTGTCAGTGTAGCTTCTTCTATCTGCTGAATTAAGAAAAGTCACTGACCTGATTTTTTTTTTCTTAGTTCTTAACGTAACACATGATTCATCTTTCCCTAGAACATAATCAAAGGCTAAAGTGGGAAGAAAGGTGGCCGATGCGCCTGACGTTTCGGGGTGAATGCCGCTCCCGTGTCACGGGCGAGAGGCCCTGAGCGTGGGGCGGGGTGGAGCAGATTCGCACCCAGGCCGCTGCGCACCCCGTTATAAACCATGTTGTGTCTTGAACAGAGTCTGCCCTGAAGAAGCGACAAGATGGGGAGAATCGTTTGACAAACTGCTTTCCCATAAAGGTTGGTGGTGATTTCTTTCCCCCCAAATACTTTATTCCTTAATGGAAAACTGTACAAAGTATGCACGGGACTATCTATACAACAGAGGCTCTCATAAAAACTGAGTCTCCTCGGTGCTTTACAGGAATTGAGTTTCTGGTCAACAGAAATAACAAAATAGTCAACTAATGGAAAATAGTTTTAAAATAGTCTCATTTTATTAAGAATTACTTACGGTGGTTGAAATATTACTTCTTAGAGCTGTGGTTAATAGTTTCAAATTTTGAAATGTTTTTTTTATTTTTAAATGAGACCCTTGGTTTTATTAAATCCCAGATTATCTGTGCTATTTTCAGTGCTAAGTTAGCTAAAATGTGAAGTAATTCTTTTGATGGGCACTCAGGAAACCCTCACGGAAATAGTTTTCATTTTATAAATGCTTTCCTCTCCATAACAAGCATCTGCTTTTAAAGCAGATTTTCTAGAAGTTAAGAATCAGGTGGGTGTGTTAAGGTGGAGCTTGGGGGCCGACACTGAGCCCCCCGCCCGCCGTGCGCCGTGGTGGGTGAGACACCAGGCCTTGGGGCCGATTTCCAAACGGCAGCGGGGAGTGAGCTCCTTGGCTCTCACTGGGCCCCCGGCGTCCTTCAGGCAGCGCCCCGACCAGCTGGGCGAGGAGGCAGGGAGTGGGGGCAGCCGCGGGGCTCCCCGTTTCCCACACTGACCGGGCGGGGTCTGCTTTATCGTCGGCAATTCCCGCACACTTCCTCCGGCCCGCAGCTGCGCCTGGTATCTCAGGCCCCCTGCTCGGGCCTCACCCTCCGAAACCAAACCCTCCGCAGTTCCCCGGGCGGAGCAGAGCAGGCTGCTCTAAGACTGTTCAGGCTCCGCTCTGGGGTCCCCACCCCAGGTGTCCCCTGGGAGAGGGGTCCCCACGGCGGGGGTGGCCGAGAGGGCAGCGATCAGCCTCAAGCGCCGCGTTCCTTGCGATGAAACCCCAGCTCTGTCTGTCTGTCTGCACTTTCAGTGTTTTTCGGCCTCAATTGTCTATATTGAGGCTCGGGTGACCCGGTCATGTTCCCCTGAATTTAGTGACCCTAAGAATCCAATTCCGCAGACTATTCCTGAAAATTGTCCCTCTTCCAATGAAAACAGATTCCATAATATTAACTCAAAGAATAAAAATTAAAAAAAAATAGAGAAGCCAAGACTTCGGTGTAGGGAGCGATGTCCTCATGACCTCGAGGGCAGCAGTGAGGGGGCGTCCGCGCTGAGAACATATAACCTGTCACTCTCCCTACGTCACGGCTGCTTAATACTCCGCAGCTTCATCGCTCGCTCCCCGTGGAGAGGGGTTCGGCAAAGCACTCCCCTCAGTGACTCCCCTTCCTCACTCCTCGATCCAACCACTTCTGAATTACAGTTACAACGCTGGCCAAGCGGGTGCCGAACCTGGCCCAGCCTAACTCCACCGCGAAACGGATCCGTTCTTAAGACTAATTGCAGCCACCTGTGTAAAACTCCCCTCCCTAATCCACGCCCCCCAAATTTGCTTAAAAAAAAAAATTCTGATCATTTCCAATATTCTGGCACCTCCCAGCCCTCTAGCTTCGTTAGCAGCCAGAGCAAGGGACACGGGGGAGTGGAATTCGTTTGTCAGCAGCTTGACCGTTATGAGGAATCTTATTGTGAGATTCCGCTGGGAACCGCCAGGCCCAGCACATCCCGGGTGCACCCCGAGCGCTCAGCCAACAGAACCAAGCCTGCTGCCAGGGAGTCTGTCCAGGGTCCCTCTGAGGGCCGAGTCCAGGGACTCTCCTGCCTCACGAGGGCCGTATAATCTTCCCAGTTAAGCTTCCTGATCGCCTTGACCTTCAGTGTCCTCCAAGGTCAACGGAGATGATGTCTTTAGTTCCAATGGAAGCAGATTTCTGTCGGAATTAGATGAGATGGGGGCTACGATACCGACGATTGCCTGACGCCCCACAAGTGTAAATGTTTACCGCTATTGGAAAATACCAACAAGTGTAATTACCGTTCCGTGTTTCCCTGTCCACTGCTCGTGGGACAAACATCATGGGGGGTTAGATTTCCGCTGGAACAAAGACGGCGTGGGCTGGGTTTCTTGCTTCACCTTAATAAATGGGTACCTAGTAATTTCATCACACGCTCAGAGCCCGTTCGGCGGGAAGGGAGGTTTGGGGAGGGTACTTAGTTCTCTAGAGAGCGCTCCCCCGGCCCTGCTTTACAAGCAGTCAAAGCCAACCGGGGGAAACGCTAAATCCGCTCTCTTACTGCTGGGAAGACTAAAGCTATGAAGCGGCAGAGCGCTGAACCCAGAGGGGTGACGCCGATTCCAAAACGCAGCAGCGACCCGCTGGCTGTCACCGTCAGAGCTCACGATCGAAGTGCTAATTAAATTACACTGAGCTCACCCGAAATTACGTGACTGGTACTGTTTTCATCAGTCCTCAAAAATCCAATTATTTTCATTGCAAAACTTATTGTAATATTAAATTATAAAGCTTAAAATAATCAGCTAAAATGAGTCTCTTGGTGGCAATGGTTAAATTCAGCTCATTTGTACTGGTTTGACTCTAGACACACACACGCCCCAAAAAAGGAAAATCTTATACTTGTGTAACACACACACCCCCCAAAAAAAGGAAAAATCTTATACTTGTGTGTGTAACACACACACACCCCCAAAAAAGGAAAAATCTTATACTTGTGTGTGTAACACACACACACCCCCAAAAAGGGAAAGATCTTATACTTGTGTGTGTAACACACACACACACACACAGGCCTGGCTCTACCTATCAAATTGTATAGAATTTCTCTTTGGTTAAATGTGTCAGTTTCTCTAATTCTGTGCCGTAGCTACAGAAAGGAAATAGAACTTGTATTAAATTTAAACGGGACATGAAATGAACAGTAGAGAAAGTTGAACCTTCAGTTTGACAAGACAGCTGATATTAAAACCACTGGAGACTGGTCTTAGCGTCTTTAGAAACGGAGCCACAGAAAAGATGGTTCTTACTTTAGATTTTAGGGGAAAGTCATGAGAACTCACCCTCTGGTCAAGGAGAGAAAGGGCACCCAGGCAGAGCGCCGACGCAGGCAGGGTGCACTGCAACGAAATTAGGGAACTAAGAAGCAGTAATTCCTTATTGAGAAACAAAACTTGCAAAAAGGTGGCTTAAGATAACAGACAATAGGCCGATGAGACTAAAATAGAATGTTTCTGTGTGCTCCGCAGAAACCAAAAATACCCATGGAGTTTTCTGGTATCTCCACTACTTTACTCGAATTTCACTCTTAAAATGTAGTTTAGCTTTTTTTGAAAATTTAAGAAAACATAGTAGGTAAAAGTCCAAGGAAATCTAAACAAAGTATGGACTTAAATAATAATAATGTATCAACATTTCATAATAGGAGGGGACTGAATGCAGGGAATATGGCAACTGTACTATCTTCATAACTTTTCTGTAAACCTAAATTCTAAATTTTTTTAAATAAGCTCAAACATGTTACCTAGTCAGTTATTACCTGTGTCGTAAAGGGAGGTGATGGAGAAATAACAGATTAAAAAAAAAAAGATGGGCCAAAGATCCCCAGATTTTATTCCATATTAAAAGGAAGGCGACGGTGCCTTTTACAGATGACAACCAGGCGGCACAGTATTTGCACTACCGGTTAGAGCTGGAACCGGCTTAGCTGCTGGAGGCCCTATCGGAAGCTCAGGGTTTTGGGGACGCGCACCTGGAACGTGGAAGCGGGTCTGATCACAGACAGAGGTCCTCTGACCGCCCCCCATAGCTGACTGAAGACGGCACAGAGGTCGGCATTTCCCGCCAAGGGGTCCCCACTCCCCCTGCAACACAAGCCTCTATTTTCCTGGGCACCTTTTTACCCCCACTCGCAGGGAATAAATTCCAATACGTTTAACCTTTTTAATTGATGACTATTTGCTTGGACTCTTTGCACCCTGAGCTGTGGCCCTACAACAGGTGAGATAGAAGTAAAATCCGTAGGTCCTTGCATCCCCTTGGCTTAAAAATACGAGCCGATGAGATGGAGGAAAATGCTTATTGCTGACGCTGAGTCAAGGCCGCGAGGAAGCGAGTGCTTCTCTTTTGGGAAAGGAAACGAGTGCTTCTCCTTACACTTCACTAGTGGCTTTTGAAGCTGCTCTTCCCGGTTTTCAGTGACCAATTTTCTGCAAGATAAGGAACTCCAGGGTTCTGCAAAATTAACCCTCCGAGTCAGGCTTACCCATCACACCCCCGATTCCTTAATCATCCAAAGTATAAGACTGATTCCACCTGAAATCACAAACGGGTCGCATAAATGAATTGTCGTGGCAGAAGTAACCGGGACACCCTGCGGCCGGTCACGAGCCACGAGCCACGAAGCCAAATATCCGAGGGGAAACAGCGCGGCCTAAACAGAGGCTGTGTTGCTGTAGGTGGGCTTCCAGCTTCGGAGAGCACGGCTTTTGTTTCATTTGGTTTCTTGGCATCAGAAAAACCCTCCGACAGATGCCAGGGTTTCCATTTAGGGGCTGGCAGGCTCAGGCGGCTCGGAGTGCCGGGCGCGCCGAGCCAGCTCCGTCTGGGGTGAATCCTGGCCTCGGGTCCTAGCCCCGCCGCGGCCTCCTGAAGGACTGTCAGTAAGCGACCGCCTCCGTGTGACAGGTGGGTCCACAGCGGCGGGACTTAACGCACAGCTGCCCGGAGGGAGCGAGAGAAACGGAAACAGCTAATGCGCTCGGATCATCTTGCACAACAGGGTCTGTCGCTGTTGTAGGAAAGTCCTCTACTTGGACTTTAAACGAATGAGCCCCTCCTCTGTTGGCCTTCTCGCAGCCCCTTTCGGAGCCCGCTCCCCTCTATCGCGTTCGTATTACGCGACGTGACGGGCGTGCCTAGCACTCGGCGCGTTTTCTGAGGCCTGTTGATTGTCTGCATCGGTCAAGGTCACGGCCAACCCCGGTGGCAGGGTCTCTGCGTGGTGCTCCAGGCAGGACGGCCAGCAGGTCGTCCCCAGCGTGCCTGGGAATGAGCGAGGGGCTGTGAGCTAAGCAGCATTTATGTTGTTTTCAGAAAGGCCTCTATCTGGACTCCGTGAAAGTTCCTCTTCCTCCCTCTGCTGCTCCAGACAGACTGTCTCCCCTGCAAGGCCCTCCCTTAGTCCGTGGCGTACACGTGGACTTACTGATCCCTCGCAGTGGGGACTTTGTTGTTTGCAGTCCTTCGGTGGTAAAGGTTCTATAATTTTATCCAGAACAAACCTGGGTTCAAACCCCAGGGCTGTCTTTTACCAGCTGTACGATTTAAGGCAGTTTCACTCTCTGAACCTCAGTTTCTCCATCTGTAGCAATGGGTCTAACAGGACTTCTCCAGAAAGGGCTGACTTGAAAATCAAACAGAACTGCACCGATAACGGGCATCGAGCAGGGTGCCCAGACCTCGCCAACCCGCCAAGTGTGTAACTATTGTAACGAATACTGTATTTTCAGTATATGCTACAGTCCTCCGGTTCGCACTGGGTACCTCATAAATTTTTAGAAGATAGATGAAGGAAGTTATTTTTAATAAGTAAGGACCAATTTCAGTTGCCTGGCATATGGACGATCCCTTGTAGGTGTCGGCACAAAGCATTTTATTAAAATTGAGATTTATGAATAGGAAAAGTAATGCTTAAACCCTCCTAAAATTGTGACGATTATTAATTGACTCACTTTGGAATAATCTGGTATTTAAGAACTGGTCCATCTGTGCTTATACATGCTCTGCAGGTAGAATGAATTGAAATTTAGAAGTGTTTTCTTCACTGGGGTCCAAGTAACTCTGTTCCTAAGCCAAATACAACACAGCCTTGTTTCCTCTTTGCACACCACGTCTGACCTGGGACAGACTGCCCTGTCCTAAGGGGACGGACGTTTCATTTTTCCCTTTAAACAGTGACAAAGGAACACGAAGGAAGGAGCTAAGGAGCCGCAGACAGACAGACAGACCACCTGCAACAAATACTCTGATGTCCTCATGGCCGCTGCCTGTCTACCCAGGGTTCCCGAAAACCTCACGGTCATTGTGCCGTCCTGTCCCACACTGTTTCCTAATATCTAGCCAAGGAATTCTCTCCAGAAATCTACTTTACAGCAGCTACCAAGCCAATAAGAAATTTCAGATTTCCATTAAAAAAAAAAAAAATACAAAGAAGCCATCAGTTCCGAAGACAGTGATTAGGGATAAATTGAGAGAATATAATTTTTTTAAAGAATTCAAACCAGCACAAAGCGGATGTTCATTAGGGGAGGGAAAAGACACACATTTTAGAAATCTGGAAGGGCGAGGTTATGTCGGAGGCCTATCGCCTGGTTCACACCAGCTGGTCTGCGGACTTGTTTTAGTTGTGGTTTTGCTTTTACAGGCCTACCCGGGGCCCACCTTTCCAACCCTACTTCAGCTTTAAATTAGGGGTCGAAAGGCTTGTTTCGCCTCCGTCTCTGGTTTCCTTCCAGAATCTTTATAGAAGGTGGGAGGAGGGGGAAAGGCAGCGATGAAACCAGAGACTATGCAACCAAAACCAGCTTTCCTGTTACATCAGCAGAAAAGGAAGCCACCGTGAGCGGCTGCCGACCGGGGCCCAGGGGTGCTCAGTCCGCCCACCCTAAAGTCACCGGCCGGCGGCTCCAGGTCTGGGGAGGGTGCTGCCACCCAGGGTGTCCCCCCCAAAAATGTACACACACTGTCAGCAGCTGAAAACTCAATTCTGAAAAGGAAATGCAGTTCACTGAACGCCGCCTTTATCGTAATTCAAAGTGTGTGTGTAGGTCTCTTGGGACACCCTCTTGTTTTCTACAATTAAAGGAGCGTAACGTCAGGCAGTCGCTGTGGCCCGAGTGGCGTCCATGCGCATTCAGCCACTGAGGTCCAGAGGGCGAAAGGAACCGAGGGCGAGCGAACCAAACGGGGCCCCCTGAAAACCCGTAACCCCAGGAAAAAATAAACATTTTTTTTTTTTACAAGACCAAACACTAAATAAATAAAAATATGTAACAACGTTAAGAAAAAACTTCTTTCAAGAATCACTGTCCACTCGCGTGCCCTGGCTACCTTCCGAGGAAAGGGGCATGACTCGGGTTGGGCCACGAACCCCGAAAGTCCAGCGCGGGCTGGCGCAGTGAGGGAAGGGGGTTAGCATCACTCACGGGCCACTCGGGCTTCTCCTCGAGGCTGGATTTGCCGGCTCGTCCGGGAACCGCTCAGGTCATGTGCGACTATCCTACGGGCACCTAAGGACCGAGACAAGTCCTGAGCCGCACGCCGGACAGGCGACGCCCTCTCCAATTCTTGTCGGCCCGACGTGTCTTGTTTTCCTTTCGCCAGCAGGTCATCGCCGACACCTGGCGCTCTGGGTGAACTTACTGGAAACCGTAGACTCCCCCTCCCGGGGAAAACGCCAGAGGAAGGGGCGGGGGGCAGACAAGCCCAGGGGCCTCCCGTCCGGGTGGTGCCTGGAGCCATCCCGTTTCTGATATTTAGGGGATGGATGCCTATAGATTGTCACATCTTCTCTGACCGCTGATTTCTTAAACATTACGCTCCTGGATCTCTAATACATTCAAAAGATTGCTCACAACACTAAATAAAAGGCTTCGTGACAAAGAGCACAAGTGTTCTACGTGGGAGAAGTAAGTGGTGATACGTAAAGCACAGTTTGAGGACTGTGTTAGTTTTCTGTGGCTGCTGTGACAATTTATAACAACGTTAGTGACTTAAAACAACACAAATTTATTATGTGACTGTTCTGTAGGTCAGAAGAGCAGCATCGGCCTGGCTGGGGGGTTGTCCCTTCTGGAGGGTCTAGGGAAGAATGCCTTTCGGAGTTATTTGGGTTTGGGGCAGAATTCCGTTTTTTGAAGCTGTGGACTAAGACCTTCCTTCTCTGGCTGGCTCTAACCTGAGGGCCATTCCACCTTCTAGAACGCGACACGTCCTTTGGCTCACGACGGTCTCCTTTGCCATCTTCAAGGTCAGCCACAGTCCTCCCCACGTTGCATCTCTCCGACCCGCTCTCCTGGCGTCTTCACTTTTTTTTTCTTCCCCTTTTTACCCCCACTGATCCCCTCTACCCCACATCCACCCCCCCCAGGCCTTCCCCAGACCAGTGTCTGAGTCCATGGGTTCTGCTTCTAAACATGTAAGTTCTTTGATTAATCTCTCCCCGCCCTCCCTCTGAGACCCCTCAGTCTGCTCCAAGCTTCTATGTCTCTGGATCCACTCTGTTCATCAGTCTATTTTGTTTATTAGATTCCACATATGAGTGAGATCATCTGATATTTGTCTTTCTCTGACGGCTCATTTCACTCAGCGTAACACTTTCTAGTTCCCTCCACGCTGTCCCAAGGGCCAAAAGGTCCTTCCTCTTTACAGCTGCGTAGTATTCCGCCGCCTTCACTTCTAAGGACGCGTGCGATTCGACTGGAGGCACCTGTGTCGCCCACGTGCTCACTCTCTCAGCCACGCTCCTTTGCCCGAGAGGTATGCGAGGTTCTGCGGACTAGGGCATCCTCGGGGGCTGTTTCTATGCCCACCAGAGGAAGTACTGCTTTCCTGGGCAAGGTATATTTCGACAATTTCTTAGTTCGTTTGAAAAGTGAGACCAGGAGCAGCTGAACATGCCTGAAACTCAGTCTCCCCGTCTGCGACAATGAAGACAGGGCACATTCCAGGCTCTGTCGTAAATAGTAAATGCAGTCAGGAGTAGAAACAGCGCTCAGCCCACAAAACCCCCCCAGGTGTTATCGATGCAAAACCTCTTAGTGTTCCCATCATTCTACCAAAAGAGATGCATCGTTCTTGCTTTGTTTGGTATCAAGCTGTTTATGTTAGAAATAACCGTCGACCTTGAGAAATCATTCTAGAGGGCAGCGGACGTAAGAAATGAACGTAGCCCTGGCCGGGTAGCTCCGCGGGTTAGAGCACTGTCCCGATACCTTGATACACCAAGGTTGTGGGTTCGATCTCTGGTCGGGGCACCTACAAGGATCAGCCAGTGAATGCGTAAATAAGCGAAACAACAAGCCGATGTTTCTCTCTCTCTCTCAAAAAGTCAATAATTTAAAAAAGAAAAAGAAATGAATATAAGTGAAAATGAGTTGAGCAGACAAACCCTGGAAACAGAGTCTAAAAACAGGGAGACCCAAGGTCCTGAGCAGCAGAGGTATGGTCTGGAAGGGACGGGGCTCCCGGGCTCCATCGAATAATCCACACCCACCCCCCACCCACCCCCCCCAGGAAGAGGCAAGACTGAAACAGACCCAGAGCAAGGTCCAGGGTAGGGGTGACTCCTACTCGGGTCTCAGTACGATCCCAGCCCCGTTTCAACAGGAATGGCTTTTCCCCTTCACAGCCGTGAAGACGACAGCTGGTTTCTATGAGGTCCTCGTGGACAGCGTTCGAGACATGGCACCTCAGAGAGTCGAGGCTGTTCTGTTAATGTTTCCAGCTACACGTTAAGATTGAGTGGTGCCTTTCCTCTGCGTTAATAGTTTATAGTTAAAATATTTCACTTCCTTTCTTGGTAGACGGACTGGAGACTTTTACCAGATTTCTTAAAACCGAATTCAGTGAGGAAAACATTGAATTTTGGATGGCCTGCGAGGACTTCAAGAAAAGCAAAGACCCTCAACAAATGATCTTCAAAGCAAAAGCAATATACGAGAAATTCATCCAGAATGATGCTCCGCAAGAGGTAAAGATAATTGGGGGGGGGGATGTACAAGTGTTTGAAAATGTTTGGAGAAAGTCTGCCTTCATCAAATTGGTGGCCCCCACACATTCCACCAGAAAGGTCAGGATTTTGTTGACGCAGAATGGGTCCCCATCCAAACTGAACGTGTTGTAAGACACTGCCGTGGAAGAGGGGGTAAAACTGAAGTTGTTCCTCGGGGTTATTTTGATTCTAGACTTAGAGTGAATACAATTACTTGCGACATTTAGATTCAGTCACTTATTCATATTAGTCACTTTATCACAAGCAAACCCTCACAGAAACTAAAGAGGAAGGCAAGAGCAATCGAGGCGTTTGTATCATGCCCCACTTTAACGTTAGCTCATCTACCTGAACAAACTTTTATTTGCCCCAAAATGATTATTCCTCCTCAAGATAAACTAAACAAAATTCATAACAGAGAGGTGAGGGACACGTAATTGGGCAATGGTTCAAGTAAAAACGCAATTGTGATTTTCTTTGCAAACTCAGTGTGAGACAGTGATGTTACAATTGCTAAAAATGGCTGTAAAACTAGAAAATATTACCTATCCTCAAATACGAATTCAGCAGACTTTCTATATTTTTATTATGCGTCAATAAATGGTGTTTCTTCACTGAGAGGGTAGGTCTGGTGGGCGATACAGTTAAGAGCTCTGCTTGACTACAGATTCGTATTGTCCCTGAGGGAGCACCGTCTCTGAGGATACTGGTCCTCACGGAATGACGACTGTTCTCCTGGCCTCAGTATGTTTCATTCTGATCTGTGATTCACTGTTTTTCCCAAGGCCAACCTTACACACAGACCAAAAAAGGCAGCGAGGTGTAAGGTGTTACCCAGGAGGGGAAAGAAGAGACCTTACCTGAAAACTCACCCCCATCACAACCAGATATATCAGCGGCGCTTTGATAAAAAGCATTAAAGGATTTTATATCTTTAAAAGATACTCATTTTCAGCCCCCATCTACTTAGGAAAGCATCATAAGATGATGAAAAAAGCACTGGGATAAAACAAGAGCCCCACACTGAAATCCCACATAGGCCCCAAACTCACTGTCGGCCGTCAACTGAAAATTATTTTATTAACGATTAAAAATGAGTTGAACCGAACGACCTCTATGGTACTTGCTACCACAACACCCGGTTGTTCTAAATTAGCAGCGAGTGGGAAGGACCAGCAGCATGGGGAGCCAGGGGCCGCAGGGGACGCCACCCGAGGGCCAGGCACCAGAGCCCTAGGCCCATGGCAGGCAAAGCACCCAAGCACCAAGCACCACGCTCCCTCCAGTATTGAAGGGCCTTGTCTGTACCGTTTCTCAAAGGTCTTGACTGCCGGAGGCTGACCCTAATGACACTGTTTTGATGTTGCCGCTCAGGTTAACCTTGACTTTCACACCAAAGAGCTCATTGCAAAGAGCATCACGAAGCCCACCCTGCACAGCTTCGACGCCGCGCAGAGCAGGGTCTATCGGCTCATGGAGCAAGACAGCTACACCCGCTTCCTGAAATCGGACATCTACTCAGACTTGATAGCGGGGAGACCCCAGAGACCGAGCAACCTCCGGCGACGGTCACGTTCCTTCACCTACAACGAATTCCAGGACGTGAAGTCGGACGTCGCCATCTGGCTATAAAGATGCTTTTGCTCATGTCGGGGGCGAGGTTGTATGTCTGCTTCTAAGGCACAGCTGTGTGTTAACAAAGGGGCCCGTCGTTTAAAATAAAATACGTCGTGTGAAAGGATGTTAAGAATGTAAATCGAAACTTTTATTCTAGCAATACAGACGGTATCTGCCAGTATATTCTGTAACGCTTGGCATTTGACTTCATTCTGTGCATAATCCGAAAATCAGATGTGAACAGACACTGATTAGTGAACATCAACCAAAATATAATGTCTATGATGCCTGAAACAATGAAGTAAATTCATTGAAAGACCAAGATTTAACCCATAAAATTTTATTTCTTATTCTTAAGCCTCTCTATTGTGAAATATAATAAATATTCTCTAAAAAAAAAATCATATGATCACGAAGGAAACAAGAACTCTGCAATTAAGCCTATTAATTTATTTTTTGCTGGCCAATTTAGGGCATATTTTCTCCTTTCCTATTTTTCGTTTGTTTTCTCCTCCAGGTAGCTATTTTGCCAAGAATTTTAGGCAAAAGAGGTTTCAGGGTGTTGTACCTACATATAAACAGATGTATATATCAACAGCTTGATTTTTATGAGATAAATAATAATTACAATTATTCTTCAGTCTACTAAGTATAATTTCTCTGCCACAATTAACTATTCTCCCTCAGTAAGGAAAATCCTTAGGCAAATGTTGCAGGTTATATAAAAAAAAGACAATATTTATTCTCTACACAGGATTTTGATTTAAAAATTAGGATTACAAATAACAGATAAAAAGTAACTGGAGAGAAATAAAAATCAATAAAATAACTAAATATTATGTTTTTAAAAATCATGTGTAAAGAAGCATTTTTTAATCCCTGAATACTGAAAATATTATTGACTGTGCTTATTCCAGCAGCCATCAGTATCTGCCTGAAAAAAGAAAAATGTATCATTTAATCTTCATGTTCTCATTTTTCATTCAGAATCTCTGAAGTAACTTAAACAGGGGCCTCCACTGAATGCCCGAGTCAGAAAAGGCATCTCCAAGCGTAGAGTTACGTAATCATCACAGCAAAGACACTTACTAGATCCTAACAGGAATCAGGACTCTCTTCAAACAAAACACAGAATCGGGTGCATGTATCAAATACACCCGCCTGTCAGGAGTCATCTTGTTTGTTACACTGGAAATTAAACCTTAAATCAGAGCTCAACATGAAAGTTCCTCCTTTCAAATTTATTTTGGCTGATATTATAAAGATGTGCATGAATATGCACATACATGTCTATCGTTATATGAAATTGGAAGAAATGCAAACTACATTTTAAAATCAATTGCTTTTTTTTTTTTAACATAAAATGCTAAGGACACTACAATTTAATTGAATGGTAATATTTGGAGGAATGAAAATTCAGATAACTTCATTTTGTGGAAAAAATGAACTACATTTATTGGCGCGTAGTATCTAAACTCGTTGACCATGATTTCTAACAGTATTAAAATTTTAGGTATATATATGCACACAGTTCCAGACTTCCAGATTTTTTGGAAGGACTGAGATACTCAATAACTAGTTTTATAGTAAAACTGCATATTCAATAAATACTCAATATTAAAATACTAAGTTTGGGTAGTTCTATCTGGCTTTTATACTGAAGATATACATTCCATATTAAATGAGTTGATCTCTTAAATTCATTTCTAAATAGAAGCTACCTTAATTTTTAGATACTTAGTTGGGTAATTTTTAAAAGACTTAAATGGAGCTGTTGATTTACTCTTTTGTTTTATAAAAACCCGTCTTGCTTGTTTTTAATACTTTCTAATTGCTTTCAAGAGCCTAATACGTCTACAAAATAAATGCAGGAATGAGTAACGCTGGTTAAAATGAGTATTATAAACAGTGGAAACTGAAATTGATCGCAGAGGTTAATTTCTGTCTCCCACGTTTCAAGGCTGAGTCTTTGGCCAAGATATAAATTGGGCTGTTTGCTCGGATCTCTTCAAAGGGTAAGTGATGACTCAGACCGGACTCGACTTCAAGGAGAAAACACAAAACGACATTCAGCTATCAGATGTAACACCACAGTGATGAATTTGTAAGTTTTTGATGAATATGCCCTTTTTAAAATCTCTAATTATGCTACACAAAATAAAAGAGCATTAAAAATCACACCAAAACAATGACTCCTACAGAAAGCAGCACAGGCTCCGGCAGAAATAGGGGAGTGGAGATAAGGTGCTGAGCAGGACAAGGGGAGAACCAGAGAACCCACCCCCGTGAAAAAGTCCTCGAATAAGAATTTTGTGCATTTATTAATATGTCGTATGTGACTGAATTACAGACTTTATTAAACCACTATCAAACCTGTTTCTCTCTTTATTCTACAAGCCCTGAAGTCAACTAGCTTGACAATTATACTACTCCGTGTATTATTTTTTTTCTAGGTCTTTTAAAATTAAAACTTCTGAAAAATCAACGGAGTCTCGTGTGATTTTACAGATGGGGTTATTTCCTCCCCCAGACTCCAGCTTCCTAAACTAAGTAAGAGTTTATTGAGATTCTTCCATACACTCTCTCCCTGTAAGCCTGGCTTACACACACAACTCTTCCTGGGTGCAAAAATAAATGCCAATACTTCTATTTTTTATTCCATGCATAACATTACATGCCAAAACACTTTAATATGAAAATTGAGTCAGGATGTTTAGATAAAGGAAGTCAAACCCATGTAATATGATTTCAGAGTTTTGAAAATAAGATGCTCTGTGAATTTAAAATAAACGGCACACGGGAAGCCCCAATTTTCCTTCCTTGGTATGCGAGACATGGGTGCCTCCAGGCATCATAAGGTTACAGCGAATTTTAGGAGGCAGTTGAGATTTTGTGAACAGAAAATACACAAACTGCCATTTTATGTTACTCAGAAATCACCAGATTTAAAACTACCCTGACACGCTCAGAAATAAAACAGAAAATAGTTTATCATTTGTAACTACATGCAAAAAATTATCTTTTTAGGTTCTCGGTATTTAAGATTTTTGTTTGTTTGTTTCCTAGGATGTGAGTATGTTATTGTAAGTACACATGGGGATATTCAGATTACTTATAGAATCGAGTATCTTCCTCTCAATATGTGTCTCACCAACTGCAAGCAGCCGAGGGAAATGTCAAATACTCCAGGATATGGTATGGAAAGCACCCGCCAATTGTGAAAATATTAGGAGCTAACTGTGGCAGGCTCTATTTTTCTGTCGTATGCCATCATTTTAAACCGTGCTATTCCCTTTTCATCCTGAACAAACAAAATATTTCAACATTTTAGTTTTTTCTTACCAATTACCTAGATTTTTATTTCATTATGTAACGGGGCTGATGACTTGCAGCGCTCAAGATTTCTCTCAAACCTGAACGGTGCAGAAGAGACATTTTCTGAAAAGAGACGTCTCCTAGGCAGGTGCATCGCACAATTTAATTTCATTCAATGAGGTAAAGGTCAGTGTGAGGCTATAAGAAAGTTAATTTACGCGATGTACGCACATGGAATATGAAAATAATATAGTACGGAATATGCACCATTCAAGCTTCTAAAACCAACCTCGGGGCTCCAAAAGCAATGGCAGGAAATGGTTCAACAATTACAATAAACTTTTTTTGATGATGTCAACTAATACACTCATTCTAAGAGCCACGAAGAGACAATCTTGTAGAACAACCGATTCTAGGAACTGGCCGTCCTTTGTGATGCGCTTCCTAAGTCCACGGGCTTCAGAAAATGCTCATCAACGCTACACCTGTCGACACTAACACAGTTCTCCATGTAGGTCTACAGTCGAGTCCCGTAGTTCGTGTCAGCTTGCTGTTCATGCTGATGATCTTTTTGCAGCTCAGTATTATTTTAATCATGGCAACTGACACTCATTGCTTTTTTGGCTATGTCCCGTGTTGGCTCATTTGAACAGGATTGAAATTGCATTCTTAGGCACAGTAGTGTGGCAGACACCTGTTGATCTGTTTATCCTAAAATCAAATTATTTTAATAAGAGTGTCATAGAATTACAGCCTCTCTCGGGGCCACTCAAGGGATTCCTGCCCTGTTCCCTTCAAAAAGAATAATTAACGATTCTTGATAAAGAGGATTTCTTGATGAAGAAGTCAGATTTTTCTGGAACCCTCTTGGGCATGGAAAAGAATTTCTTGACATTTTATAAAGGGTCCTGCAAAATATTAATTCAGAGACATGATCCTGTTTGTCCGCTGATCTGAATTGCTGGGACGCCTAGAAAAACACACGGTGTGGCTCGCAGGACCGCCCCCAGGCGCCTTCCCGCAGCGGGTGGCTCCGGGCGCCTGCCCGCCTCCCCCTCTCCTTCCACCGCCGCGTGCACCGGCTCCAGCAGCCCTGATGTGGGGCCCGGAGTCTTAGCACCTCATTGGGTTCTGTAGTCTCTGCCCAGGTGAAAACAAGTGTGTTGTGGGGACAACCCCGGGGTCAGGGGACACGGTGCCAAGAGGTGGGAGCAGACACAGCGCCGTGGCTGCCCGACCATCGCCCCTGGCAGCTGGAGAGACGCCCGCAGTCCTGGGAGAGAGGAAAAGCAGTTTCTCCGTGATTTTTGCTCCCTCCGTTCCCACGGGCCCCAAGTCAGGTTATGCCACTAAGTGAAACACCTCGGGGTGGCTGCCTTTCATCGGCTCTCGTCTTCACTGACTGCTGTATGCGGGGCTCCTGCCCGGCCGGGGCGCTTCTGCTGGGGCGTTTATGGTCATTTTAAGGTTTTATCTTTGTCTCCCCCCCCCCGGGTTCTCTTGGTCAATATACGGAGAAGCCAGACGGTGGAGCAACAAGCACCACCGAGCAGGAGCCACTCGGGATAGAAGTTCTTCCCCAGTTGGGTTCTGCCCCTTCGTGGGGTGGTACCAACATAAACGGCAACAGTGCCGACGAAACAAGTGCCCGCGTTCGTGTCCTTCTGGGTTGGCTACGCTGTCTTCTCACAATTCTAAGGAACGATCAAACGAGCAAGGGCACTTACTGAGTGGGTCACACGCGTTAGGCGTTTGTTCTATGCCGCCTCCCACCAGTGTTTTGACTCCGGCAATTTAGCATCTTTGGGCGTCGTTTTTCAGCTATAAAAACGGTAGCGATGTGGGCGCAGCCTGAGCACTTGAGGGCACGGTCGCTCCCAGGACTGCACAGCCCCGGCCCCCCGGCCGGGACTCTGGCTTCAGCCTGTGAGACCCCAGACTCCTGGCCTGCTGCTGAGTTTGTGGTAGTTGGTTCCGCAGCAGTAAAAGCCTCCTCCTCTACCCGGTAACTTTTACGGCATTTATACAGCCATCATCTGGTATTATTTCAGGTATTAAATATTTATTGAACAGCCATTGTATATCACGGACATACAGGACGTGCTGGGGTGCTTGGACTCGTGATAAATTAAACATGATCGACTGCTCCTTTTTAAAATGTTACACCCAGGATTGATCAAACGCATTGGATGATTTCGGGCCAGTGCAAAGTTCAGTGGGACCATTGATCTGACCGTACACGTGGAGGCAGACAAAGGTAGCCATAGATTTGGGAAGCTATTTACTCAACGTTAGGTCATGTATTCCCACGGAGAAAACTCTCTTGGCAATGACGTTTTTAGAGAGATCTGTTTCCTTTTTCAAGAGTGACTGTGAAGCGGTACAAAGATATTTTTTAAAAGCACTTTCAGCTTCTTGAAACACACTTTGCAAATGCAAAAGAAGATGACTATTGACAAAGGGCGTTTTAATGATCTTATTTACAGACTCACCCTTATCCAAATATATTGCCATAGTTCCCATCTAAGAACAAGCTTAATTTTTAGCGATTTCACCCGATCAAATACCTTCCTCCATCTTCTAAAATGTTACGCAATGATTAGCACTGGAAATGAGTATTAAATGACACTTTACAGGCATCGTTTTAACCTTAATTTCAACAGACATCAGACTCACAGCTGATTATGGGTTCATAATCTCAAGCAGTATAGTAAATTAAAATGCAACCTCATATTTGATCCTAACTTAATGTTCACATTTGGAATTCTCGAGACAGATGTCAGACCCAAGCACTGTCTAACCCGGTCCTTCATTACTGTTTTGCCACCAAGTCCTATATCCCTCCCAAAGAGACCATGGCTACGCGGAAATTCGAAATCCCAGTCGCCTGCTGCCACACTGAACACTCCATGGAGCAAGCCCCTGAGTGAGGTGCAACTAGAGACAGAAAAGAAAACGCACAAACACTACAAGGAAAGAACAGACACAGGCACACACCTTTTCAAAAACCTAATGAAACCTGGCTATGATCTGATTTGGGGGGAAAACATTGGTAAAACGCTTTACACACCCATCTGTCTTAAGCGCGAAGCAGTGTGTAAAATGTCAAATACAAACTACGATCGGCGTCACGAAGTGAATCTAAACCAGAAAGCAGCTGACATTTCCAGACACATCTACTGTAATTCTGATCTGGTGACGGATGCACATTAAAGACCATTTTATACGCAGCACACAGGACACAGGTGTTCGCACTTCAGAACAACTCTTTAATGTACGCTGAAATTATTAACATTTTAAACAATTTGATGACCTCTGAAAACAAAAACAAAAAAACAGACATGCATTTAGGACGCAAATTTCTTTCATGTAAAGGCTGATATTTTTCTAGCCTTTCTGAACATTTTTTTAAATCTTGTGACCAAAATTTTGTCTTGCCCACTAGGAGCCACACTACATTAGTTCCCCCATCTATGGGTTTGCTTTGCATGGTTTCAGTTACCTGCAAGCAACCGAAGTCTGAAAATTTGAATACCTGGAATATGTTTACTTAGAAATAAAAAATGTTTGCTGAAGTACTTTATTTTTTTTAAATGTGGTGAAGGTGGGGGGTTCAGGATAGAGAATATTGGTTTGTATTCCAGTATCTCATCTGTAAGCTGAGTGGTCAGAACTAAGATTTTCCCAGTCACAGAATTCACTGAGCAGCCTATTTAACACAAAACACGTGCACTTGGATATAACATACAATGTATTTGAACTGTGTCGGCAGAACTATGTCGATGTTGTACTGAGTTATTGGTAACTGAATTTAAATGAACTATGTCCAGGTAGAGGGGCAGGGGTTTATCGGGATGTATATACTAAAATGCTTATACCTTTGTTTATGAAAATATCTCATATGTTTATGTGTATTCAACTATTTAAGAAGCGGTATCCAGTGCTGTTTTTTTTTTTAATCTGGGTTGCAGCCATCTTAACGTGTCCTTTATGGTCTTTTGAAAGTCATGAGTCAGAACAAATTAATAGATTCGTACCAGATGGATTCCGACAAATTAAATGAAGACTGAACAGACCAGGTGAGGAGGACTTTTTTCAGAAACAATATAACCAGAACTTAACAAAAAAGAAAAGAAAAACCGAAAGAAGAAAAAAAAGCAACTGCTAATTTCATGGGCATTGTCACCTATCAGGCCCAACGTGTCTGGTTTCTGAAACTTGCCTAACGTGGAGGTGTCTGAGGTTCTTCTCATCTCTGTTCGAACCCGAACAGCTGCCACTCACCACCTGCTGTGCAAAGCCCACTCCTTCTTATAAAAGCTTCTAGCGTCACGTACAAAAGCTCCTTCCAAATCAGCTAACCGCGCTTCAAATGTCACCCGCACCTTTGCTTGGCAGTCAAAAAGAAGTATCGAAGTGAGAAGGTAAATAACACCAAGGCTTACTTCTGACTCCCATCCAAACCCATAAATCTTTCACATGTTCACATAGTGTATTTTGAATTATGCAGAAGAGCTAGAGAGGGAAATGGGCCCAGGAGGAAAGCCTGTACGAGAAGCTACCTGTGTTTTTATAGCCACGTGGAGCCGGAAGCCAGTCTGCGGAAGACGTTACGGAGACTGTAAATTCAGGGCTGGTGGCAGCTCTGAGCAGGAGGCCCCGGTACTACCAGCTTTACGACTCTTGTACCACTGAAGCCAATAGATTGACATCCATATATTTATACCCATACAAGCACCCGGACGCGTGTGCAAAGCTGGCCCCTGGGGGGCAACCCAGGCGGCTTCCACTAACATCTCAAAGCTGGGCTGGTGTGGGCCGTGCAGGCTCTACCTTCCGCGTGGTTCCCTACCCCAAAAGGAACGGATTCGTGTGTTTAGAAACATAAAGGGGCTCCTTTCTCCTTCAGTTATGACACTGGGACCTCTTGTGTCTGGGAAACGAAAGGGACAAAAGGTGCCCAGGTCAGGAAGGCGTGGTGTGGCCCGGCCGGCGAGGCTCAGCCATTGAGCATCGACCTAGGACCCAGGGGATCGCGGTTCGATTCCCGGTCAGGGCACAGGCCCGGGTTGAGGGCTCGATCCCCAGTCGGGGGCGTGAGGAGGCAGCCGATCCATGACTCTCATCACTGATGTTTCTCTCTCCCTCTCTCTCTCCCTTCCTCTCTCTGAAACCAATAAAGATATTAAAAAAAACAAAAAACAGAAGGCATGGTGTGGAAGTCACAGTGGCAATTTTATAACTGCTAAAAACATCTACATAAATGTGAGATTTTTGTAAGGATAAACGTTACCCCCCCAATTTCCCAGGAGGGCACACGCCAGTGAGACTAAGAGCAGGACGGCTGGGCCCCCGGAGCCGCCCAGGTTCAACTTCCCTAGAGACACATCGATGTCACTGTCACTGTCCCCACACAGGCCATCTCCCTTGAAGTTTAGAAAACTAATGAAAATCCACTTCCTTTCGAGCCCCAGGAGAATCGAAGCACCGTGTGAGGAAGGAGCATGACTGAAGAGCAAGGTTTTTTCATAAAATTTCAGCGTTGGGAAGTGTCTCTATCTGTCCCTATAACCAACTCCTCAAGTTCTACCTGGGCCAACGCGGGCTCCTCCCACCGCGGGATTTTTATACTGTTGCTGAAGGCCTAGGAGGCGAGTAAAACCAGTTAAGTCCCGCCCCGGGGAGAAACAATAACAGACACGGAGAGAGTTAATTCTGAAAAGTAATTTCTTAGCAAATAATCTAATTACCTTTCACAAAACCAACGGAGGGAGCGCACAGTTCTCTGTCGTTTCAAATATGCTGATGGGCACAAACTGCTGACAACGTAAAGATTTAATACTCTTTCAATCAGAGAAGAATGATTTATTTTTCATCTAAGAGGACGTTGTCTCGGCCATAAAATACGGTAAGAATGACTACATAAAGAATGAAGAACACGCGGCGTGTACCGGGGCGGCCGCCGGGGCTGGGGCTCTCGAGGCCGGCCGCACCTGCCCTCGGAACCGGAGGGGCCCTTACGTCCCGGCCCTGCCTTCTTTCCCCCGGGACGCTCTTCTATCGCTCTCTGTTTTTACTAATGAACACGACCATTCAGAGCAATTACATTCTCTTTCTGCCAGAGAAGTTTCGGTATTTAAAAGTTAAGGTGAAAACGGGAAAATCATGGTACCGGGTAGGGGCAAAGGGAGGTTTACAGTCATTCACATGGAAAATAACAGTGATTAATAAATGACAATACAAGCATGAAGTCTGCGCTCTGGAAAGGGGGCATCTGGGGCACGTGAGGGAGAGAGAGCTGCAGTCGACACCCGGGGAAGCTACTATTTTATTCTGAGAACAGCTGGCACCTGGAAACACAGTGGGAGACGGGGGTGGGAGCTTGTGAGGCGCATTTTGTGGATGGCGTGACCGCAAAGAGACGTAGGGACAGGTCAGAAAGGGGCCCAGCGGTGGCTGAGTCTGGGAAAGATAAAGGATTCTGGGGTCCACTTTCCATTTCATTAGTCACTTAGTCAATATTCTGGGGACTCTGTTAGGTATTAGGTTGTTCCCGATGATTGGATTCAGCAGGAAAAAAAAGAGGTCACAGTGCTCCACAAAACGGGAGTGTGACCTGGATCAGAGTCTTCCTCTTAGGCCTGCTTCTGAGGGAACAAACCAAGAAGGGAGTTACGGTGATGAGGAACACGGGTCCACGTGACGGGCCCTGAAGTAGGAAGATTTTATGCACAGACGATGCTGAACGGGGCGGACGGGACGACTTGTCCAGTAGGTGTCAGTCGGCCTCTGTCCTTGGCCAGCCCGTCGCTCACAGTTAACCAAGGAGCAGAGAATCCGTGGTCCGGGGACGAAGGCCACGCACGAGCACAGGGGCACAGCCCCGCTTTCCCCAAGGCCTCTGTCGTCACAAACACTGCTAACCAGCTGAACTTCCACGGCAGAGAACCACGGGGTGGCGTGCGGTACACATCCAACCCCTTCTGCCACGAAGGGGGCGGCCGTTCGTCTTCCCGGTGATTGAAACTTGTTCTGAAATAATGCCTTTCTCCCTTGCCCCGGCACCGCCCGCCCAGTCCTGAGATCACTGCTGCGTCACATGAAATAACACCGCCTCAGACCACGGACGTCACTTCAGAGCCAAGGAGATGCAGCAACGAACGTGTGCCCCTCAGAGCCGCTGGTCCTACAACGAACGTGTGCCCCAGGAGCCCGCCCCCTAAACTTCAGAATGAACACTCAGGTCCGCCTAAGATAACGGCTTGAAAAAGAAACTGCTGGGCTGGCTATTCAAGGTAAATACACGCGGCAGGATGCGCAGGTACGTAAACATGGAGCCAATTACATCGCTTCACATGGGCCATTTTCCTTGAAAGTCAGACAAATAGAGAAGAGACACTCATCCAAGATATTGTTTTTTCATGGAGTCCCCCCCTCACTTCTAGCAGCAGCTGGCAGTAGAAATGCAAAACCCAGAGATTTACTCCTATCACTATGGGAAGTGTTTCTGAAGGATCTTTGGAAATACAGTGTCAAATCTTTAGAGACCCGGACTCAAGGTAAAGATTTAAGCACTATGAGCAAATAAATGAAGGGAGGAATGAGTGAACGAGTAAATAAACAAACATCGAACTTTAATATTGTTTCTTAAGTGCAACGGATACGCATTCGAGACACTGGCCTGAAAGCTCCTGTCGGAACCGAAGCTGTGAGCGAGGCTGATGGTTCGCTCGCCGCTCAGGCCCTCTGCATCCCAAACCCAGGAGTGCTGTGTGCGTGCTGAAGGCGGCCCAGCCGGCCCCCGCCCCGCGGCCCAGGAGAGAGCACGTCGTTAGCACCACCCGCTTCACACGCTCCTGCTCAGGACAGCCCCGAGAGGGAGGTGTGGAAGTCCTCGGAACCTCAGCGCGGAAACCAGAAATAAGTGTGTGTCTGTGGAACGTGTTCAGTAGTTTACTGGTTCACACGGCTCCGAAAACCACCACGGGAACCCAGCCAGCGAGCAGACGGCACCTGGGGGAAACCGGCGCATCAGAGGGGAGGCGTCCTCGAGGGTCGCGTTTCGGCGCTCTTCCCAGACGGTCCCGGAGCCCCGCAGGCTTGACGCACTTGGTGGAAAAGACGGTCACACATTAACCTGTGCTGTTGTAAAATTATACCGAGCAAAGCGCCCTAAAGGCTAAAGCTTGGAGTGATTACGCGACGCTGAAACGACGGCCACGGGGCAGAAAACGGGGGGCGGGTCTTCCCCAAGAGGAGCCCAGAGCCCCCATTATCTGCCCACAGGCTATAACCTGAGCTTGTGCATGGGGCTCATAAAAACGCCAGTAAGTCCCCCGCGCGTGTGTGTAGGACTGTCAGCGGCGTTCAGGCCATTTCCCTTCCCTCTCAGTTCCCCAGGGCTCATCACAGTCACTCACGCCCACCTCAGCTTCTCCCTCAAGGCGCAGGCCTGTCCTCCCGCATCTGCTCACCTGCCGCTTCGCAGGTGCCAGGCTCTAGGACCAAAGGCCGAATTCACCACCCGCTTGTCCGCATCAGTGACCCTTCCTGTCGCTCAGGAACGGGCTCCTCCACCTACGGGGCATCCCGACCCCCCGACCACCACGTCAGAGACGGCGGGGGGGGGAGGGGGAGGGCAGCTTCCGCCCCTAAAACACCTGATTCTGTTTTACATTCAAACTTCCCAAGAAAGAAGGCCAATGGGTTGGTGTGTCTCTATCAGGGAGGCTGTGTGGAGATTTCATCTAAATCGCTTGACCAAAGACTTCTAGTTAACAAAAAACACCAACCACTGTGTTTTCCTTAAAATAATCACTGCATATGAAATACGTATTCATATATTTGCCTAAGGTTAAAAATTCTTTCATGCAGCTCATGGAAAGAAAACACTGGTATGGAAAACAAGCAAAAGAGGAAACGTCATTTAGCGTCTGGCCGTTGACTTCACCACATTATCTGCATCTTAACGTTTGGGTCCAGATCATGGTTTGTGCATAGCTAATGATTTGCAGCGAGTGGGGAAATACAGCTTTCATCAATAATCCACTTTCATGTCTCACTTCTCTTTGAACCAGGAAAACTTTTCTGATGCTTGATCCAAATTACTCTTGCTCAAATTTAAATGAATTTCCTCTGTTCTGTTTTTAGCAGTCAGAACGAGCGCTACCTTGGAGCGCAGATAACACGAGGCACGACTAGGAGCTGGTCCTCGAGCACGTCGAGCTCACTTCAGGCCTAATTCTTTCTCCCCAGGTGTTAGCCGCTCCTCTCACCAGGGGGTCACAGCCAGTCCACTAAGAAACGCCGAGCGCAGGCAGCCTCAAAGCCATTTTCACACACGCTCTTGAACGAAAGCACATGTAAACGGACTTTTTCTTTTTAATCTGCTCATTGCATGTAAAAGAAAATGTGTCTCCTTCCCTCGCAACAGGGCATGGAGACAAGAAGGTGGCATCGTTTGCATCCTCAGTTTCTGGATTTTGGGAATGTTATGCTCACGTTGCTAAGCAATGTGCAAATCCGCGGCTCCTTGGAATCTCGTAACCTTTGGAAAAATGCTATATTTAGCAGTCTGTGTATAAGGCATTTTCCTAAATGCAAACTATCGGCTGAAATGCTAGAACACCTGGCTTTAGGGTCATCTAATTAAACCCACTGGAAACAAGTCTTAGGGATGTTTACTCTCTAAGTACATTATGGGAAACAGCATGGAGTGCGTCTGTGTGTACGTGTATATGTGATATAAAGACCATACTTATATATACATGTTATTTATGATGTGTAATATATATTATAGTATTTTTTACACTTATACTAGAAGTCAAATTTCTGAATTGTCTGTACATCAACTTCCAAGTGCTTCACGGGGAGACCTGCTGACACTGGCCCCGACTTCGGAACCCTCCTGAGCTGTCCCCTTGACAACCATGGGCCTCTCCACCAGCGCCAACAGCAGGGCTGTTAGTGAGACACAGTGGACGTTTTCAGCTCGGGAAACAGACGAGCACTCACTGCCGTCTCAGAACGTCTTTAACTGTCCCGGAGACGTAACGGCTTCTATACATAAACCACCGGAGGTAATGCAGAAATGTGACCTGAAAGATGAACTCTGCAGTTGTCGCCTCGCATCCTGAACCGCCTGCGGGAACGCTCAGCGACAGCCCCGGCCTGCTTGTCTCTAGCTTGTCTCGCGTTTCTCGCCTATAAGCAACACTGACGCAACATCGCGTGCACTCGTCCCTTCCTACGGAAACACCTCCCTACGTCCTCTTCACCGTGAAAGCGAGACACACGGATGTGAACCCCGTGGCAGAGTTCCGGAACCAAGGCCACACGTACCTCACACATCCCTGTGTGCTCCCAGGGCCCTTTTTATCTCATTTCAATCAACACCTTCACGTAGCACATATAGCACATGTAGAGGACTTGATCTGCAACACCGATCACCGTAAACACAGAATAACTAAAGTGGGGACTTGAACATAAATGTATTTTCTAGTGAATTTTTAAAAAACAACAACACAAAAACCCCTGGCTTGGAAAATTCTGAATATACTATCACCATCAGCAACTTTTCATTTCTTCTCACACTGAAAATTAATATACAACTGTTACAAGTTAGAGGAATTCTGAAAATCCTCTTACAGGGGCGGGCAAGAGTAGGTTTGCCGTCATAAGTACATGATACGCAGTTTATTCTTGTATCACTTATTAATTATTGTATTATTTTCCATACAAACTATGTATATAACTGTAAGTTATACACAGTTATACACCCCTGTATATAAGTGTAAGTCCCTTTATTATAACTGTCTTCTAAGATTGGAGGAACTAGGACTAAAAGATTTAAAAAAAAAAAAAAAAATGAATGCTAAACACTAGATAGGACTCTGAGGACAAACTTTCTCCTTTCCAATTTCTCCAGAAATAAAAATGCCCTTAGATCTAAATAAAGGAATCTCCAACGTTACCCTGCCCGCCAACGATGGTTTTGTACAAGATAAACAGACGCTTATTAAAAATTGCAAGAGTTTGAGCAGAAATCCATTCGAATCAGCAGCATCGAATAGGTAGAAGGGGGCAGACACAGGTTGTACTGGGCAAAAAAAGCGGGTTGGTTATTGGCAGTTCCTTTCCTCCCGGGGGTGGCTGGGGGTCTGTCAGGCAGATGACCTAACCAGGGCTGATCAGGTGATTCCTGATTAACTGGCTTAAGATTCCACTTCTGGGGGAGCCGACGCTGCAGCTAAGTCAAGTCTCGGTGGGTGACGCGGGGCTTCCCATAAGCGACTCCATTTGGAGCCTGTCGTCCTCTGTTCTAACAGCTGCCACTTGTATCAGAGAGCCCACTGCCGCCTTTTAGCTACTTAGTGTGGGAGATGGATGGTACAGATTTCAATACAAATGTTCAAATTCACTCAAGCCTTTACACGGTGAAGGTTAAGTGACCATTAAAATGAGAAGGCCCCATATGTTACTTTAGAACACAGATCCAAAAAAATACATCTCCTACAAAACATAATCCATTAGGTTAATGATCTCAGTTGGAGTAGCAAAAAATATATTAGGGCGGGTGATTCATTGAGTCCATCAGCCTTTCCCACGTCAACCTGCCTTTTCAGAGGGACGCGGCGTTCATTTTTCTTGGGATCATTCTGCGGTAAACGATGACTTAATTTCTCTGTCAAGTAGAATTCTCAGAGGCAAGCCCAGAAAAATTACACCAAACAGCACCTTCGTGCCATGTAGCCTAATCCGAGTACATCTCAGCTCTTTCTCGGGTGCATTTTTTCCTCAATAATGACAGTTCCTTTATGACAATATTTCTATGTCAGGTCTGTAACCCAAACAACAAAAAGGGCAACTCATGTGTGTTCTTGAACGGTTGCCATGGATGCAGCATTAGGAGATATAAATATATTTTTAAATCTTCTTTTAGGAACTGTTTCCAAACAAGCCATACTTGATCTTGAAGAGTGACAGTTTGCACAAGGAACGGCGATCGAACCTGAGGCGCGCCCCGGTTTTAACGGGGCACAGCGGCTTTCGGGGAGCGCCGACCGGCCCATCTCGAAGCGGCTCCGTGCGGACGGGAGAGGAAGGTGGGGACGCGCGAGGTGGAAAGGTGCCTACTATGCACACAGGGGCTTCTCAGAGAAAACTGCCCCAACTCTGCTGGGTATTTTTATTTTGTTTTCCAAATTTAGGGATTATGGTTTTGGAGCCGAGCCTTTAAGAGTTTACATAAACCTCACTGCGGTCACGATAGACGGAACCAGGATTTATCCATCGTGAGGGGAAAAAGTTTACACGTCCACGCGAGTCTCGCAGCTGAGGGATGGATGTCGATTCTGTGCTGTCCTGCTAAGGGGCACACTTTCTTGACACTTTTAAAAACTCAGACCACAGCAGGTTAGGAAATAATTTTATATTTGCATTATATTTAATCTGATGACCTAAGGGGCGATGGTAACAGAACAGCACTTGAAGTTTACTCTCCTGTCTTTATATGGACCAGTGCAGTGATTTAAAGTAATTTTATTTAAATTCTGGGCAATGCTAATAAGAAAAGAAAAAAAAAAAATGAAGGAAAAAAACCCTTCCTACTTGATTTGGAAAACCTTACAGGGGAAATATCACGGTGTTTTTCTTCCGATGGTTTAATTGGCATTAAAGGACATTTAAGACTCGGTTGTGATTTTCACACCGCGCTTCCGTGGGCTGCGGTTGTGCGTGTGGCCGCCTCTCGGAGCTGAACCACATGCTTTAGAGGCTGTGAGCTGCTAATCAAAAGGGTAAATATGCTTTAAATTTGAATATATTTCACTTATCTTAAAGGTAAGTGCTATTTTGAGATTCCTGCACTTTCAGATTTCTTCACCTCTGAAAAAGATAAGTCAAGTTTCCTTCTGGCTACAATAAACTGCCAGCAGCCTGCACACGTTCCTTCGGTTCGGGCCCGAGTGGGAGGGACCGGGAGAGGGAGATGGCTTTATGAGATCCGACCTTTGGTCTTTCCCGTCAAAACCTTACCTCTGGGGGGAAGAGAGAAATCTTACCTCTGGCGGTGGCCGTTATCTGATGACTTACAAGGTGAATGGAATACACTTTTGCTGGAATTTTGATGACCTTGAGGAAGTAAATTTTGCAATAAATGTTTATGGAGATATGCTAATGGGAGGCTGTGTTAGCATGATAGGAATCAATCATATAAACACCAAACCGTTCCGTGAGACCATGGATTTCCTTTTTAAGTCACAAGACAGATTTTAACACTGTAAGAGGGAAGCAGCCAAATGATTGCCTGGATTTTTATTTTCATGCATTTTTTCCCAGAATACAGGGTGTCCCCCCAAAATGTATACACACTTTAACAGCTGATAGCTCAATTTTGAAAATGACATGTATTTTCATAAACACGGCCTCTATAATCACTCAGAGGGTATATGTACATTTGGGGGGGCTCCCTATACATAAAATGCGGCAGAGCCCTGGTCTCCCTTCAAGAGGACAGCACCTGTGGAGACCTGACAACAGGCAGCTGGAGTGAAATGTTCAGCGTAATTAACCAAATGTCCTTCCCGCTCGTGTCCCTTGAGCTTCTCCCAGGACTTCACCCGTGGTTTGCACTCTCGATGTTTTTGGCGTTTTCACGGACGGAAGCTGGCGAGCGTCCCTGGTGGGGTCCCAGGTGTGAGGCTCGTCCCTGGGTCTTGGGTTGGCTGGGGGAGTCATTCCTTGCACAGCTGTTTTTCATTCATGCTCAGCTGTGCTGCCGCAGGAGAGGAAAAAAGGGCTTCCTTCTCTGCCACTACTTTTTTTAATTTTTAAAATGATTTTACTTAAAGGGGGGTGTGTGTGTGTGTGTGTATTGGGGCATTTATTTAACCCAGTCACTTTGAATTCATTAGCAACTCATATTTCTTCTATAAGAAACTTCTAAACCATAAATAAAATGGCAAAATGCAAAGACCAAGTCCCTCTCCTCAATACAATCTTCCTGCAAGACTTATTTTTAAAAAGACGCCGTTTTTTAGTGTCCAGCTGCAAGCGACCCTCTCATAACACGAGGCTCCGGCTTATCTCCAGGGGGAGAGACTCCCGCGTCCCCTAAATCCAGGCCTTAGCTGCACTTTACCTAAGAGGCCCGAGCTGGGCGCCCCTGCGTGAATTAGCGTTGATTAAGGCAGAGAGGATCGGACGGGGGCGGGTCCGCTGGAGGAGTTTAAGAGCAGACTTCACGGAAGGTGAAGGAGGGAAAAAATCATTCAGCTGGATCGTCGGGGGGATGGAGACCAGGGGACCCGGCCCAGCGGCCTGCAGGGAAGAGCTCTGCTGTCCCCTCGCCCGGGGGACTTCCCATTAGGAGCTCGCGCCTGGGAGCTGTCCCACTGCAGGAGATGAGAGGAAATAAAACACCTTGAGAGCCTGTGTGATAATGAGGTGTTCCTAAAAAAGGTGCAAAGAATAATCTTGTAGGAAGTCAAGAAATATGATTTTTAAAGATTACAGGACAATAAAACCAGTGGCTACAGGTGGACGATTTACAGAACATGCTGCGGGGGGAAAAATGGAATGAATTTGCATTCCCGGAGCCGTATCGTTAAAACTCTGTTTGTGGAGGTTGTTTCCAGCGGTCTCCAAACTTCCCTGAGCTCGTTCCTATCAGGAAAAAGAGAAACCTAAACTGAGCATGCGCCCTCAGTATGTGTACTGATTTAACATAATACTCCCATGCTATTGAGCTAATAGACTGCATACATTTAAAAATATACTCACAACAAAAACATTTCGTCAAAAACGAGTCGTATACTTGAATAAATCATTTATTGGCTAACTGTACAAAAACCTCACTGATGCCTCGATATTTTTACTGCAGCATCCAACGTTTTTATTTTCTAAGTAGAGTATATTTTGGTACTTGGGTTTAAGAGCTGAAATTGTCACTTTACTTACATAAAATATCTTGAAAACACTTAAATGCAAATAGAAGAAATGTACCATTGGCTGCATTAATAATCACGACGCATGTTTTTCAATCTATATGTAATTAGGCTAAGATTTTTGCTGAAATTTAGCTTTACGCTGTATCTCTGTATTCCTTGGGCCACTGGTTAGAAAATGGTTTCTAAATCTTTTTTATGTGAAGAGCAATGAGAGTTTTCATGGGTGAAATATTTGCAACAAAGTATTTCCAAATATCTGTCTTCAAAATGCTCTCTCATTGGCATGAGGTTTGTTTTTTTTTCTTCTTACTCACTGGGGGGGGGGGGGAGGAGTCGTATTTATCAAGAAGCACCTAATAAAATGTGATCATTTTTTAAAATAAATGTCAGGTACTATGATTAGATTAGAATGCTTTAGTTTTTCCCGAGATACACCTGACGAGAAGCCGAGATGCTCATCCTTCATCTGACCTTCAAGCTGAGGCTTCTTGGCAGGAATCTCTCTAAGCAACTCATCCATTTTGTGAAAGTCAGTTTCAGGAAATTAAATAGTAAAAACAATAAGTAATACGATTTCCAATTTCACTTTACACAAACTGAGGCCACCAGCATCAGTCTATCATTTATATAATAGACCCTTGTGCATATTTTCCTTTTTAAATAAAAATAACTGTAAGTTGAAGTTCTGACAATTTCTTCTTGGGCTTTCGGTGGCTCACCCTTAGGACTCTGCACCAGCAGACAATCCATGTTGAAGACCCCCCCGCCCCCCCACACACACATGCACCATGGTAACTGCCAGATGATGGATACATGAGCTGATACTGTGTCATTGTAACTGACACAATGTTATATGTCAATTATATCTCTATACAGCTGGTAAGAAAGAATTCCAAACTTAATGGCTGAATAAAGGAGCATGACTAGAAATGAGAAAAGACCTGCTATTCTGCACGTTTTCTCACACACACACACAAATAAATAAGAGCAATGAACGGAATTTACAAAAGTGGATAATTAGAAAAAAAATTTCTAAACCCTAAATGTCTGAAGGACAGAAGAATGGCTGGCCTCACGCATGTGCAAGTGTAGCTGGTGAATACTTGTCAACTGCAGGACAAATTTAAGAAATACGTACCACGATATAAATATTTTATATGCATTTTCCTTTCTAGCCTTTGTTGATCATTCGGTCTCATCAATTAAGGCAAGTTTTAGAGTCTGTCCAATTTAAAGGGTAAAATTTGATACAGGATTTGTAAGAAATAGTACGAAGGTCCGTAACTCAGCAAAGACGTCTGGGAAAAGAGACCATTTTCAGTTATGCTCTCTCCATAATGACCCCTTAAGAAGCTCAGGCCGCTGTTGTGACTTGTCCACCACCTGAAAGGAAGTGCTGCCGTTTCTAAAAAGGGGGGTCGATCGGCGGCAAGGTGGCCATCCGTCCGGTCGTCCACTCGCCATTACGTGCCATCAGCTCAAATTTATGTTTTGATGGGTTTCGGGTCGTCAAAGCAAAGGAAAAGGGCATTTTAAAGGTCAGTGTTATACCCTGACAAAGGGCACACCGGAAGACTTTCTTTATTGGAAAAATGTAACCAGCGCTTAGGCGAAGCTTCTGTTTCTCTTGCCATTTATTCTACTTTGCTGCTTGATCTGATTAGGAAGTAGGTCATGTCTACTGTCATTTTCCTCCACAGACAAGTCACGGTGGGAGAATTAGATGTATCATCTCTTCCTTGGTGCCCAGAAGGAGAAACAATGTTGCAAGTTCTAGAACAGGAATCCCAATGCCTAGAGAAGCCATCTGAGGAGGTAAGTGTTTCTTCGACTGTGAGTCTATGAACTGACAGGACCGTGCCGCACCTGAGCGGGTGTGACGACTACACACAACTCAGGACGCTCACTTCTGGACGAGGGACTCACCCAGAACAACCCCCTCCTGCCTCCCACCTACGAAGGTAGCATTAACGTGAAAAGAGTCGTGAAATGTTTTGACATATTTTTAAGCTCTTCCATTATTACCCGTGTAGGATTTAGAAATTCTCTCAACAATAGTTTACCCAGTGATTGCAACATATCTGAATATTCATTACTTTTGTTTTAATAATTCATTAAAAGTCCCATTAGCATCTGTATTGGAGATTTTTAGTTCGATGGCAGCTGTAAAGTATACCACATGGAATTTTTGGTCTTTTTTTTTATTTCTGTACCTTTTGTTTTATGATAATGCAGATATCTCATCAAATAGCAAGTCTGCGGAATGGGATTTGGGGATTTATAGCAGTCAGTGTTATCCTCGGTAGTCACGAGTAAACAAAGATTAAGGCTGAAATGGAACACACTGGAAGTCATGCAGGAAAAGCATGTCAGGGTATTTACGGAAAACCGTATTCTGAGTGTATTTAATCACAAACAGTATACATTTTATAGCACTGTATGATTCACAAATTACACTCATTTTTTATATCCAAGTTACCTAACAACTTCAGAGGGCAAGCTGTGTGGGCTTCTCATCACCGGTTTACTTATCGGGGAGCTGGAGGCAGACCCCATGATGTTCTCTGCAGAATGCGCTTCACCGTTTTTATTAGGAATAAAATGGGACGCGATGGGAAAGAGGCAAGGCCAAATTTACAGAATTCGTCAGTTCAGTAGGTTCCATTCTCTAACCCAAGCGGAACAGTCTATACCAGTTGGTAAACGAGAGGGGAAAGTCACATAGTCAAAATGCGAGAGTGTTCTGGGGGGAGATTTTTGTCCTGTCCCTGTTTTGTTTTTCAGCAGCAGCAATCAGAGCGCCCGAAAGAATAGGAAAGACATTTGTAAATTCACTTTAAATTGCCAATATTGAAATATGTTGAAAATGGATAGCGTTGCTTTGGAACCATGGGGGCCCAGCCCAATCTTTTGGCCTAGTTCCCAGCTTTTCCAACGGGAAAGCAGGGTCCAGGAACGACTGCTCTGCCCCATCACTCAGCTGGAAGTGACACAATGAGGACTGGGACTCATGTCTTCCGAGTCTGGAGGAATTCCCACTGCATCGGGTTTCTCTACAGAAAGTGACCTACATAAAAGCTGTAATTTTAAGCTGTGTATTATTGTTTTATAGTTTCCGCCTTCGCTGGCCTTGAGAACATCTCTTCTGTCCGGTCTCTGGGCTGCCATTAGCCAGGGAGAAACTCACCCACTAAATTTCAGGGAGCTCCAAGCAGCATACTTTCCACGGTAGGGTCCTGACCATTAAATTACCTTCACTTTTCTTCTGACAAAATCCAAGTTTATTAAGTTTCAAAATGTTGCCCAAGGACTACCGCTAAATATAAGAGAAAGATTTATGCTTATAAACAGTTATTTTTCCTTTATTGTGTGAGAAACCTCAAGAGAAATATCCCATAAACCCAGAGAACAAGAAAATGAAATTTTAAAATAAAGTATGAGTTTTCCTAATAATCCTCCGCACTTCTACTGTGTTCTTAATAATTTTTCTTACTTCTGCTTTATGGATGATTTGTGTATAGTATACACAAAGCTTGCAGATCATATGCACGTATATGTAAACTACATACACGCAAACCCCATTCCGATGCACTTTGTTTCACTGTACTTTGCAGATGCTGCGGGGTTTTTTTTTACCAATTAAAGGTGGCAGCAACCCTGCAGGGAGCAAGTCTTCACCTCATGTCTCTGTCACATTTTGGTAATTTCAAGTTTTTTCATTATTATTGTATTTGTTAGGGTGACCTGTGGTCTTTGGTGGTCCCTTTTTTTTTTTTTGGACGTAAAACGACTGCACACTTAGTAGCCTGTAGCGTAGTATAAACGTATCTTTTATATTTGCTGGGAAACCAAACAATTCACACGACTTGCTTGCTGCGACAGTCACTTTACTGCAGTGGTCTGGAACCAAACCCAGAGTATCCCCGAGGTATGCCTGCATTTGGAAAAGAAAATGCACATATCATAAAACTGCCTTGTATTAAGAACCAGCCAAAACTGCGTCGGTTCTTCTGATGTCTTATCGGGCAGAAGCAAAACAAAACAACTCATTTCACTGCTTCTCTTCGATGATACCCCGAGGACCTTCGGAACCAAGTGTCTCGCTCTAACTGGCCTGACTGAGCACAGTCTCAGCTACAGTGACTGGGCTTCTCCGTCTTCAGCACCGGAGTCTGGTCCTTTCAGCCCCAAATTATTACTAAAATGGAAATGAGTGGATGAAGAAAGCCATCTGCACATCTCACGAAGAATCTCAAAAAAAAAATTTAAAAAAAAAATCCTTTATCTGGAACGGTGCAGTTTTTACCACGTGACAGAAGATGTCTCCGTATTATCTGTTCCCTGCGAAGAGTATACGGCTCAGCTTTTCAAGGGAGTGTTTTCTCGGAGCGGAGCGTGCGGAGACCAACACGGGCATCACAATCACCTCTCCACGCGCCCGCTTCTGCGAGAGCCGCCAGCCTGAGCCGCACGGCGCTGGAAGCTGTCTCTCGCCGCCTGCGCCGCTCTGCCCGAGGCTGTCGGTTCGGCCCCACGGCTCAGTGTCAGCCGCGTCTGAGCTTGACAGAAACGGAACCAAATTGAACATATTCTTTTGTGTCCAATTTCTTTCACGCAGCGTTGGCAGGCGAATCCAGGTCGTTGCGTGCGGCGTGGTTTGTTCTTGAATGTTGCACAAATGACCCATCCTCTCTACTGTATGTGGACATCTGGGTTGTTCCTGGTGTGGGGTCCCCCCCCCCAAAAAAATGCCGCTAATGCCGCTCTGATGCGTCTCTTCCAATACACACGCCTATGCAACTGTTTGGAATTGCCTGGTCGTACGTTTTCATATGTTCGCCTTTAAAAGATGCTTCAAACCATTTTCCAAAACGGGTGTAACAACTGACACTCCGTCGGAGCGGTGTGAGGAGTCCGGATGCTCCACAGCCTTGCCTGCACTTGGAATTGCCGGGTTTTTTAAAAAAGTTTAGACATTATGGTGAGTGTATTGTGGTTTTCATTTTTACTTCTTTGAAGGTCGTCTTTTCATAGAATTATTAGCCAGTTAGAAACCCTCTGTTATAAAGTGTGCTGACCTAACTCTTTTGCCCATATTTTTCAGTTTTGTGAAAAGTTCCTCGTGTGTTCTGCACACACATCTTTTGTCAGATTATATATTGCAAATATTTCCTCCCACTCTGTGGCTTGTACTGTTTTTTCATTCAATGAGTTTATTTGAAACAAACACACACGCACACAATTATTTTATACTTAAGGGAAAAAGCAAAGAACTTCCCTACATGGCAACAGATAACCATGGGTAAGAAAACATGGTAGGTAGTAAGAGTTGTAGTAAGAGTTCAATAAATATGTTTTGAATTACCAATAAATGACGGTATATATTTTAGTTCTGTTCAATGAAATCCTTATCAAAATATTGCCTCAATAGTGTGTTCAACACACTAACTACAGCTTTCTAGCAGGGGAAAAAATCATAATTAAGAAAATTTTTGAAATATCTCAGAGGTTTGAGCATTTCCCACAGAAGAGGAGTGTGGTGAACCATTCTGGGAACTTCTGAAGACCTCCCAGCACGGCTTTAAAAATTATTAATGCAGGTAAACATACCATACGCTATATTATTTCTGACACCATTTCTAACTCAAGAAGATACGTTTAAGAAAAGAAACATTGAGGGGGGAAGATACTAAATAGCAGAAAGGGCAATGAAAAGACATTACATCTCGTTGCAAGTGTTTAAGGCTTTAGAACAAGAATGTTTTATGTCAAATTCGTGATGTTCACAAACCATTTAACCTATAAAGTGATGGCTCCTCATTATCATAAAACTATAATTTCAAGAAATAAAGCTTTATTCGCAAACTGCCTTGGACAGTGTTTCTCGATTTGTTTTTAAAGAAGTTGCTTGAAACTTAATAAGAAAAATAAAACCTTTGTAGCAGACGTGAACGTGAATGAAACCCTTTATACACGAGCAGTTTCCCTCGTGTGCTGAAAACTGCTTGGTTGGAGGAATGTACATAAATCTATATAAACAAAGCAAGCCTTTTAAAATGTCATTTTAATTTTGTGAACGCTTCCTGCAGCTCTTAAATATTTCAACAGCGCAATCAATTAGGGAATCTATTAACATTTCCTATTGTCAACTCTATCATGTCATAAATATATATTACTTCTCAAGGTGAAATGACAAAAAAGAACCATTCAAGGAATAATACATTCTTTTTAAAGGCTAACCTTTTAACAGCAGCATAAAACAAGTACATCTGCAATCATTTTACCTACATGGTCAACCACTGACATCTATTGGCAAAAATAAGTAGACAAGACGCAGTTGACTCACAAATGCAGATAAAAATTTTAATGGCCCTCATTTGGATATTGACATTTATTTAGAAACTAATGTTTAGCTATAGTTTTGGTTAAGTTATGTAAGGATATAAATATTTCAAATAGATAATATAGATAGCACTAAATACTGAAGTTAAGTGTCAGTAGTGGCCTAAATCATTGTTTCATTTTTTCCATAATAAGATCACAAATTAAAGAGAAAACCAATTTTGACATTTAAAAAAAAAAAAAGTTTAAACATCAGGTTTTAGAACAAGATCCAGTTTAGGGAATTTTATTTTCTGATTTGCCCCAACCTAGTTATACTCAATAAATACATGGTATTGTTAACTCGAAAAAAAATAATAAAGGAAAGGTCAAACTTTCAAGCTGATCAGATCACAGTCTCATTGCTTTTGTGCATTTTCATGGGCTTTTCGGGCTTTATTTTATTTTTTTCTCTAACCTCTCTCTCCCCCACTAAGCACCGCATCCTAGACTTAACCAGCTACCCCGCGCCACCCTGCGTAGGCTGGTGATGGCGGCGAGTGAGCTACGACAGGGTGGTGGGTGCACTTTGAAAGCAGTCAAAAGAGTTGGTAACTGCATGGCAGACGGGTCGGAAAGAAGAAAATGAAGGCGTCAGAGAAAAAGTCTACAAACGAAGTCAAACGTTACTCCCTCTCCAAGTACCAGAAAACCCCGGATGAGGTTGCCACAGTTTTCTTTCCTTACTGGCTCTGAAACGTGATAAATCGGTGTCACAGACAAATCCGGTAATGTTCCCGAAATCAGGGCACCGAATGACGTCTCCCATGAGGTGGCCATGGCCATGGGAGTCATAAATAAAAAATATATTATCACCTTTCCAAGTCTACGTCAGATGCACAACGAAACACATCATTTCAATGTATGACAACACTATTATATTGAATTGTTGTTACCTCTGAGCATTTTCTAAATCTGTTTTCCCAAAACCCTTTCCTCGAGTCCTAAGACATTCACTATTAGAACCCCAGTTCCACTGAACCACAAGATCCCAGCTGATGATACTTCCCAGCAGAAGCGTAATGCGGTTGCCTAATTAATCAGGGCATCAATACTGTACCTGGAGCTAGATCGTGGAGAGAGTGCAGACATTCAACGGTAACGTTTCAATTCAACAGCGTTTGGAATTTAAACGCTTGACGCGTTTCCAAGGCCTTCTGTTGGCCAGGTTACCTGAGAGCCACGTTGCATCTGTTAATGAGATCCGGACATGTAATCAGCAGCTCCACATGGGACACTCTGCGTGGCACTGTCTAATTTCCTTGTGTTTCCTCCAGCCTATTTTGTGTGTCTAAAAGTGGCCATAAATCCTCCTGCGAGCTCTTGCTCTCTCTATCCACTATAGGCAAACCCTTTTAGGAAAGTTCTTTAAAAAATTCTATCCTTCAAAAACATCGCCCTAGAGTTTGGGGCCAAATAATTTTTTTATGCAAATACCAACTTCTTTACTATCTCTATTGTACTTTTTCTTTTGTAACATTGTTTCTTGTTTCTTTTGTAACATTGTTTCTTGTTTCTTTGGTGACATTGTTTCTTGTTTCTTTGGTGACATTGTTTCTTGTTTCTTTGGTGACATTGTTTCTTGTTTCTTTGGTAACATTGTTTCCTTAGACATTTATTCCAAGTTCACTCTTTGCTCTATGTGACCACTGCATTCATTTTAACTTCATGCGCTTCAATGATTCAATTCCAAGTGCCATTATCTTGGAAATTAAAAAATCCTTTTAAGCATAATCTATTACTTTACATAATAACTCAAAATGAAGACAGTCCTGTTTAAAACTGCGTGTGCGCACGCGTGCGTTTTCTTATAAGGAGCTTTACAATGTTCTTCTCTCTTGATCTTCAATTTTCAATACCCTTTGCTTCCCACTGGGTTGTGAATGTGCCCTTTCCTTATGTCTGAAAATCTTTCAACCTTCTCCATCCGTCCTGAGAACCAGCCATACGTTATGTTTTTATAGGACCTTTCTTCCAGGGAACAGAGACTGTTTCACATATATTACCACATCCATCCTTAAAATCTCTCTCACAGCACCCATCGCCTGGCTAAACTACGCCTCGGCGGAAACCACCATCCGTATCTTAAGTTCTTCCCTCCGTGACTGCCTTTCTCATAAACTCCGTAAATCACATTTTCAGAATTCTGCGTCTGTAGAAAATAAGCATAATCCTGTCACTTAAATGACTTTTTCTTTCTAACCTAGTTCTCAGAATTCATCACTGATACGAGAAAGATTCACGTGATCTGGGAAGATGGCCTGGCTGTTTCTCTTTCACCTATTCCATCTGAGGCTCATTTCTTTTGAAAAAAAAAAAAAAAAAAGGTCGTGTGACAGCTTCCATTCAAGTCTACTTGACTTGATAAAGACAGTGTTTATGCATTTTAAACCCGCTGATGCACCTAAGGAAAGGCTAGGATGCTAAGATCCTATTTTAAAAAGAGGTAGGCCTGGTTGGTGTGGCTCAGCGGTTGAGCGTCGGCCTAGGATCCAGGAGATCGAGGTTCGATTCCCAGTCAGGGCACAGGCCCGGGTTGTGGGCTCAATCCCCAGCAGGAGGCGGCCGATCAATGATTCTCTCATCATTGATGTTTCTCTTTCTCTCTCCCTCTCCCTTCCTCTCTCTGAAATCAATAAAGGTATGTTTTTTAAAAAATAATTTCCTGATTAGCTGAAATCATAAAAGCAGTAGTAGCTTTTAAGCATTTTAAATGTCCTTGATAAGTTTTGAATCCCTGACCCTAAAGGCTATAAACCATGTGGATGTAAAATAAAAGATAAATTTCCTATGCAAATATTTATACCATATGGAAGTCATGCAAATGACACTTTCAGAAGAAGAGGAAATAGGGCTTGGTTTTTTTGTTTGTTTTGTTCTCAAATTAAACCCTTTCCTTGGAGCACAATTGCAAAGTAAAGATTTACATATTTTTGACTGAAAAATAATTTACATATCACAAAGTAAGTGACTTCACAATGTGGAGATTTCAGAACGCTGGTGGGGATAGGTACCAGGCCATTAAGAAAGGAGATTTAGGGAGTCAAGGTTATTGCTGAACTTGATTTATTACTCACTGGGTAGAAACTCCACCCAAATCCTTCAAATTAAAACAAACTAAAATATAAATATCCTGAGTATGGAATGGATTCAATGGTGGTTAACTATTAAACTTGATCTCAAAAATAATGTAGTTATATGAAGACTGTATAGAAATATATATGTATATGTGTATATATATGTAATAGGAAATATGTCAACATAGAAAAGTTACCAGTTGAGGGGGAAAAATCACCTGAAAGAAGCACAGAGCCTCTCATCCGTCCCATCAACAAAGGAGGAACCCAGAGAGCAAGACTTGGAAAGCAACCTCTCCTGCACTTCACTTGTGTGAGTACAAAGACATTAAACGTTTGTTGTATAAGTGAACCAGCTAACGATTAAAATGATAACATTTGAAGATAAAAATGCCAAATATTAGACTGTATTCCTCAAATTCAGCAGGTTTAGAATCATGAAATCAAAAGCGTTTACTAGCTATTCGTTGGGTCTCACTTGCACAGAATAATATTGTCAGTGGACCGACACTTTGCCAAGGAGTCTTTGATTCAAATTTGTAAAAAAGAGTAAAATGAACAAAGACTATCAAGCTCCACAGAGAGGGGGGAAGAGACAAGACCCAGGGTCACGGAGCCCACAGGCCGTCAGGGCTGGGGGGCATTTAAAGGAAACTCTCAATCTCATCGTTTCCCTCTATCTTTTCAGAAACAAGTAATAACAAGACCTTACTCAAGAGCATACCGTGAATAGGGAGCTGATTACTTATATAGTTCACTGGTTTAGAGGGTGGTAAAGAAATGCAGGGTGTTTTACAGAGTACACAAAAGCGTATTCGCTATAAAATTACTCTCTCTACTTCTGTATTTATGAATAGTTTAAATAACTTAGGCAGAACTTGAAAAGGCAAAAGTGCTACTTTTATGATGTTTAAAATTTTAAATATACATGTAAGATACTCTTTTTACTATTCTTCAACTATTTATTTTAAAGATAATTTTGAAAACTGCATCCTCATACCACCTAAATAAAATCACAATTCCTATGAAACACGGCATTCTTTCAAAGCTGTACATACATTTTTTAATTTGGAATTTAGTAAGATACTTATAGTCAGTGTGCCCATTCCAAACCCCAGAAGAGGTGTTGCTGTATTTGTACACTTTCTAGAGCACATATCATTCCCGTCCGTACGTGCACGCAAGATGTATTAGCGGTTTGCGCTGTGTTCTAAAATCTACGGCAAGTGCTGACAGCTCTTTTCCTTTGTTTCTAATACTTATCACATTACAAAATATAAGTGACTATAAATATCTCCACTATATATCAGTCTTTTAAAGAGATCGATGCCTTGTTACTTCTAGACACTGTCGAAACGCTGCGTTATCTAAGAAAACATAGTCATTACACTTAAAAATGTCAAGTGTGCCTTTAGGTTGGTTAAGAGGACACTACAGCTTTCCATGTGACTTGGAAATAAATCCAGCAGGCACAGCATTCTTGAAGCAACACTGCTAATTGCTTCTGCTAATTACCTGTGAGCAGAACGAACCCTGTGGGGCAGGAGCAGAGCCACCTCCTATGTGGTTAGACTGAGGGGCCTCCTCACAGGGTCTCGCCCACCGGCCTGCCTCTAACTTTCCCCTCCTTGGGGACAGACTCTGACCCCCCCAGGCCAGGTCTGCAAGCACTGCTGTGCTAGGCTAAACTCCGCTCTGCCCCTTCTCCAACATCTTCCTCTCCCGAGACTGGCCTTCCAGCAGAAATACGGGGAGGAGGGAGGGCTCAGCGTGCGGGGGCCTCTGCGGTGGCCGCCAGAGTTCTGGCCCCCGCTGCGCAATCCTGGCTAAGACGCCTCAACGCTCCAGGCCTCAGTTTCCTCACCTACAAAATGGTGATAAAGGAGGCGGCAGGGGATGCTCCCCTGACCTATCCCCGTGACTTCTGGGGGGCGGAGGGGTTCGATCACAGGGTCGGCAGGGTGGGCAAACACAATAGAGTATATTCCAGAAATTAAGTGCGAAGGATACAGCGGCAGGGATACATGTCCTCAAGAAGCGCAGGCTGAATGAAAGATGAGAAGCGGAATGAATGTATCACACAACGTCCTATGTGTTTTCAAATTAAAATGCATGCGTACGAAGTAGCCATAGGCGTCCTGCAGGAGCTCTGCTCAGAAGTGTTGCTCATTATGATGTTCGCATGGGACGTAGAGAATCAGCGGACAGCAAAGAGAGAAACTCGGTCAATGCTAATCTCAGACCATAAAATGATATAAAGGGGGGTGTGTGAGAGAGAGGGTGTGATAAGCGCTTCAGGATTTTCTGGTATGAAACTATCTGAAATCTAAAACAGGGCTACAAACAGTGGACTGAAAGATTCACCAGGACATGATATTTTTGATTCACTGCAGTAGGAACTAAGTTTCCTACTGACAAATTAGCAGTTTCAGAAAAAAACAAAAACAACATGAGAACAGGAAACTGCCTGAGGAGAAACAAAGCAAATTTTACATGAGCTGACTGACTGAAAATATTGAAAACTTATTGTTCAGCTTGGCTGATTTTAAATAAATCATTTGTAAGCTTTTAAATTTGGCTAGCAAAAATATCATACCCTCTAATTACAATGCTTAAGGATTTACAAAGATTTTAATCTCCATGTCTTTTATAAAGCCTGCAATTAGCATATTTTCAAAGAACAGACTATATAACAGATATTATCATGAATCTCTTTCTTTAATTCATCTAATCACATATTTATTTTAAAATTAAAGTTTCACATAATGAAAAACCCTAGTATTTAAATTCTAAGTTAAGGCTTCATGTCATTTAAAATAAGTATGTTAAAGTTTATTAATAAAAATGAGTGACTATTCATAACAAAATTATTTTATTCTGCTAGATTTAGATTTCTATTAAACTGATTACTCCACCAACCACTTATTTAGAAAAAGAAAGAACAATACACCTTGATTTTTGAGAAGAAAATAAAGTTTTTAAAACTGTCCACCAACTAAGAAAAGTAATTTAATTACTTTTCCTATTCTCCAGAATATGAAAAGATCTAACTTACAATAAGTGTTGTTATGACAAGTGCCTAATAAACTCATAATGACTTGACATCAGGGCTGAATTTTATTGGAACTAGTGAGAAGTTTTATGACTCCAGGCTTTGCTGATCCCCAAGCACACTGACGGGATCCCACTCTAATAAAAACTCTGCCTCATCCTTGCTGTTTTCTGATTATAAATTTAGGTACTAATGCTAAAAATATAAATAAATAAGAAAGTTATTGACACTGTGTAACAGGAAACAAATTTTTATTAATTTCATTTTTATGCCCTGTTACCGCTTTTTTATGAATTATCTGCACCTTCACACACACTATAAAATTAAGAAGACGTGCTATATGGCTGCACAGTTAGCATAAATCAAGCTGTTTTCTCATGGGCCTTACCTACACACTAACGTAACAAGAAGAGCCTGTCTGAGGATCATATGCTTTTTGAATATATGCTTTGCATTTTCAATCCCTGAGCAAATCCTTCATTTTGAGTAGCACAATATATTACCTTAGAACAGAAAGTTTGATTCTAAAACACAAGCCCACAGCCACATACCCTTTCCCCACAAGTACAGATTATAGCAAGTAAATCTTTTGTAATGTCTCATTTCAAAAAAAAAAAAATCAATGCAGATTTTTTTTTTTTATAATGTCCTGTAACCACACAATATGTTCCCAGGAAATTACAAGGGGAACAGCTAATCCAATATCCTGCCCCTTGCAGGGGACCCAGCTGATGCTTCCAGGGAACTTAACCACACAGACATGCCCTTCGGGTTCCTATGGAGATGACCGAGCCAGAAGGTTATATTTGCCCCTTTGGAATCTGAGATGATTCATTTGAATATAAAAACATGACATTCAAACACCTGAGGTCAATCATAAATTCTGTATCAGCCGAAGAAAAAATCCTATCACGGCGAGGCAGTAATCAAACTAGTTACCCCAAACCTCACAATATCTCCTCCCATCCCCAGGCCAACATCCCCTTCAGGGGCCACACAAAGAATCTCCTAAGAAGAAATCTGCGTGTGTGTCGTTCTGGCCAATGGTACACATGCCTTTCTTTTTTTTTCTCCAAAGATTTCCCCATTCTGGGTTTGGAATCGTAAGGATTCGATCACTATCTACGTGATCCATCAATATTATCCTCAAACAAGCTTGCCACTGAAATGTCTGTAAGAATTCATTTTGCTCCTGTAGTCACTCCTCCCTGCTGTTGCATCTCCTAAGTCAAGGGTCCCCAGGGTGTGCCCAGCCTCTTAGGGCCGCACCCTGCTAACTGGGACCCCACACCAGAGCTCAGACTCAAACCCCCGGAGATGCTGGCCCCAGGCTTCACTACCCCCGTCCTACTCGCTTGCTCTTCGAGTCCTAGTCTCTCTCCATTTTTTTTTTCACGGGATGAAGAGCGACTGGTAGTTCATCTGAAAAACTGTCTTAAACTAAGTTTTCGATAAATGCAATTAATTTTCTCTATCAAAGTAAGTGTTATCTAAATGCACTGTGGCATTCTGGAGAGGATCCTGGAACAGAAAAAGGCAGCCGGTAGGAAACCGGATGAAATCTGAATAAATTTTGGAGTTGGGTTAACAGGCATATACCCATGTTGGTTCCTTAGTTTTGATGAACACGCCGGGACAATGAAATGTGTTAAGGCAGGAAGAGCAGAATGAATGAGGGGTCTCTATGAAACCTGTGTAAAACTATAGCCCAGAACAGTTTATTTAAAAAACAAACAAAAAACACAAGTGTTGCATTTTAAAATGGGACTTCTATTTAGTAGCGCAAAGAGTGAGGGAGATGGGAAGTCTGCGGTGAAACGGTGTTGCCGAGGGAGAAGGCAGAGATGAAAACCCTCAGCCGCCCTCGGGCCACCCCCGGGGCAGCCGGGGCCGTCGGCCTTGGCACAAGGTTGGCCTGGGAGAAACTGCATTCGTCTGCATGGCACCTGGTCAGGCCACAACATAACCTCGGATTCACCTGAAAGACGAATCTCGTTGCATTGTGGAGACCGCCCTTAGGAAGACAGGGGAGGACATCAGGTAAACAGTTAAAGATAAAATGAAACCAAGGAATCAAGTGATACCAAGAAGCCATTCCTGCCTGTGGCCAGCGAGAGGGAGGAGTCAGAATCACTCCTTGATTTTTTTGCTCAAGACACTTGAGTAGATGGCAGAAAAACTGACCTTTTGAAAAAGAAATTACGAAAGAAGCCACTGAGATAGGAGGCAAGAACGATACGCATGTATGCACATGCTCGTGAGTCTGTGGAAATTTTAAGTAGACATGAGAAGGACCTGAGCTGCAGGTGGAGCTCTGAACATCCCCAGCCGTAAGGTGGTGTAGATACATTTACTGAAGATTATCCACATAGTTACTGAGATAATGCAAACAGAATGCGTATTTGGAATAGAAAAAAGTCAAGAGCCAAGCCCTAAAAATGCACAGCCCAGAGATTATTAGCATATTGTAATCTACTAGAGAAATGCATGGCCTTATGCTATGGAATTCATACTAAAAAAATTAAAAAGTAGTGTGGAGGGAAAAAATTCTGTTTAAAAAAAACTAGTTTTGTCTCACGTAATTGTTTATATCATGTTTCATCATTCAACCCTAACGAACACCACATTTGACAAATAAAAGCAAAAACATAGTTAAATACAGAGAGAAATGATACACGTGTAATAGGTTTTCACTGTTTCCACAGTCATAATGTCAAAAAATCAGCACAGAATTTTCTTTACTATCAAAAAAGTCAATGATTCTTTTGACCAACTATACATATATAGTTACATTTTGGCTAAAATGCAGTTGGCGAAGCCCCAGGGTGATGACAAATTCTGCTAGAATAATCCTACAATTATTGTACTTAAATAATGTTCCCACTAGGAGAGCTTTCCCTTCGGTTTGATTACTGATCGACGTTCGGTGTAATTTCCCCCTTGTTTGGGTTTCTCTGTGAAAGATGTCTTATTTCGCAGGAGGCTACGGCATTGTAGTTGCACTTAACAGAGTTTTCCTGTTGCACGGGTTGAGAAATTGAATGGAAAGTCGGAAAGATGATTTGCTGTTCCCTTTAGAATAGTATTTCACCTCAATGTGAATTTCACATTGGGAAAGTAGAAATAATGATTATGGTGCACTTGGAAATCTGCACATAAAAAAACAAAAGTATTCACAGAGGGAGATACACACACTCACATACATATACATTATATATATATATAAATTTTAACACTTAAAAATCTCCACCCACAGAAAGTTATATTGGCTTCATCCATATTTACTAAATACCACTTAACTCCTCTAACTTTAATGTTGAAATATAAGTTGTATTGAATTTCACCAGAAGTCTACAAAACTATCCCACACCAACAAATGTCTTAAAAAATAATTAACCAGACACTGAACTGAAATAGAAGGAAGCAGATGTTTCTAAGAGTAAACTGGGGAAAGGAGGCTTCCTAAGCTACGAAAATCTACTTCCCAAGAGAATATAAGACAAGTTACAAACTGGGGGGAAAATCCCTGCCCGAGACACACTCGATCAAAGACTGTTATATAAAACACACGAAGAACTCCTAAAAAATCAGTAAGAAAACAGACAACCTGACTCATACACAGGCCAAAGGCCTCAGCAGGCACCTCGCGGAAGAAGATGGACACGCAGGTGGAAAGAGGCGCGTGGGAAGATGCCGCACACCCGGCGCTCACCGGGGAAATGAGAGCTGAGCTCAGCAAGGAGCTCCCACGACACACCTGAGGAGGGCCCGACGCCGGACCGACACCACCAGGCGCTCACAGGTTGTGGAGCGTCAGGAGCTCCCCGGCGGCGGGAACGCAGGGCGGCGCAGTGGCCGGGGAGACAGTCCGGCCACCTCGTACCAAGCTAAGCAAGCTCGCCAGCCACCCGGCTCCCTGCTAATTACACACGGGAATTAAAAACTAACTTCACAACGCCCTCCAGCAGGTGAATGAGTAACCAGCAGTACAAGCGAAAACAGAAAAGCTGAACTCAAAAGACGGCGTGCTGGGTGGTCACACGCACACACACACACGCACACACGCACACACACATTCACACACACACTCTGGACGCACTAGGTCAGCAGGGGCGCCCAGGGGCGTGTCTGTCGCTGCTGAGAAGCGCAGACTCGCTGCCATCGCACCAGGTGAACACCACCGCGTAGCGTCCCTCTGGGTGAAACGCATTGTCTGGAAAATCGATTGATTGAGAATTAATGTATGTAGGACATTCCCGCGTCTCCGGCAGCCAGTCTATAAGTCAAGCCCGAGCACCCCTGATCGGATGATTAAAAGCCTCAAATCGTCAAAAAATGATAAATCCAAAGGAAGCTATTGCCACTGTCAGATTCCCGGCAGTGCGCAAATTTGATGGCTTCCTGACTTCTTTATAAGGTTGAGAAGAGAGTTCTTCCAGCAATAATCTACAAATTAGGAGACGCTCATTCAGCCTGTCAAAATATTAAACGATTGACTGTCCCCAAGTATCCAGCCAGATATTTCACTAATACTTGCTAAAAAGAGTGAGAAGATTTTCACTGCCTTTTTTCTTTCTTCATTCTGTAAAAATACATTCACCAGTTTAAAAGTTAAATATATACATCGTTAGTATGTATACATGTTCATATATATGGGAAAGCAAAATTATTATGCAAGGTTAAACACCTCGCTCTAAAGAAAAGAAATGAAGCTAATTTTGCCGTGTGGTGAAGAAGGAAAGTGACCGGCTTGGTGAGAACTTTGTCTCATTTCCTTTCCATTCGGACCAGCTAATAAGCAGGGAGGGACATACTATCCCGAGTTGAAATTTGGATCTGGCTGAAATAACAGAATTAAATAAACTTAAATTTACATCATGACTTAGATGATTTACTCTAGTAATACAGAATCCAATCCAGGAAGACTTTGCCTTGTACAGCGGTAAGAAATATCGTATGTTATGCTCGAAATGCGTGTGGATATAACAGAGAAATTCAATTTAGACGTAGACACCCAGGATTTTCATTTTTCCCTTCTTATTAGGGATTTGCGCTCTCAGACTCAAGGATTTTAGCATCTTCTCTCTATTGTGTATTTTTAAAAGCTGCAATGTGCGGAGAATCATGTTCTTTTAATACGTCAAAATTCTACTCCCTACCAGAAGGTCTTGAATATTCTGTTGGGCCACAAAAAGTGAACAAAATATTTTTAGCCGAAGAGGGAACAGACTCCAAGTGAAACATTCTTTTGAAAGGCATCTTAGCTTTATCGCTATCTCCACGGCTGTTGCCCTACCTCGCGTGTTTCTGCGTTGACGACTGGGCTCTTTCCCACCCAGTGAAAAGAAAGGGAAGGTTAGCTTAGGGGGAGGTCAGGTCGACGCTGAGCGTACAAGACGCCAACCCAGAAATCTGAAACCGGGGTAGGAAAGTCAAGGAAACGGCTACTGGTTTCTGTGACGTTAAAATACCCGGCGACGGTAAAGAAACACTGCAAGGAGTCAGCGAGTAACAGGTATTACATGAAGACTACGAGATGATAACACGAAGCTAAATATTCTTCACCGAAACGAGAGAGAAGCTGGTCTCTTGACCTGAAAAATACATCGACTTTACTCATCTCTATCATCCTATTCAAATCTAATTCTAATTAATTTAGGAACGTGGATGCATTAGAACGCAGAATGACAGTGAACGTTGAGAACAGAAGAAGAGACGTCTGCCTGCATCAGAAAGCTTGTCAGGCTTCTCAACACGCCCGTTACGGAGGCAGATGTTGCTCTACCAGCGACGAGGGATCCTAGGATAACACAAAGAAAGAGCACTTAGGACCCACAATCCCGGGATGTGACTAGCAAGTAATGCGACAGATTTGTCACCACGCGTGCCGGGCGCTGGGCGGGGAAAGGAACGTTCCCTTTCCAGCAGCCACTTCGGGAGGTTAGCCACACGGCGGCGAGGCCATCCTCAGGGCGGCCGAGCTCCTTGCCAGGGTGCCCCCGGGAATCATTTATGAGCCACACGACGCTCGGCCGCATTGCTTTACAGGCCGCGCCGCGTGACTGCAGGCAAAGCAGAATTGAAAAATATGACTTTCTTCTGTTTATAAAAAGAGACAAATTTTAAATTATTTAGCCCTGAAATAACTGCTTTTATAAGGCTATTAGGTAAATCTAGGAAGACTATTGTTAAAAAAAAAAAAGCCACCACAACAATAATAATCACCCTCCCTTTACCGTGTCATTTGAACACGACGCATTACGGACGAGAGACTGGGCTGAGCTCTGTCCCTGCCCTCTAACCTCTAACCTCGCCCTCTCGGGCCCTGTCCGTTTTCCCAGCGACCACGTGGCGGGTCCCACAGTATTTTACGTCTCTGCCTCTCTTAGTCACGTGTCACCCGATCGGCTTTTCTTTTTGCCAAAATGCCAGGGACAGTGCTTGGGCAGGAAAGCCACTCCCTCTGTAACTCTGGCTGCTGCGCCGTCTCCTTCCCCAGCCCACATGCCCAGGTTCCTAAAGCATTTAAGTATTTCTTGGCCAAGTAAATAGTCACGCGCTGGTCCCCTGCTCCCTTCCTCTGCGCGATCTCCTTGGTGGAACTAAGTCTCACGGGCGTAACTATCACCGCTGCTCAGACACCAGGCCCACGGCCGACCCTGCTCCGCCCTCCCGCCCCCCGCGAGCAATGCAACGCTAAGCCAGTTATCTTACTTCTCGAGTCTCAGTTTCCCCGCCTGAACGCGGGAATAAAAACATGGTCTCTCCCATGGAATCATGGCCAGGGAGATACTGCTGAGGAAGTTTCCGATACCCTTTCAGTGTCCAATTATTTTAACTATTATTGTTTTTCTTCCCCCCTCAAATCCTTCATGACATCCTCACTTGGGTGTCATACAATGAATTCGGCATATTTTTTTTAAATATAAACATTGATGTTTCTATCTCTCTTCCTCTCCCTTCCTCTCTCTGCAATCAATACAGATATATATTTTTTAAAATAGTAAAATAAAATAGAATATAAACATTGTCTAGAACATGTACCAAGTGTTACACTGTAACTTAGATTAAATTATGCAAGCACCAGAATTAAATTCTTTTTTTAACTGAATTTTTGGGGGTGACACTGGTGAATGAAAGTATGTGGGTTTCAGGTGTACAACTCCATAAAACATCACCTGCATATGGTGTGTTCTCCACCCCACCTCAGGTCTCCTTCCATCACCATTTGTCCCCCCTTCACCCCTCCTACCTCCCCCTTTTCCTCTGGCCATCGCCACACGGTTCTCTAGGAAGGTGGTGGTGGTTGTTTTGTGGGGTGTATGGGGGCTGCTTAACCCCTTAATCTTAGCGTTTCCTGAAAAACTAAAAGCATGTAAGGAATGAGACGTGCACAACAAATGAACAGGCACTGTGCTCTGTCCAAGGCTTATGAAAAATCCTGCATGGAACTCAAAACAGAAATTTCAATTTTTGTTTTATTAAAGCTTTTATGTAAAATGAGCTCACTCCTGGCTCATGTTTCTTACAGACTCGGCCTGTTTTTCGTTTTAATCAAGGGGCTCTTTAAATTTTAACAGTTTATTTTTTTCCACAAAGTTCATGCATATGTTGTAAAGTTAGTGCTTCATTATCCCCCTCAGCAAAACAAAGCCTAAATCTACTTAATGATTCGGTTCTGCCTGTCATAAGAACGTTACTTAATGGTGCTTGAATGAAGGGAATGGATCGAGCTAATTGATGGCATCCTCTCTTAATGACACGCTGACTTTGTAGGTCACCTCTCCTGCTCCATCAGTCTCCTCGGCCCGGGCCCCCTCGGACCAGGCGCCCTGTGGCCTTTCCCTAGACCCGCTAAACGGGGGCGCGCCCATGCTAGTCGGGGGAGAAGCAGAGTTCTGCTGTGTTCTGACTCCTTTCTTTCTAACGCCCAGAAATCATCAATCTTTCAGGACTGTTTGATTTACACTGAGGGTCATAAATAGACACTAGTGGAATTTTCTTTCTCCCGAAGAACTCTGTTGAGATAATAGCCTGATGAAACATGGGGGTTACAGGTACACACCTCTGACCACAAATAAAAACGCCAATGCATGGCCTTGATTTTGATAAATATATCCAAGCATTATTAGCCTAAACATCAGCGTTTCATAAAGAAATACTGGCATAAATATGCCATGAGATTCATGGTTAAAAGAAATAGAAAAATACATGTTATTAAGCTGCAAAAAAATGCATAAATTTTGAAAAAACCATAATGCCTTGTCCTAGAACATTTTAGTCCATGAATAAAATTGTAAAAATACTTAGACATCACAGAGTTGTTTACAGTAACTATTAAAAGTAGAGTCTTCCTCAGACTTTTTGAAAATCAAAGAACAAAGAAAAACAAATAATCCTTTGACAGATTAAAGACCTGAGGGTAAATATTAAATTTTATATATTTTTTTTCTCTGAGTTGACTTAACCTCATGTGAACAATAGTTGTCTTGTAAACGGATGTATATGAGCTTTAGGAACCAAACTTTCAAATGGAATTTATTTCAGGTATGCCACAGAGCGGGCGAGATGTCACCTGGTGCAAAGAGTTGTTTGTTACTTAGAAGTTTAAGTGTTTTGACCAGAGAGCAGTTAACCATGAAATGGGGGTGGGGGGAGCTGAGACCAGCATGATCGAAAGAAGGCCGAGTGTGGCCCAGGGGGCAGGGGCCTGCATACTAACCTGACGTCCCCACTGTCGCACCACCTTCAGCCTCAGTGTCGGTCGGAAAGAGAAACTCGCCATCCCCCGTGACCGTCGACAGCGCAGAGAACGATGCCCGTGAAGTGAGTTGCCGTTTAAAGCTATTTTTATCTCAGGAGGTGCTCAAGCGAAACCCTTGAGCCTTCACCAGTCTCCATGTCTTGTTCCTTCATTTATGATAAATATGCTGATTGCTGTCTTTCCTCCCGATTTATTTTTTCTGCTTTCTCCATTGATTTCCTCTCCATTTCTAAAATACGTCCACAACTCGCTCGCTTTGGCAGTAACTTTTTACTCACTGAGACAAAGAAAGGTCACAGACCGGGGGAAACCACTGGGCTCTCTTTACGGGAAGCTTCTCAAGATGATTAAATGTTTGGGTGAGAGGCCTAAGCTATATATATATGTGTCTGTGTGTGATCCTCGCAAACATTATTCATTATTGCAATGTTTATTTACAAATTCGAAGATGGATACGAAGGGCTGGCTAAGGAAGCAGCTGCCACTTCCTCGAGCACACGGGCCCAGCCTGAACTGCCCCCTCTCGGGCACACCGCCAATGGGCCGTGAACGCCACGGTGCTGGAGTCCGCAGTTTCCAATGCGGCACAACTGGCCCCAGCCGGCGCGATTAGCGGGATAACTGGTAGCTTTCACGCGGCTCCCATCTGGCCTGGCTCTTCTCCGGACACAAAATGTGGGGACTGCTGGCCTTGATGGCGCTCACTTAATGAGGGAAGCAGAAAGGAAATCAGCCAAAACCCCATGAAATACTAAGTGCGATTTTGGCTCCAGCTACGTGGTGAATTTTCACAGCAAATCACACACACACACACACACACACACACACACACAGTTACGCTAATCATGCATCACAATTATATAGAAAACACAAACACAATGAGAAGAGCCAGACAAAAGCTCTGTCAAAGTTACAAGTAAAATCCAGATAAAAGAAAAGAGATGACATTGTCCACTTAAAGTACCACATGCCCAGTAAAATTCAACCAGGTCAGTACACTGTCAAACACTTTCTTCCCCAATTTTAATTCAATGGATTCCTTTCATTGATGTAGTTGAACTTTTTAAAACATAAAAGATATCTCTCACTCCCATCTAAATAAGAAATATCCCATTTTCATCTGATAATTTACAAGATTTACGCATCTCTGTCTTCCGAAAAATTTCTATTGAGTAGCCAATTACTGTAAATTATTCTTCAGAGGACACATATGTATGACATACAATAAAACTCGATCGCAGAAAAAGCATTCTCAAAGTATTCGTTATAAATGTTCCAGAGCATGAACGAAGCGTACGCATACTGATGGCCTCACTGTAGGGGGGGTTGCAGAAAGCGTTTGTGTTGCAAACTGACGCGCCTGCTTGGGTTCTAGCGGCCCCTGATACATGAGAGATATCGGACAGTGGGAACAGCCGTTAGCGCCTGAGACTCCAACTATGACAACCACGCAGAGGGGAACACAGTCAATACTAACACAAGCACTAAAACTGCAGCAAGACACGGCAAGTAATAGAGCCTAGAAGCCTAGAGGGGCTTCCCACTAGCATATGTCGTTAAGGTTAGTCACCTTGATGCGCCAATGTGAAATTCTGTGAGAATGACTTGGTATAAGGCTATTTTATTACCCATTATTTTAACAGAAACCTTTAATTAGACCACCCCTTTCCATAGCCAAGTCATCTGCACATCACAGCTACATAATCCTAGACTTTTGCAGGGGGGATGCTTTCTATGGATGGGGCTTATTTCATCAAGATCTCTGTTTAATAAGAAGAATCATTCATGATATATTTGCAACTCAAAAGTTTATATCTTAAACCTGATTTATTATTTCTACATCACACCCCCAAAAATATACCTTCTTCAGAAGGCTTAAGTATATAAATATTTTGACTACTTTGCAAAAGATATTAATCTGTCCTGAGAGATTCCTAGATTTAAATAGATCAGCCCAGAACTAGAGGCCCACCAGTCTAAGGAGAAATGAAGGTGTCTCAGAGTTGGGGTAAAGACTTCTCAAAATACATACATAAGCATTTTCAAAATCATTACATACTACATGTTACAAATCGTTAATAAAAACTTTTTAAAAACTTTTTTGAGATGCATAACTGTGAAATGGATAATTAGCTATATTGTGAAAACTTGGAAAATAGTTCATTCATCACTATTGCCGCCATGATAACTTTTCAGGAACAGACTAGAGAAATGCCCCATAAATCAGCAATTAATATGTTTATAGTGGAGACGTTTACTATTTTATAAAACAATAAGCGATATTTCTCTCGTGCCTTGATTATAATTCAAAAATTTGCAAATACTATTAACACTCTCAGTTGGATTAATAAAAAACTTGATGATGTCAAGTTACATCCTACTGTGTGTTGAACTGCTGTGCACTGTGGAAAAACATTATATAGGCTGGGGCAAAAGTAAGTTTACAGTTATTTGTATGGAAAGTAATAAAATAATAAATAATAATACAGGAATAAACTGTGTTTCTCGTACTCACAGCTGAAACCTACCCCCCCCCCCCCCCCCGCCCTGTATAATTCTGGTTGACCTTTTGCAGTTTAATCAATGGCACAAAGCTCATGTAAATGATGCGATTCAACAAATACAGGTAACTCCAATATTACCATAGGTTGTAGAAGAAAAAGATCACAATGCTATTGTCAAGGGTAGATGCTGTTTCTACAGGTCGCCGACGACAGAAACAGTGGCGTGGTGTGAAAACATGGACACACTCTTAGCCAACCAAGGTAAGAACCAACCGAGAACAGGTCTGAAAACACAGCACTTAAAGGCAAATTGTTAAATCCTGAAAGTGACAGACATACTATGTAGTATGACTTCGATCAATATTCAAAGTATAAGATTTTCCACAGTCACACAAATTTATACAGGCCCATGGTCTAAATGGAATTAGGTTGGGCCAAAAATAAAACAGGGTTACTCCAAGCGTCCAAAGAGAAAGCAAGTGAGGAATCTGTCGTTTCCTTAGACTGGTTGTCATTTGCTGTGTATAATGACTATTTTTGTTACAAGTTGAAAGAAACATACAAACTATTGAAAAGTTAAGAATTTAGAAAAATCACTTGTTTTTCATGCCCTGTAGGCCAAAATAAAGTGTATAAAGTATTTATTTCAACTGAGCTATTCTTATTTTTAGCAAATACAGAACCATATTTAAATGTATGTGTTTATATAATATGTACATGTGCTGAGATGTATTTATATTAGATATGGTGGCTCACTAAGGTAATTTGGGCCAATTATAAATAAAGGATCCCAGATGATACAAAATAGACACCGATGACGGTCGCTGGGCCTTCTGATAAATCATTCTGCTTTGCAGCAGTTTCATCTCAAATGGGGGGGGAAATGACACCAGACTTCTGTAGAATATTTTTTAAATGTTGCATTGTTTGAACTAATCAAATGGTATTTCCATGTTAAATTCATAAAGTAAATATCAGAATATTAGAAAAGTTTAACACATGAAGCTGAATAAATTCTTTATATATAGACTTATATTGAATTCAGTGAAATTATACTCTAATTTTCATCACTCGTAAATAACTCATTTCTAAAGCATAAACATAAAATAATTCACAGTAGCCCGAGAATTCAACCAGGTCAGCTACAAACCGCCTCAAGGATACGGGGTTGCATTTTTGTAAGTTTCGAATGGCACGATTTGTTTTCTTTTCCCTTAAATGTATAAACAGTGAGACAGGCTGGGTGAGCTCAGAGCAGAGTTTCTCTGCCCGTGGGCGGAGCAGGGGACTGTCCCTTAGAACTGAGCCGACCACAGCACACGCGTCCCTACGCGCATCTCCGGGGATTTGTACTTCATGCCCACACCGTGTGGGAAAGTCGCAGATCCACCGGAACAGCTGTTTGGTTCTTGTACTTTATAACACCAGAGCCTTTTAAAGCTCTCGACAATTCAGTGACTCACCAGGTTACCTAACGGTGCTGATCGAGGGGACGCCTCCACGGCCAGGCACCTCCTGGGCACAGGCCCCGGAGCAGGTCTCCCCAGCGATCACTCCGTCCTTCCTCTCGTCAGCGCCTGCTGGATCCGACCAACAGCCGTTCCACTCCTCAGAGCGCGGCTCAGATAATCAGATTTTAACTGTATGTAGCACGTTATTTCCAAATTCACTTGACGGCTTTTGAACATTGAAATTATATGTATAGGACAGAAAAACAGTACAATAAAGAGTGTGTCCCAGACAGAGGTAACCAGCTCCAGGTCTGGGTGTCTAGTCCATCCCATCGGGTCCGAAGTTGGTAACAACTGTTAGTTCAGAATAGTCCTTCACTGACATCACAGGATGGGAGAAAGTAATCGATTCTTGGTCTCTAACTTCCCACCTCTCTGGGATCTGCTTAAATTAACCTCACTGGGAAAAGGCTTCTATGCCTTCATCAACCTACAATACCCTTTCGGTATCATTAAACTATGCTTTATCCTCGATATAAAATATATTTTATCATCAATTCTGTTTAGAACCCTCAAATTCATCACTGTTTGGACCAAACTCAGAGAAAATTTTCATTAAGGGCTACTAAGACGGTTTTTATAACCTAAATGTGTGTCACAGAAGCTCCTTGGGTGTATTTTTAAATTCAGAAAGCGTGCAGTTAATTAAATTTTTTATAGTGCTCACTTATTAACGACATCCACACTCCAATATTTCTACTGAGAATTTTAATTGGCACCCGATAACCTTTTGCAATGACTTGTTATTTCAACTCTATTGCAAAAAAAATTTTTTTTAACATTGTTAAGTCTATTTTAATCCACCTATCACCACAAAACAGGGAGAAGCATTCACACCAAATATCCTGCCAGTTACTTTTTCGTTTAGAGATTAGAGTTGGCCAGTATATTCACCCAAAATTAACAAATGCCAGCCCCTCCTCCTTTGCTTTAATAAACCAACACAACCTAACTTTTCAGTATCAACTTGTGTGTTTTTCAATAACTCATAACAACCAAGAAATTCTTACTCTACACGAGCAACATCACTAACTTGGTCTGGGCTCAGTGCAGTGGGTCTAAAAAAGCAAAGTCAATGGGGTTTTCAATGAAGTATCTGACATCAAGACCGTCCCCCAAACGTAACTGCTGCACTTCTCAGATCTAAAGAGAAAACGCACAGGTTTTCTTTGTTAATGGAGCTCATTGTGGAACAACAGATACGATATTTTATGTTTATTTCAACTGATTCAAGTGAGGTTTTTAAAGTTAAAACCCGAAACATGTAAAGGTTGTATTGAGAGGAGTGATAAACGTTTGCCACTGAACGCTCAATAAGCGCTCCCACTGCACCAGTACTTATGTTGGTCGTGTTACTGAGTTGCATGGTACACAAAATTTCACTCATATTATTTCGTAGCCGGTCTCGAGGCTTTCCGAACATTCCTGAAATCAGAGTTCAGTGAAGAGAATGTTGAGTTCTGGCTTGCCTGCGAGGACTTCAAGAAAACGGAAAGCACAGAAAAAATCGCTTCCAAAGCCAAGACGATCTATTCTGAATTCATTGAGGCTGACGCCCCTAAAGAGGTGAGTGAAATATTCCAGCTTCGTGAATATTCATCTCCCAGCAAATCTGCTCCCAATTAAAAAGCACTAAATCCACCTAAAGGGAAATCGAACTGCCACTATGCATTCAGATGGAAAACATCTGTAAACTCCAGGAGGAGCTCCTGAGGATGATCCCTGGTCCTTCCCTGACTCAGCAAGAATTCTTCAGCCGTTTCTGTTTTCTTAGCACCACGATCCAGGCCCTAGAGAAATTGTGTCTAGTGTCTCAAATTAAACAGCTCTGGAGTTAGCCCTACAGAAACCCAACTTAAATATGCTCCTGGATTTCAAGTTCGGTTTGTTTTTCCTTTTTGAAACCATGGACATCAATGTGGAATAGAGTTTTGAAACAAAATTTATTTTAATTAAAAATAGTGCGGTGAAGACCTGGGGGGTGCAGGGGGAGGGGAGGTGGTCAATGGGGGGGGGAAGGGGACATCTGTAATACTTTCAACAATAAAGATAAATTTTAAAAAATAGTATATAAGGGGGAAAGAATCAACTCCTATCCAACAGTATAAATTCTTCATTTTTAGTATTTTGGAGGTTCCCCACTATGGCAGGTGATAATGTCTTACTTTCTAAAAGAAGGGCTTTCTGACCTTTATCTGTTTGACGGTGAAAATCAGCCAAAGGTGGGAGACATTGTCTCAAGGGATCAGGACCCACCTGTATCACTTAGGCTCAGAAAAATACAAAAAAAGGCCTTAGAGAGAAATGTGGAATAACTTTGATAATAGCTCCCCCCCCAACGTGGTGTATGTTGACATCACACTTTTATTTGATTTAATTCCCAGAACTAAAACCACGATCAGCTCCACATACCCCTCCGACGTTAAACTTGAACGTTCAAGCGATTCATAGTTTTAAACTGCTGTGATTCCTCACTGACTATATTTTGATGGAGCTAATCTACTGATATGCGATCTTATTTCCACAGATTAACATTGACTTCAGTACCAGGGACCTCATCTCAAAGAACGTCGCAGAGCCCACTCTCAAGTGCTTTGACGAGGCTCAGAAGCTAATCTACAGTCTCATGGCCAAGGATTCTTTCCCTCGGTTTCTAAAGTCAGAGATTTATAAGAAACTGGTAGAGAGCAAACAGGTTGGAAATCACAAAAGATGGCTCCCTTTCTTGTAAGGAAGGTAAATGACAAGCTAAGAACCAGGCTACAATTTGGGGGGAAACCGGTGACGGGAAAGATCGACTCTCAACCATTACACATCAAGGCGAAAATGTTTTCCATACACAAACACCATGTAAGTTTTTTAGGGTTTAGAAAACATTTTTCTATTTCAATGGAAACATAATATTTTAACTATGAAGCCTGAATTTCTAAGTCATTTTTTTAGAATTTATTCATTTCATCAGATACTTTAAAATCTCCTACTAGGCGAGTTCAAAGGGAGCTGGTAGGGATATAATGCTCTCTTAAACCGTGAGTGGATATTCTTACGACCTCATGAATTCAAGAAACTGTGTATCTTCATGTGGTTGAGTGGGAGGCTGTTTAGCATCATAAACATGATTTTAAACACCCTTTGCATTACTCAAAACCCCACTTTCGCAAAAAAAAAAAAAAAAAATTTAATTCTGAACCAAACACATTTAGTGTATTCGGCTATTTTCTTCTCAGTCAGGATCTGCTAGATCCTAATGTGGTAGTTATCAGGACTGGTATGGCTCTCAGATTAATCAAAAAGAAAAATGGTAACCATGTATGCGTAATATATATAAAATCTGTCTAATAACACTATTGATCAAACTTTGTCAAAATATATCACTTGGTGTAATTCAACAGTATCTCATAGGTATGTATGGAAAGGGCCTTGAAGGTGGGGAAGACTGATTTTCTTAGATTAATAAGGATATAAAGGAAAGAACACGTAAGGAGCATGGGTGAGTCCTTATATGATGAACTGCACAGCAGCAACTGTCCCATAAAACAGAAGTAACTGCAATAGTATGTACTCAAGCAAATACAGGGTTAAGTATCTATTCAGCCCTGGAACTTGTTTATAAGACTCAAATAAATTATAAAATGCATTTATTTTGAGAAGTTCCCCAAACAGTTTCTTTCTGAATATAAATGTCCTGTGATGAGTATGAATAATTTCATGTCAATATGAGAAGCTACAAAGATTCAACAGATCTTCTGTATTTTGATGTTATTTGAACAGATTTATTTATCTTTGTTGATGTCTCTATTTTGCAGATTATTTGAACATTAAAAAATGAAGGAAAAAAATAACATGACTTATTCTATGTTTCCACAACGATGCATTTGATAGACAAAACTCTGTCTCCCCTTCGTCATCAAAAACAAACATTCACACACATGCAAATGGAATATTCCCTGTACACATGCAAATTTTTTTAAACTTTATTTTCCCAAACTTTTCTTTTAGTCTGTCTACATACGGAATTCATTCTACTCGCCTCCACTGGCTGACTTTTCTCTAGCGTGTTCTAATTTTGTGCCGTGTGGCAACTATGAGTATGGTTAGTATTTCTGATGAGAGTACAGCGGATATAACAAAAGCAGAGAAAAGTATTTTCTGTTTCCTTTCCAATATCCTTTCTGACAGACCTAGTATCACCTTGGCTTTTGAGCAACAGCAGCATTCTGGGCCATAACTTTGGAGAACAGTCTAGATTTATTTCCTGGAATTTCAAGAAACGTTGAATTCCATTAGCCTGGACTGGAAATTTAGATCGCCAGTCCCTAATAAACCACACAAGTTAATCTATGAAAGATAGTGTTAAAAAAAATCTATCAAATACACACGTCACTAATTTTAAATATATTTATTATTGCTATTAACATTATAATTATCAGACACCATTTTAAAAATCTACTAAATTTGCGTAATGAAAGAACACTATTAACTCGCTGAATCTGCACTTTTCAGGTAATTCTAAAACCTAAACACAATAACAAAATTGTTACGCTGAATTACTTTTACTAAATCTACGGTATGAAATTAAAACGTATTTAAATCCTTGTGTAACTGCTTAATGAAAATGTTTATTTTATGAAATGCCTATATTATGAAATGGTATTACAGTTCATTAAAATTGTTGTTTAAATTAGGCTTCATAAAGATTTTAAGAGAATCTAACCAAACGTATTAACAATTATGATGTTCCATGAATTTAAAATAATATTTCATAGTAATTAAACCATGCCCTTTTTTAACTATAATCGCATTTGAATGTGAACAAACATAGATTTTTGCTAAGCATGAGTATTTCAGAAACAGGCCTTGGGAAAAAGACTATTTCGTGGGGACATGAAATATGAGAAAATAATATGATAGAAAATACCTGAACATTTTTAACTACGTAACTCTTTTAACTTAAAATTACTTTTCCCCAAAAATTGAAATGTTGAGCTTAGAGGAGTAGCAATTTTTGGACAAAGTATACAGTGTACTGGCTGTCAAAAGCTGTACAATACATTATGCAAATATAATTTCATCCTTGCTGTAACACTGAATAAATGTGCCTACTGTATCATAATGAAACATTTCTCCTTAGTGCTGTTCTAAACTCACCATACAACGACCCAACCACCAGGAAAAAATTAGTTCATATACAAGTATTTGTTAAAACCAAAGTTTTCATTAATTCTATAGCCGACTACAGTTCCACAGATGCCAGCAGAAGACACAAGATCCTAGATCTGAAACAAAAGATGTCATTACGGCAATAGCAGTAGCCAGAGTATCTGAATCCTTGAGTCCTGCCTCCCGAAGGATAATACACAAAAGGGCCAGGTGACTCCTGAATACTCATTAGTTTGTGTTAAAAGAGAGAAAGCCTGAGCTTAGGAAACCTAAATCTTTTATAATAGGCAGTAAACACGGCTACCCTTTCTTTCGGAGAGAGAGACTCTATTTTCCAAGGCTGTTTGCTATACAGTCTTGAAAAATTAGACCAGGACAAAAGTATCAGTGTCTCTATTTGCAAAATGGGCAGAAATGGGAGAGGCCCAAGGAGCGTTATCTCCCGACAACCACCCAAAGACTAGAAAATAACTAGTCTTATTACAGGGAACCAGGGGGAGATGCTCAGATGTCTTTGCTGTGTAAACTGTGAATGCAAAGCTACACTCGCCTCTGCAGGAAGCCATTCCCTGAGGTTGGGAGGCCACAACCAACAGAGAAAGGCAACAGTCGCCTTCTGTCAGAAAAGACACCCTCGGTAAAAATAAGTCAACGTGCATTACTTTGCACGAGATGGGATTTTTCTCTCTGGAAGCTCTTCGGCGAGCTGCCTGTGAATGGGTGAGAGAAAATTCCCATGCTTTCTACAGATGGCAACACTTGGGAGTTAAAGCAGATTGCATTTAAAACAAGTGTCACGAGTGAGATGACTCAACTGAAACTTCACCGCTCCCAGATCTGCTGTCTGCTGTCTTGTGAAAAGAAGCCATCGTTCCAAGTCCTAAATTCACCAGGACGGCTGGAGCCCGCGCACTGTGGTTACGCAGGATGCTGCCCACTTGGAAGTCAGCTTCGTGCTCCGTGTCGCTCCTTGCCCTGTGTCGCTACTGCCCCAAAGCCCTACGAAGGAGGCCTCAGAGAGTCCCCTCCGTTCCTGTTTAAATCCACTTGTGAGTATTGACACTAATGCTAAATCCTGGTGTTATACAGATTTTTAAAACAAACATTTTTCGCCGTGAGTGGCAGAGGGCAGCTCCTTATTAATTCAATAATTCATCAACTACACAGACACAACTGATACACACGCTAAATAAACTATAGTAAGAAGTTCTAAGGAAAACCATGATCAAGACGAAGCATTGAAAATCACTGAGTTTTGTGTTTTCTTGTCTCCTTTTAAAATTTTATACTATCTCTCCTCCAACCCTAACAGAAGTCTCCACGAAACAGGAAAACGGCTTAAGTAACTTGACTTCTGTTGTGTAATATAAATACATGTCTAAGACTGTGAGCGAGGCTGCTTGCAGTAAGTAATGATTTCATGTATTTTATTTTGTTTATTGCTTTGCTATTAATCCCTTCCTGCAGAGTTTTTAGTCCGAGTTGTGCAATCTATTGTTGGAACATAAAAATCATCCAAGTTGACCAAATAATGAAAAAAGCAGTTACTGCTCTAATATATCCATCCATCCATCCATCCACCCATTTATTCCCCCAGTCATCAATATAATCCTTTCAACCACTAATTAACCCAGCAGATTATTAACTGCTGAGTTGCCTCATAATTGGGGTTGATAGAAAGTGACTGAGTAGGGTCTTCTCTCAATGGGTTCATCAACGTTTTGCTTTCACAGATCACGCTAGGGGGAAATTATTACAGGGAGGCAATGGTCAAAGGCCCCGTATGTGACTCAGATGAGACGGAGCAGAGAGTCTAAGAAGAAATGAGTAGGTGTGTGTGAGAGCGTGTGGTCTGTCTGTCTGTCTGAAACAGAAAGAGCTCAAAAGCAATTGGAAGCATAAGTTAGACTAAACGGATCCTAAAATCCTACCCGGCAGGGTGATAGGACATGAAAAGGTATCGGGAAATAAGAGAGTAGTATGATTTTAGGGGAAGCTGAGGTCCATCCAGCTCCACACGAGCGCATGCTCACAGTCTTGTCCTGCCTCTGTTAGAGTTCACCAGTCTTCTCATTTCTGCAGCTGAATCTGAAAGTGGAGACATACAGACCCCTGGAAATTCAGGGGACTCCTCTCCCAACCAACCCCTAAAAAACCAACACAGCAGGTGTCCACACAAAAGAGGGAGGGGACTTTCCTCTTTGCCTCTGCATTTGCCGTGTTGCCTGTTTATGTGCCACAAGTTAGCGGTATTAATACCACACTGTGAAAAATAAAATAAACGGAGCCCCTTGAAAACAGAGCCAGAGCTGCCATCCCAGAGGAACCACCTTGTTCGTCTCACTCCTCGAACCTTTGGGATATTTAAACTGGGCAAAGTAACCTTTGGGCCGGACCTAAAGCAACGTCATTCCAAGCAACTGTTTGCAAAGCTAACAGGAGAGCAGACATATGTATTCCAGAACGAGAGCGCCTTGTACCGAATCATTCCACATCAAAATTCATACCATTAAGGGGGGAAAAATATCTCTAAACTTTCATCCAGTTCAAAGTCTAAGTAGGGAAGGAGGCGAAAGGGGGAACCCTGGTGGAAAATGAAAGGCTTGCTGCTAATTAGGCTCTTCCAACAATCCCCAAGGAAGGGTGGCTTGCCAATTAATCTTAATTGCTGAGTGCCAGGGCCTTGGGGTCTGGCCCCACCAGAACTCCCAGCTGCGGCGGCTGGGCCTTGTCCACCCGAGCAGGGCTTCCACCCCACGCTTCTCAAACTAATCTCAGCAACACTTGACCCCAACGCACCCGCCCAGGGAAGGGGGCATATGGACCTTTAGCACGTCGCCGTATTATTTGGGGTTGATTTCTAATTAATATTCTTCTCTGAATTCCAACATCTTCCCTGGTCGTTGCTACTTACTTAGTTTATGATAATCAGGAGACGTCCTCGAGGAAAACACACCTGTTAGAAAAGCTGAGTGCAAAATTTTCCTTATAAAACTCAGACACAATTTAATAGAAATCAGAACTCCATATACACATATGTAATTTCACACACAAGAAAATGACTCCCTGACTCTAATGCAGGAAATATTCCCAAAATCGTCAGTTATAGGGCTCGCAGACAACCCAAAGATGGATGTGTTTTCTAGCTTTGCCTCCGTAAAGCTGTGTTTCCTGTTACGAGTCTTTCTCCAATGCTTTTGGTCAGAATCCTGATAACTAAGGTTTTTCAGGATAGATTCTCCATCTAACACTGATAGGAGTAGAATCGCAAACCTGCGCCCAGGGTGCTCCCTTTTCAGATTTATTTTTATAAATAAGTTGCTGTGCCTCCCAGCCAGCCTGCCGGCTTTCTTCAATGCCTGAAAACACCCCCTTCACTCTGAGGCTCTGGCCTAACTCAGATTCCACTATTTGCATTTAAAATGAACGGATGCTGAATTATATTCTTTTTCAAGGCCTTCCGCACACGGGTTTGCATCCAGGTTGCTGCTGGACTGTGAATAATTTTCATAGTGCATTCATTTGTCATAAAAACAAGCAAAGACGATTTATAGGAACTGGCTGGACCTGGAGGCTAATATTTCCCCCTCTCGTAGTATTATTGATTTTTTTTTTTACTTCCTTCCATTTTTCTTTAGTTCTACGAACACGAATGATAGGCCAAAAGCAAAAAATCTGCTAAAACATAATTAAATAATTACCGTCTTACAAGAAAAAAAAAATGTATATGAACTGGGGTAGGAAGAGTATAGGTACATGAGAGAAATATAGAAAGAAGAGACGCTTCCAGGCCTAGGCAGGTGGGAAAGAGCCAAAAAAGAGAAAGGCGTGTGACGTAAGTAGGCACCAGTTATGCTTACAAAGAATGTAATGGAGCCTACTTTTCGGTCTTTGGATACACGTGTCACTACAATCTAGTTACAAGTCATATTCATTCATAGTGTCCTCAGGTTTCTGTATGATGGTCACTCAGCCCTACGGCTTTTTTGTTTGTTTGTTTTAAAATAGATCTTTATTGATTTCAGACAGAGGAAGGGAGAGAGAGACAGAAACATCAATGATGAGAGAGTCACTGATCGGCTGCCTCCTGCAGGCCCCCGACTGGGGATCAAGCACGAGACCCGGGCATGTGCCCTGCCGGGAATCCAGTCTCGATCTCCTGGATCCTAGGCCGGGCAGCCCTAAGGCTTTTGATTCTCTAAAATGGTCAGACAGTTCACACGGAGATGGGGAAGCACATGTTTGGCAAACAAATGTTTGCTGGGCCACCTTTAACCCAGGGACACAGGGAAGACTGTGACGAAACGGGCCTTGCAGGTTCCTCCCCGTCAGTCACACCCAGTTCACATTAATTACCGTTACCAATGACGGGACCTCCAGTCCTGGAGCAGGTCCGCCCTCTAATCCCTCTTGTGCAGTGATGGGCAAGGTCAACGTCTCTTCCCGAGTTTCTTAAAAATAACCAGCTTAAAACAATACCCCCCAAAAGGCATATCTTGTGGTGGCAAACTCTGCTCCCCTTCACACACCACGTTAACGCGGACAATGAAGGCGGAAATCGCTAAAGATTTTGCTGACCTTGGTCTGATCGTCAACTCAAATGGAGACTCAGCCAAGAAATCAAGAGAAGGCTGAGACTGGGAAGGGCAGCGACGGAAGAATCAGGGGAGACCATCGAGGGCACAGATGTGGCGGACACTCGCCCGCACTCGAAAACTGCAGCTCTACTGACAGCACCGAAAAGGCGTCAACTGAACAATGACCAACGTGGCGCCCTGGTGCTTTCAATAGCACGTCAGTCACATGATCCAGAAAACCAACGTGTGACCTCGCAGAATGTACACCAGCTGAGACAAAATCCTTCAGAGAAGGAGGCTCGATGTGCAGGTGTGCACAACCCAGGGACACAGTGCGGTGAAGGCCGGGGGTCCCAGGGGTCCAAGGGGGGAAAGCGGGGACTCAGTACTACTTTCAACAATAAAGATAAATTTAAAAATAAACAGTGGGCCTTTGAGAATGACAGACACTCTCTTTTCCACTTACTATTTCTAACCAAAAATGTCCCTGTTTTCCGTATGTTTGCAGATCTAATTTTCTCTTCTCTTAGCCTTTACATGCACCAGATGGTATACAGTTATCGCCAGTTTGCATCATTTAATACACACAGAAAAAAACTTTTAAGAGAGCATTTTCTATTTTCAATTGCAGCTATTTGAGATTCTGCAATGCGGTTTTCCATGTGGGATTTTTCCTGACAAACACTATCTATCCATCAGTGTTCCTAAGTCACAGGAGAAGGAACACGTTTCAATGAATTTTTGTCATTTAAAAAATAAAAAGACTAAAATTTCTTACGACATTTAAGGGTCTCTGAACCACTAAACAGTAAGCCAGCTGCGTGAAATAAAATTCATTCTGGTTTTCAACAAAGAATTTTCCTCTTTGACCTTGAGAAGATGCGCACCCCACGCTAAAGCCTCTAACTCTATCCGATGCAATGCCACTGGCCTGGATGCTTTGTAAAACCACGCACCCTCTCCCCAAGGCGAGAGGGGAAACGTCTCCAGGTTAACAGATACGAACACCTTGCCCAACGAGATTAATTAGTTTCCCTGTGGGTCGAAGATATCTATCCAGGACTCTCTCTTTCAGGGGACTCTTGCTTTATCAGAGGCGGCAGACAGACACCGGCTCGCCCCTCGTCTCTCCCTTCCTTCCGACCTGTTTCCTAAGGGGCAGGCCTGGTTGCTGAGCAACAGCAGACGTCCCTGGAAAGCACGCGGCTCTCCCGCTCCCTGGGTGAGGGAGGGTGGGCAGCTGAGAGCCAGCCGCACGGAGGCCTGGGCACCGGGGGGGCTCTGGCCCGCCACCCCCCGGCTGTCGCCGCAAGGCCATCAGCGTGGGGTTTGCAGCCATACACTGCTCAGTATCAGGTGCCTCTGTAACAACAGTTACTAAATCAGAGCGAAGGAAATGCTTACGGAGGCCTAAAAGTAACCAGCTTAGACTCAGGACGCTCAATAAATCAAGGGAGTATTGTTTCGTTCCAGGACGATCGCTTCTGCGCTCACACGTGGGGCAGGCTGAGAAGCAGAGCGACATCTAATGTATGCATTTTATTTATTTACTTACGTATCGATCCATGTGTCTATCTATATGTTTATTCACTGAAGTTGGGGGATATTTGGTTTGTTAATAAACACACTTAGCAAATTTCATCTGAAAGTTATTCATTAGATTTTTCCCCCTGACTTCAACCGTGCTTCCCTGCACTTTATATAATTGATTTTATACTAAAAATTCACTTAGGTTTCCAGGAATTAAGACCTTTTCGTGGTGCTTTCTGTGAACAAAACAGTAGCTATGTCTACCTAAGCTCTAAATTTTAGCATCTTTTTGTCATCAAAAGTTGCTGTTCTGCCCAAACTCTCCAACCAATCAAGAAGGCTCAACAGATTTGTTCCCGCTCCATTGCTGGACTTAAACGAGTCGAACCTTAATAAAAGATAGATTTAGTCTCTTTGTTGAAAGTAAAAGACATGAAAACCTTGCAAAAGTGCTACAATAAGCCCAGGCAGGGCTCTGCGGTTGAGCGTCGACCTATGAACCAAGAGGTCACAGTTCGATTCCCGGTCAGGGCTCAGGCCCGGGTTGTGGGCTCGATCCCCAGCAGGGGGCGAGCAGGAGGCAGCTGATCAATGGCTCTCTCATCATTGATGTTTCTCTCTCCCCCCTCCCTTCCTCTCTCCAAAATAAAGACATATTAAAAAAAAAAAAAGATCTGACCCCGAGAACCCAGACATTTTAATCAGCACGCTTACCGCCTTTCTACACAGCCATGGGTGGGAAATCGGTAACTATTTTCAATTCCATACTGTCTTAGGGAATTTTGGATAAACTAAATAAAACACTGTTCCTCTGACTTTGGTCAAAATGATGTGAATTCCAAGCGGTGACACTAACTGATAACAAACTATGATCGGACATCAGGAGACATCTTGGGACGTGACTTGCTCATCCCGTCTCACAGCCAGTCGGTAGGAAAGTTAAAACCACAAAACCCGGTCTCCTTGGTTTCTTTCCAGCGTGTCCCTGGACTCCCGCCTACTTTCCTCAATATAATAGCACATCAGAATTTCTTTCCTTCACACAGTGTTTTATATTTCTCCCTGCGCCTTCTGACCTTAGCACATTTAAAATATCCGGAGCTAATGCTTTAAAGACTTGCAAAGTTTTAAAGCGGCTTCTATGATCAAAAAGTATGAAACAAGGTAAAACTCACTTTTTATCCGGTCAGCACGTCCTCTGGTGACACAGTCTCTCTTCCTCCTAACATGAAGGCGCCAGTTGCGATGGTGTATAAAAACCCGGTAAGGTTTCATCGCGAAATTCAGTCCCACGGCAGGTCAAGCTGGAAAAAAAAAAATAATAATGTTCACATAAAGCCGATCTGGATCAAAACTTTTGTTGAAGACATGAAAGTCGGCGCGGGTTGGGGCACGGCTGCAAGGGCTGGAGAAGTTAAGCACAGGCGCCCCTTTCGTTTCTGCCCCGGAGAGGCCTGAAACGTCCAAGCCAGGGGACGGAATGTGATCAAGTAGCCCGGCTTGTACGCGGCTAAATTGATTTAAAAAAACACACCATAAAGACCTAAATCTAAATTATAAAGCCCATTTATGGAGTCCTATCAAACCGAACTGTGATCTTCAGGTGTTTTGCACAGAAATCCCGGACACGGGCAAGGGGCCAGGAGACGGGTAACACAGAAAGGAGGGTGGGGTTCTACCCCCCCACACTTTGTCTTCTGAGGCACTTTCTCTCAATCTCTAAACTCCACGGGCGCCAGGGCCCGCACCCTGTTCTGAACGACGTGTGGGGGACGGGAAGGGGGCCGTGTTACTCAGAGGAGAAAGCCGCCGCATTTGGAATACTGGTAAGTTCCTAAAGAATGTGACCAGGACCACAATATGTGGCATAAGATTATTTTGTTCGTACCAGGGAATTGTCCCAACACCCCACAAATTGCCCACTAACCGTAACTGGTGAAACAAAACATGTTCGATGGTGACAGGCTGACATGTACGCCATTTAGTTCATGATAAACTGTCCTTCGATAGGTTAAAAACATTTGGAGACATAAATTCAGAACTGAACGGCCAACGTGAACAACAATATTAAGCGTCAGGGCTTAACGTGAGAAGCATCACACAGGACAAAACGCACCCAACAGTTCCGGTTTCGAGACGCTGAAAAGTTACCCCACACAGGTAAGGACAGGAGAGAGAGAGAACACAATCTAATCCCACGCCCTTGGGATTTCACGCCTGGTACATGTCTGAAGAAGACTGGAGATGCTGGAAATAGATGCACAAATTCAGTTTTAAACTGTACTGTGGGACAGAAAATTGTTCCAGGTCCATGGTGAAATAAGCCTGCAACAGAGTACAAGCCACAATAGAGTCACTAGGCGGTCTTTAGTTCAGGTGACGTGTTTTTCCCAGCAAAACTTCCTCGACGGAGAAAGCACCGCGCAGCGCGGCCGGTGTGGCCCAGAGGGCTGAGCGTCACCCCATGCTCCTGGAGGTCACGGTTCAGTTCCCAGTCGGGCACCTGCCCGGGTCGGGGGCTCGATCCCCAGCAGGGGCCGTGCAGGAGGCAGCCGATCAGTGACTCTCTGTCACCATCGATGTGTCTTTCCCTCCCTCCCTCTCTCTGAAATCAATAATATATATATATATATACAAAATGTTCAGTTCTCTCAAGCTGTGCAGTGCGTGCCTCCAGAGAATAAGCCTTCAGTCTTTCCTCACCGCGCACAAGATGAGAAACTGGTGGAGGAGGGGCTCAGGCGGCTTTATGCGCAATGGGGCCCATTCAGAGGCGGAGGAATAATCGGATGGAAAAGACGTGTGAGAAGCGGGACTTGGAGAATCTCACAAATCCCCTTTCCTATTTCTTTCCACTTAAAGACGATTCGAATCGCTTGCTTCCAGCTTATGAGACGAGACAGTGTTGAGCTTTTGACCCTGACAGGGAGCCGAACGCGTTATCCTGGCGCCGGGGCCTTCCTGCCGGGTGCCACCCGCAACTTAAAACGCTTTCTCGAGTGGAGAGACGAAAGCTCTTGGCAAATTTCTTCAGGAATTGTCCAACATCAGATTCCTGGGACTTCAAGATGGGACTATATTAAAATTTTAATAAAGTCTCTCCATGCACGACCGATATTAAGGTTTCAGTCATCCGACTGACGCAGGAATGCAATTCAGATGGAGGCCAATTATGTTCAACCCGTGTACCTAACGAACCTCATAATCTATGAAAACAGGGGTGAGGGATTCCTCGCCTTATATTCACCGACGCCGCTGCAGAGTTCTGATAAAGTGAATTCACGGCAGACACAGCTGGCCTAACCTCACGCCTGGGGACGGCTCGTCTTTATTTACACGGTGTTTTCATAGACGCTCCCCTCGTTGTTGGAACGGCCCTTTAGGTCCATGAAAGGAAGCTAAGCAGCGCTCCCATTTTACCAATGAGGAAACAAGCTCAGAGACATCAGGCAGCTTGACCGATGTCACGGCCAGTAAATGACCATCAGGGACAAAGCCCACTCCCTTCCCTTCTACGAGGCCACGGCGCCTTCTCAGCGGCCCACACAGGTAACATCGCTGCGAAGGTCACGTCCTCCCCGCACCACCACCGCCTTCGGGCAGAGCGCTAAAGGTGCGGGCCAGTGGTCATCGGGTAGGTGGGGGGGTCGGAGGGTAAGGGGATGCCAGAAATTCAGCTTTGGACACGTTAAGTTTGGGATTCTTATCAGACAGCCCAGGGGAGACGGACAGCAGGCAGCCTGGGCCAGAAGTGACGCGTCCGTGGAGGTGGCCCTCAGAGTGACGCGCGTTTAGGGGCACGGCTTACACCCGTAGATTTAAGAGTCTGCTTAAAAAAAACAATGTACAAAATCTATATACGGGATTCTGAGGAATCAAAAGGGGATTTGTCCATAGAGCTGGGGACAACCGGGGTGGCTCCGTGGGAGACGGGAAATGTTTATATCTCTTGTAGATTTTCCGTGTTGAAGAGCTCATATTTACTTTTTTTAAATTCTTAGAAAAATGTGAGAAAAATCTGTTTTGTTTTTAATCAGGGTTAGAGCCCTAAAACAAAGAGCCCAGGCTGCCTCTCAGCTTCCCCAGTAAACATCACGAGCGGCTTCTGCTTGGCTCTGAAAACGCCATCACCTGTCTTCAATATCATCATTACCCTCAAGTCACCACGACCTTAAGTGGTAGAAACAGAGAAGGGAGAGGGAGTGAGAGTGTGTGTGTGGCCTCAGGGTCTTTAGTAGCAGAAATGAGACCTTGGTCAACTCCATGTTCCACCTTTAAAATGGAAATTAAAATACTTTGTTAAGATATTGCCACTGAAAGTACTGTTCCAAATTTCTCAAAACGCAAACTAATTGTTCCAAATGCTTTCCTTCAAGGAGCTGCTACTGCCACAAGGGCGCCCATCACTCCCCGAATCTCTCTCCCAGACACTGTATCTTTATTTAGCTGAGCTTTAGGTTCTTAAAAATTAAGTCTTGCTGGCTCGGGATTTGAGCTTCGCTGCATCCTTTGAAAACAAGCAGAAGGTTTGTAAACAGGGGGCTTAAAAATAATTAGAACTCTAACTCCTCGCGAAGAGCAAGTGCCAACCAGCATATGGGAGGCTCAACGCCGAGTCCGGTTTTAATTGGCCTGGTTTCCAGCTGCGGGGAGGGGCAGGTGAGGGAGCTTCACAGCACAAAGGAGCGGGCAAAGCGGCCAGGATGACAGCCATCCCCTCGTGTTCGTGTCGGGTAAGACTCGCTTCTTCCACCCCACACCCCACACGCCACACCCCACACGAAATGGGAAGACCAGTAACATGATAATTTTCACATGAATTCTATTAGAAAAATAATGAATTCATTAATTCGTGACCACTGTCATTGATTCAGTGTGACTACCAGCAAATTTAGCCAGAAAATGCAGACATTTTCGACCACAATTCAAGGTATGTTTGCGCGTGTGCCTCACAGCGGACCGTGATCCCTTTGCTGGTGGAGGGTCTTGCCTTCAGTGTGTAAACAAAGCACCCTGTGTCAGGAGGCAACGGGTCAAAACAGTAGAGCAAGTGATGGGTTTTACCCGGGAGAGAGATGGGGAAGGGCTCCGCCAAGGGAGAGGCTTCTGAGTGGCGTCGGGAAGGACCTGAGACAGGGCCCTTCCAGAAAGACGCGGGGGAGAGAACGGCTCGGCCTGCTTCCCGGGAGAAAATGTTCTGCCTGGATGGATGGATGGACGGATGGAATGAAATAAATATATACACTATATAAAATATATGTAAAAAATATATATATAATGCATGAATATATATAATAACTATGTGAGCACATACATACATATAGATACACGTGTGTTTTACATGCTGTAGAGTGAGGGAGCCTATTTGAAATATGAAATTCTATTATATGTCCCTTCTCTGACCCCCCATTTCTGACTTGATCTGCAGTTTTGTTTTTTTAAAATGCTTCCTCGGTCTACTCTCACATTTGAGAGCACAACGAGCACCCAGAAAAATATTTAAAATTAAAATGTTATCGTGTTTTTATTAACTCAGGTGTAAACCTAAAAACACTTTAAGAGAACACAGTCCCCTTGCTCTGCTGCAGGTAAGGGCTCTGGTGCCCCCTGGCGGTTCCCTCCCACACGACAGGCCACTGGCAAACTGCAGGGCTCTTAATTTTTTGCAGAAAACATTAAAAATACTATAGTCGCACATCTGTTCAAAACCAATTAATAGTCCTTGTGTTGGGATCAGGAATACTGTTAGCCCTACGTTCACAAAGACGAATAATAAATGGACCTTTTCTCCAGGGGTGTAATTCCAGCGTTTTGAGGGAGACACTGGGTGGAACTGAGACCTGAAAAGACAGATGTGAAGCCAGGTCTGTGTCTTTATCGTTTGTGGGAGGCTAAAAATAAAATGCTCGCGTTGGGGAGAAGCCAGCACTGATTCAAGATTTTTATAGCAAAAAATACAGTAAATAATTATATTTCAGAAGGATTCAAAACAATTTTAGGAAAGCACTTCTTGGGGACCGATCGCTACCTCGAGGACATCAAAAATTGTGTTGACCGCCTCCCCGTGCAACTGTGGAGTAATTAAGAATCGCAGCCAAATAATAATGTTTCCAATCTAATACTCAGCTCACAATGTTGCCTTAATTGTGTGTTTAGAAAACCCTACTCTCATTCATTTTAAATAAGAAATTCAGCCCGGCCGGGGTGGCTCAGTGGTTTGAGCGTCGACCCACAAACCAGCAGCCGATGGATGCTTCTCGCTCATCGATGTTTCTCTCTCTCTATCCCTCTCTCTAAAATCAATAAAAACATATTTTTAAATAAAAAATAAATAAGAAGTTTATGGGGCACAGCTGTTTGGAGCAGGGCGGATGCTGCACCCGAAGGCACCCACCCACCCAGGGGTGGCCGTCACAGGATTCTGTCCGTAGGAAAGGCCCTCATACCGGATGCTGACAACTCAACCCAAACACACACTCTGTCTCGGGGAGTCTGGATGTGAAACATGCAAAGGCAGGGTCAGCCGACAGCGGGGAAGTAACGGCGGTGCACACGGGGATGGACGGGGCGTGCGAGAGCACAGCTGGCGGGAGGAAGCCATGGGGTCACCTTTCTGGAGGCCGCTCGAGGGAGCCAGCTCCTGCCAGGGCCGCGACGGACGCTGCGCAGTTCCCTTCCCCCACAGGCACGAGGGCAGAGCTGCAGTTTTATTCTGAACGTCGGCCTGAAACTGTGGCTTTCCGGGCTGTTTCCTGTTGTTGCTCAATCAGACGGCCCCACTGCGCTCCGCAGCCAAGCACCGCTCCCCTCTGGGCAGCCTCGGAAGCCACACGGCCCTGCGCTCTCATCACTTCTAACTGAGCGTCGAGCAGCAGGGTCAAGTATCGCGGGACTTCGGAGCTAATCGCTCTTTTTAGTAAAGACGGGAACCTTTTTCAAATGTTCCTCTATGTTTCCACACAGCTGAGCAGCAAACACTAAATAATCCTAACTTGTTGTTATAAATTCTCAAGAGGTGTTTTTCAGGATGGTGAAGGGTATAAGCTCCGGGACATTGGTTCATATCTCCAATCAATTACCTAATCGCTCTGTGGCCTTGGGTGTGTTTCTAAAATTCTCTGGACCTCAGTTTCCTCATCTGCAAAACAGGGGTCCATGGAGCTTTCGTGAGAATTAAATGAAGTATCCTATGTAAGGCACTCAGAAGTTCAGCTGGTAATAAACACGGAGTAAGAGCTAGTTACCATCATTACTGTGTAAATGGGAGCGTGACTTCAACAGTGGATGACTGTCCTCCGATTCTAAAACAGCATCATCTACCTTAAAAAGGGTGCTGGATCTTAGTGGAAACTGGTATCATGCTCCCCCCCAAGGTGGCTTCGGCGGCATCATCCCACTGAAATATAAACGTGAAAATGAAAGCAACTCTCGGAAGATACGAATTAGGCACAACACCTCACGACCCTCAGAAGACGAGTTTTGGCAAGGAAACGATGCTTGGCCGAAATATTCTAGATTCTTCTATTACCTAGACAAGCACACTAAGCTAGTCGCAAAAATCCCAGGCCCCAGGATACTTGCTGGAACTATTCATCCAAAAACCCGAACAGCTGACAGTTGGCCCAGACAGGAATGAACAACTTCCTCTGCAAGGAGCAAACAGCTCGTCTCCGGCCAAAACAGGGAGCGACCACATCACGCCCGATTCACTGGGCCCAGTGACTGAGGAGCGCTGGGCATCCAGTATCACCCCTCTCCTTCCCCAGGCTCTATGTCCATCAGCAAACGTCCTTCGCTCCCCGGCAGGCTCGCGTCCATTACCTGCATTAAACTGAATAGACGAGATACGGCCTCGCAGACGGATAAAACTATTAGAAAACAGACGCTGGACGCCCGTCCTTAAAGACGATCTCAGGGGTGTTCCCGCTGGCCCCCCGCCCCACCCGAGGCTGCCTCTCTCCCGTCCTGTGTGCACCCAGGGCCAGGCCCTTTTTATGAGCAAAAGGACTGACAGCCCCAGGAGCTGAGGCTCTTTCACAGCGAGTGCCGTTGCAGCCTCCAGTGGTGCTTTATGTGTAGCCCACGGCGATCACTCCCCAGAGGACGTCTCTTAAAACCTTTCCGTTTTAAGATCCACATTTTGGTAATTGCGTTAAGTCAGAAATTGCACATGGGCCGGCCGGCTAACGTGCATCTGTGACTGTGAACAGAACTGTGCTAAAACGAGCGCAAACAAACTCTGTCCCAGTCGCTGTGGAATCTCCAGATTCGCTCAACAGTTCAACCAAGTGTGACATGGGAAAAGCAGGCAACTGAACTGACCCAGGACAGAAATTCCTCCAGAGAAACAGGCTGAGTCAGCTCAGGCTGCCCAACAGGGTGCCACAGGCTGGGTTGGGAAGATTACCCAACGGACATGTATGTTCCCACAGTTCTGGAGGGTGGGAGTCAGAGGTCGGGGTGCCGGCACGGTCAGTTCTGGGGAGGACACTCTTCCTGGACTGCAGTCTGGCCGCCCTCTCTCTGTGACCTCACGTGGCTAAAAGCAATGGAGACCACGCTCTCTGGTGTCTCTTCTAACAAGGGCGCTAATCCCAGCAGGGGCCCCATCCCTACGATCCCATCTAAACTTCATGACTTGCCTCCCAAAGGCCCCATCTCCAAATGCCATCCAATTAGGGGTTAGGGTGTCAACATATGAAGGGGGAGGGGACACAATTCAGTACATAATAGATGAAAAAAAGAAAAAAGGAATTAAATATATGATTTAAAATGTTCATGAGCCGAACAGTAAATGGGAAAGGGAGTGAAGCCCAGCTGGCTTTACTGTAAGAAAAGTGGGGTGAAGCCCTGATGACGTGACGGAAAATATATAATCGGAGTAATTCAGCTCCAACAAGCGAAGTGGGAGATGGGGTCGCTGAATTGACATTCTAATTTTTTAATGGCTCCTCTGTTGACTTCCAGTTAATATCTAAAAACAAATCAGGGTCCGCACGCGTATCTTCCACAGGCAGGAAAGAACAAGAGGCTGGAGTATGCTCTGCAAACACGCGAGAGGAGAGGCGCCCAGGGGCTGGGGAGAAGCTGGCGGCGTCCATGAAGAATAAATGGCACGTGAGGTTTCCAGGAGGGAAGGGAAGGGGGCAGAGGGAGCCGAAACGGTCCCCAGCGACGCCCCAGGAGCATCGCGGCCCGTGGCCCGTCAAAGAGGAACACAGGCGGCTCTTTGCAGGAAAAATAAAACCCCCACCCTATGTAAAAAAAGACACTCACTGCATGGAAAATAACCCATCTACCTGGGTAATGAGGTTTCACAATTTCAATGAATAATTAAAAGACAGTTTTAAAAAGAATAGAAGGTTGGACACGATGGAGGACAATGTGATCGATACTGAGCTATAATTTTAAATCGCGGAGGAAATTAACAGCTTCCCCCCGCCGATCTCACCATCTTTCACCCAAATGGAACTCAAGGCAGTGCCATCTCCTGTCTGCTGCTTCATCAATTACACCCCCGAGGAAGTGAGGTAGCGGGTAAGGGGTAACAGTCCACCGATTCAGTCACTCGCAGACACTGCTTAGTCGTCGAAATACAATTTTGTGCAATGAGTCATTTATTTTGAGATTAAGATCACAAAAATCACTCATTTTCAAGGAGTTCAGAAGTAGAACTGGACACTGAGAATCTAGTAGATGCTAAATTATGTAGAAACATATGACTGAATATTTTTTTTTTTAATCATCACCCGAGGATGTTTTTTTTCCATTGTTTTAAAGAGAGTAGGAGGGAGGGAGGGAGAGAGAAACATGGATGTGAGAGAGACACAGCGACTGGCTGCCTCCTGCACGGGCCCCAACCGGGGCCAGGGATCAAGCCTGCAACCGAGGTACGTGCCCTTGTCCAGAATCGAACCCAGGACCCTTCAGTCTGTAGGCCGACGGATGCTCTAACCACCGAGCCAAACCAGCCAGGGCACAGGACTGAATAATTTAGTTTAGCAGTCCTCAAACTGTCTGCAGACCCTTGAGGGTCCCCAAAGTCTGGGCAGGGGGTTGGCAAGGTCAAAGCCATTTTAATAAAAAGACTGTCATTTTCACCGTGGTGACAGTCACACTGAATGTGCACAAGGATGGGCTCACCGGGCCGGAGTGGCTCACTGAGCAACATCCCCACGCACCCGGGGCCACTGGTTCAATTCCCCGGCCGGACACAGGCCAGGATTGGATTGGATTAGATTAGATTAGATTAGGCTCAATTAGATTGATTGCCAAGCTTACAGCCCCAGTTCTCAATTCTCACCTGAGTTCTGAACGGAACAGCGAGTTACTAAACTCGTGCAGGCACCTTAACGTATACACCACGCGCATCTCGAAGGAAACAAGCCCAAAACAGAAAATGCTTGCTTTTCCACCTCATCCCAACGTCTGGATTCTAAACAATTCCTTCCTCCCTGCTCAGCTTTTTAAAAATAAATCTTACTTTCACCAAAATATACTTTAAAGCTTGGCCACTTGAGGGCACTTTTGCTCCTTTACAGACACTTCCTTTTTTAAAAAACAAAACAAAAACAAAAACGCTAGGTGCCTTTCAAAGAGACAAGAATGAATTTCCCTAAAAATAGTACATCCTTGGTCCTGATGCTTTTAAATCTCCAACTCCTTAGATTCCTATGAACTATTTCTAATCCAGAAAGAGGACATGACTAACTCTTCACACAATCATATCCAACTTGCTTATTGCAACAGCGTTTTCTGTGGACCATCTGGGAAAGAGATCAGAGCACCGTGTCCGTTTCAGGTTAACGATTCACAAGCAGCGTGAGCGGTAGGATCACGATTTCTGAGCCCCACTCTGTTCAGGTGCATTACGTCACACCTGTCATGGGTGTGGCGTCAGCTTACGAATTTTTAAAAAGCTCCCCAAGCGCTTCTAATACATTCTTGGATGAAGACAGGGCTCAGTGTTTTCAACCAGCCTTGCAAAAAAAAAAAAAAGTTAAAAAAAAAAAATGCAACTACTTCTTAAGCACCCACAAGACCTGAGCATAAGGTAGAATGTGCTCATGGCATGGCGGGGTCTCATTCTTCATAGATTCTCCACGGCTGGGGTTTGGCTCCAACTCCCCATGAAGGAAATGAGCAGACTGCTCTTGGCACGCTGGCCGCTGCATCTCCACCCGCACTGCTCCGCCCGCTCTTCCTCCCTCGAGCAGCGACACTCACCTCTGGTGGCGCTGAGACGGACCCGGCCTTAGCCCACCTCACTGCAAGTCTCTAGAGCAGCTTCTGGTTCCTACCTGAACCGACTAACGCAGGCACACAAAGTGCTTCGCAGGGTTTCTGGCATTTACAAACTGCGTCGGAGCTTCAGGACCCAGCGATTCCACTCCTGGGAATATATCCAAAGAAACCAGAAACACTGATTCGAAAGAATGTACGTATCCCTACGCTCACTGCAGTGTTGTTTACAACAGTCAAGATTTGGAAGAACCCGAGAGCCCATCAGTAGACGAGCCGTGGTGCATAAATACAAAGGAATATTGCTCGGCCATAACAAAGAGCAAAATTTTACCGCCTGGGACAGCACGGACGGACCTAGAGGGTATTGTACGCAGTGACGTAAGTCCATCAGAGAAAGACAAATACTAGGTGATGTCACTTATATGTAGAATCTAAATAATAATATAAATGAACAAAATAGAAACAGACGCATAGATACAGAGAACAGACTGAAGGGTGGCAGAGGGAAGGGGGTTGGGGGCTGGGTGAAAAAGGTGAAGGGATTAAGAAATACAAATTGGTTGTTACAAAATGGTCACAGGGATGGGAAGCAGAGCACAGGGAATATAGTGAATAATATTGTAGTAACTGTGGGTGGTGCCAGGTGGGTACTGGAAATATCAGGAGGAACATTCTGTGAAGTGTAGGATTGTCTAACAGCCAGACTGTACACCTGAAACTAATACAAAATAATAGTGAATGTCAAACTGTAATTGGGAAAAAAATTTTAATAAATCAATTAAAATTGCTTTTAAAATGTTAGCTATTGTTATTTAGGTTTGGCCTTAATCCTCAGATCACACAAAGCCCGAGTTTTCTTGTCCGTCATGTGGTACAGCTACGTGGATAAAATGAGATAATGTGTGGAGAAGACTTAGCACATTAAGTGCTTAATCAATTTTATCTATAACTATTTTTATGTGTTGCCTTTTTATTATTTCCATCAACATGTAAATTATTTTGATACAGCCTTTTAATTGAATCCACACACCTTACAACACTATTTGTATTAACACTGTAGGAGTGTACGCCAGTGTCTAGGAAAATGACATGTAGATTTCCAAAGGTGTTAACATGTCACCTGGAGAGTCAGCTCAAACTTAAAAATAATAGTTTCTCAAAAATTAATCATCGAATTCTTACCTGTGGAATTTTTCTTCGAACTCTGCTCTATAACCAGTAGGGGGCAGACAAGTACAGCGGAAATTTCAATACCAGGGCTCGCGGTAAATTTTCGATCCACTTTTTGAACATGGGTAAGAAGCCGTATTTCTCAAAGAGGTTTGTCCTTTCGCAGCAAACAACGAAGAGAGTGGGATAACGACGCTTAATCTCCAAGGGCACACGTTTCCATTAAAATGTCACGCGTCTATTTTAACATTACAGTCTCACAGAACGAATGAGCACAGTTTCCCTCCACACGCCCATCTAAATTGTCAAGCAGAGCTACTAAAGGACACACGCGTGGATTTTTTTCTAGGAGAGAATTAAACAGTCTGTCTGTCCCTAGAACCCGGGCCATTGTGCAGTGAGAAGGCCCTGAGCCTGGCAGCGAGGCCTGGGAATCCCTTAAGGGGGCATTTCACCCGGCAGGTGCTGTAGGGTTTGTGAATTTTTCAAGATACTAAAAACAGTATGTTAGACTTGTAAGATAACTGACTCTCAACTCTGAAATGAGAACTTCTTTTCAATACACACACACACACACACCAGTTAACAAATCAAACCCCAGAAATGACAAAACTCTGCTGGGATTCTGACTGAATGGCATTAATAAAATTTTTCAAGACTGAATTGTACAACCCATGAATGTGGTACTATTTAGGTCTTATTTAATTCCTCTAAATGATATTTTATAATTTTTTACAGAGTTCTTGTATGTATTTAGAGTTAGGTACTTGAATTTTTTATATTGCTTTAAGTAGTACTTATTCTTAAATTTTTAATTCTAACGGCGTTGCTAGTACCTATAAATGCAACCATTTTTTGGTACACTGGCTATAGTCGGCGAACGTGCTAAATTCTCTTATTAATCGATACTAATTATGTACAAAATCTCTCCAGTTTTCCATATACATATGATTGTATCTTCTACAAATAAGGTCGATTTTATTTCCTACTTTGCTAACATTATTTTTTCTCACTCTGTGGCTTGGGGCCTGCAGTATACTAGAATACAAAGCAGTGACGTCAGCCGCCGAGCCCTGTTCCTGATGGGAATGGAGAAATTGTCAACCTTCCAGCTTAGCATTTAACATCTGCTAAGGGCTTAGCAATTTTATTATTCTTTATAACTTAGCAACTTTGACTTTATTGCTTCCTATGATAATATGTTGCTTCTATTCCATTAATTTTTTGTCATTTTCATCTTTTTATACTGTTTGGATTTAATTTTCCGTTCTTTTTCCCAGTGTCTAGCATTGGAAGGGAGACTTGGTTGGTTTTTTACACTTTCTTTTAAAATACATGCATCTAGGACTGTCCATATAAATTTTCAATTAGTAATGGAAAGTTGTTATGATGTCGATTTACAATAATGCCAATTTTGCTTTCATTCTGTGGCGGCATTATCTGGACCCTGGTTGAACGCTGAGATGAATTTTCTGTCCACACTAACCTCCTGTCCCTGAAAGGCAAAACCGGATGAAATAACCTGATGGTCCTCATATGAAATGGTGGAATTAGTATTTGGAGGGCGGCGTTTTCACAGCCAAGTGTTTAGGCTGTGCAGCGTTTCACTTGGTGGTGTTGCACGGTCACAGCCCGGCACTGCACTGACCAGTCCTCCTGAAAATGCATGTTGAAGTCACAGCGGGGACAGGATATGAGGGGGTGAGTGAGTCAGCGGTGCTCACCCACCATCTCCTGCAGAAAAAGCGTCGCCTGGCTGCCGGCACTGGTATTAATCATCTCAGGAGATGGAAAGACTATGAGAAGATGACTCCTTCCAGATGCCCTCAGGGGCAGGCTACCGGAGAACTCTGATGACCCAAACTCTCCCGAAAGAGTGACGAAAGGGGGAACACTGAGAACAACTCTAAATACGGCAAACTACCCATTTCGGAGTTCAGGAAGCTGTGATTCCTTGGGAGCAGCCCAAATCTCTGGCCTCAGTGCAGTGTGTCCAAGTGTCTTTCCCCAAATCCCACTGTTATTGGAAAATCACCACTTCTCATCATTCTTGAGGCACAGAAATCCTCGCCCCATTGTGATCTGAGGTTTCCTGGAGTAAACTCATCAGTCCCCCGTTGGTAACTGTGTGAGCTCCGTGAGGGCAAAAGCGCCCTGGCCGCGTTACAGGCATTTCAGACACGTATGAAATACACGCACGGGGTCAGCTCACAACAAGTTAGTCTACACTGTTTTATAAACACGTAAAAAATAAAAGTGAAATGTTAACAAGAAAATGTTTTACAATGACGGTGAGGATTCGACCATTTTAGAAGACTACTCTGTCCCGCGAGGCTGTCGCTCAAGAGGAAAAAAACGGTGCCTGGTTATCCACGGCAAGCATTTTCAGGATTCACAAGATCGCGGTACGTTTGTAAATTCGTTAACGACCATCGTGAAGCAAGTATTTCCACAAAGGTAACGGCTGTGGACTCAAGAGTAATACAGCTGTGGGGTCATTTACTTACTAACAGATGTTCAATGAGTAGCAGATAAATAAAAGTACTCGTAAAAAAATTAGTAAACATCTAAATGTTACCAAAAAATTAACTGTCCTCCTCATTTGGAAAAATGTGAAATCTATAGAAAAGTTGCAAAAAGAGTAAAAGAAACATCGCTGTGCCCTCTGTCGGGATTCCTCAGCGTCAGCTCCTTGCAGTGTCTGTCTGTCCTGTAATGCGCGCCGGAGCACTTGAGAATCACCTGACGACACCGCGACGCTTCAGCCCTAAGTGCTTCAGTGTCTCCCGAGAGAACAAAGGCCGTCTCCCAGACAGCGCCCCACGCACCTCACTCAGGAAAAAAGTAACAGGAACCCAAGGCCCCTATCTAATACTCGGCCCGTTTCCAAATCCCCCCATTACACCAGCCATGGCTTCGCAGCACGCGGGTTACTAGTTTTCCTCTAGGTTACGGTCGTGCCTCTCTGGTCGCCTTTCATCACAGTTTCCCAGCCTTTTTTTTTTTTTGGCATTCAGACATCGACTTGTTGAAAGGCCCAGACCACTTGTTTTCCAGAATGTTCTGGATTTTTCAGATGATTAAGTCCAGTTTGAACGTTCGGAACACAAACGCTCCCCAGATGGAATCGTGTCCTCGGTGCGTCGACCGAAATCAGCGTCGGTTTCCCCCGTGGAATGCTCCCCTCCGCGTGCCCCAGGCTCGTCTCCCGGCCTCCGGGAAGTCTCTCTGTCCTCCAGCTACCCAAGGTTTCCATTTGCTCACTGATCGACTCAGACACCATCCCTTACCACGAAAATTCTCTAGGCTTTATACAGATGAAGGTCCCCAGTTTTCTAAAAGGCGTCCTAACCTTGGCACGTTCCCACACCCCCCGTCACGCCCCCAAACTGCCACCCCCCGGGCAGCGAGAGCCAGGGACCCCGACTCCCCCACGCGTGGCCTTCATTCCTCACACATCACGTTCTAAACAGCAGCCCTGCGGCCCTTGATGAGCGAGACAGTTAAAATTTCCTTAGGAAACTGTCCATCCTGAAATTAACTGCCCCGCTGTCTTGAAGAATTCATCCAAGACAATGTTTCCAACTTAACCCTGGGGGGGCACAGTATACAAACCCCCAGAGATTTTCTCTGCCTCCATATGTAGCTGTGTTTTTTAAAAAGTTTAAATTCTCAAGGAAATTCTTCCGCAATTAAGAATGCAAAAATGAGTTTGTTTAAAAATCTCTTTCTTCAAAATTGTTTTCTTAAAAACAGATCCGTTGCCTTGAAAGGATCATAATAAAAATAACGCTGTTCTTTATCTCAGTTAAGAACAGTGCACGTTATCCCCAGGAAGGCGTTCGTTGTTAATGCATAAACTTCCAGCAACCCCGCGGCTCCACGGCGGCGCTCACACCGCTTGCGTGGGCACCAACCCGTTTTGGTGGCGGCACATTTTCCAGCGGTAAGTGCTGCGTCGCGTCTTCACGAGTCCCCAGCGTCCACGCGCCTCGTCACCCTGAGAAGCTGCAGAGGCTCCTGCTCCAGGCCGCGCTGGGCCGGGGTTGCCCGTTGCTAGGAACACGAGCGCGCCCGGCGGCCGCCCATCCTCCCGTCCGCCTGCTAACTAAATATGGGTGAATTTTTCTATGGGACAAATGTTGCCCATAAATCTTTTTGAACTACAGCCTGATTTTAAGTGGCTAAAGGGCTGACTCAATCGATTTATAGCACAAATGAGCTTCAACACCTGGCCTCTGACATGCCGTAGGTGCCCCTTTAACTGACCATAATTCTCAAGCATGGTGGGGGTCAAAAAAAAAAAGAAAGAAAGAAAACCCCTGCTGACTGAAGCTGTCCTCACGTGGATTAATCGCACTTTAAGCAAGAGCAAGTCTTCCTGCCGGGACACGTCTGCACACCTGGTCTCCGCAGCGCAGCCTCCGGAGAAAGGGGTGGAGGCAGCCGGCAGCCGTTCCTCACGCAGACGTCGGCTTCTCCGACCTGCTGAGGGCTCACAGCCCGTGGGAACATGGGGGTGTTTTGAGGGGGTCCTGTCCGATTTAGAATAACAGTCGTCCCTCCCTGATCCCGAGTCAACACCCAATGGACAGAGTGCCCTCCCCCAAGGATGGAGGAATGAAGGACACAGGATTTGCCAGCAATAAAACTTTAAAAAGTCATTGTTCTGGGATCACAGAGGAGATGGGCCTGGGAAGATCGGGCTCGGAACCAGGGGCGTCCCTCCTCCTGTGTAGCCAATGGGGGGACCCCTCGGGTCACACAGGCAGGATGAGGCTACGCTTGGACATCCACCTTCCCTTTGGGGGGTCAACCCAGCCTGATCCCCTTCACTAAGTCTCTGAATGACTTTTAAAAATCAGGACAAACCTTGACTCTGTCATTTCTTGACTCTATATATCAATAACTGACCCTAAATAAGATTTCTGCTTTGACTTTTTAAAGATTAAAACTACAATTTTTTAAAGTGCTGTCTCATCCTCAATCCAGTGGAGGTCATTCCAAAAACCCGAGCGAATTCCCGCAGCGTAAACACATGCGACAGGCCCGCCCACATCTGAGCACCAAGCAGAATCAGGGTGATTCATACGCAGGGGCTTTGCTTCTCCGCTCCCTCCGCATCCTGCGGCCCCGAGAGATGCGCAGGGGGAGGGCACAGGCTCTCTTTACAGCCTGGTCCCACTCGCTCTAGCTGTGAAACCTCAGACAGGTCCCCTCACCTCTCTGAGCCTCAGCCTGAGTCTGAAAATTAAATGAGATGCTATGAGAACGGCGCCGTGTGGGACGCGAAGGCCACTCTCGGCGAACTTCCATTCCCTTCTCCCATCTCCAATGTGCACCCCTGCCCTGAGCCCCAGAACTGGCACAGACGGCACCCTCTCTCCCAACACGCGTTTGGGGAAGCGGTGGGTCAAGGGTCCCTCGCCGAGAACCACCCACGGGGGAAGGAAGAGAAACCACCCCCCACCCCCGGCTGGAGTTTCCTCGTTTCAGAGGCTACAGATCGACGGCAGCTCCCAGGCGAGGCCCCGCCGGCCCCGGGGGCCCTTTGTGACCAAGACAGCAAGTTACCCCCCTCCAGCACGGCGCTGCTGATCCGCGCTTTACCGAAATTCTCCTCTCTTACAAAGCAAAGAACAGGGATCCTCTGCCTCCCACGTTTCTACTTTCTCAATTTCGAGTTTTGTGGTTGTTTCCGAGTGATAAGAATGGAGGAGACGGAGGAGACAACTCCGCTGCTTCACATTTACGAGACAAAGAGCCGCAAGAGCAGCGTTCGTCCTAAACAGAATTCACCCACTCGCTGTCTGGGGTCAGGACCACCGTCTTTTCCGAAGCCGAGAAACCTGCCCTTTTCTCCCTGTGCCTCGTGTGAACACCTGTGAGTGGCAGAGGTGACGCCCGCCAGGCGTGGCCACAGCACCGGGTGCGTGGGAGGGCGGATCTAACAATGAACTGTGGGCTTCTTTCATCTTTTATCTCTTCGGCACGGCTCACATTAAACTTCTGCTTCTAGAGTTCACGCTGTGCCTACAGCGTGCTTGTAAAGGGAAGATTTATGGGAAAATAAAGCAGTAAAAAAACTAGTTCAAAAGCCCTGTGACGCCCATGCCACGTGGGAAATGCCCTGCTTGAAGGGCACACGCTTTAGATCTTTGGTTCAGGTAACACACACGTTTTTCAGTGTGTGTGTGTGTTGTATGGGTGGGTGGTGGAGAGCAGGGTGGTGGTCGTTTTGTGCTGATGATGGGGCATCACCGGTGGATTTAAAAAGAAAAGCTAGTTTGCCCGGCTGGCGTGGCTCAGTTGGCTGGGCACCGTCCTGTGCCCCAAAAGGTTGCAGGTTCGATTCCAGTCCGGGCACCTGCCCCGGCTGTGGGCTCGATCCCCAGCAGGGGGTGTGCGGGGGCAGCCGATCGATGTTTTGCTCTCTCATTGATGTTTCTCTCTCTCTCTCCTCCCCTCTAAAAATCAATTTTAAAAAATCTTTTAAAAAACAGCTAGCTTTATTTTAGTCTCCCCCTAAATGAAATACAAAAATAAAACCATATGCATTTCTCCTTAGACATTAACGTGCAGGCTGACAGGTAAAGCACCGAATCCCATGCTATCTACTTTTAAATTACTTAAGGTTGTAGGAGAAAAAATCCATTCTCTTGACACGTGTCTCTTCTAAATCTAAGGCTCCCTCTTGGGCTACAGGGCAAATCATGACACCGGGTTTTTTCCTGACGTCCTCAGGTGGGCAGGTAGCTTGGCTCTCGGGCTGGCTCAGGCCCTTCTCAGGGTGCGAAGTAAGGCCACACGCTCAACGCCAAACTAAGTAAAGTAAGTTTTCTTCTCTCCTTGGCCCTTTCCTTCTCATTTCATCCCAGAACCTGCCATCAATGCACGTTTATTGGTTATCATCAAAGAGAAAACTTTGCGTCTGCTTCTGAATATTTTTCTTATTCATTAATAATGAATGTATTTTGGCTACATGCTTACCAGGGAAAAGAAAAATATATGTTCCACAATTCCAAACACAGGGCTAAATGGCAGGGTTGGGGCCAGAATTAATTTGAGTTAATTCTATTTGGAAACAGAATTAACTGTTTGGACCTGACCCGATCACAGAGATTTTTTTTTTTTTTTTTTTTTTCCCTTCTCCAGGGTTCCCGAACACGGTCCTGGTTTCCAAGAACAGAGGAGTTTATTGTTTGGATCTACGTTAGCACCTTGGAGACCGAGGTGGTTTGTTAAGGCGCCTGTATAAATACATCAGTAACCACCACGCAGAGATTTACGTTAGATTCTCTTTGTTATGGTGACTCCTGCTGGGACACTAAGAGCTAGGTGGATTCCCGTCAGCCTGGAAAACAGCAACTATATTATGTGACCGAAATAAGCTACGCTCCCAGCTCAATTCTCAAACTCAAAGGGGTATCCGTCTATCCATCGATAGATGCGCAGATAGATACTTAGAGACACATCCATATAGATATATGGATATTTGCCTGCATAAAGGAAAGAATTCACATTTTATTGTTATTAACTCTTTTAATCATTAAGTGTCTAAAGTTGAGAATTCACCCCAAAAGGCGAATGCAATGATTTTTTTCAGGCAGTCAGGAAGGAATTACGTACTTGGTTTCATGCCCGGTGCTTTGTCTTTGTTGTATCGTTTGAAATTTCACATCACTGTAGCTCTAACCTTGGAATGCAGAGCTGGGGCAAAGCTACGGTAATGTCCCAGGGAAGGAAAGGCCCCCAAGCCAACAGAGGTGATCGGAAGAGCCTAATTCAAGGTCAAAGAAACAACGACACACATTCGGTCTCCACCACCAGTTCTTGAACTCGGGGTCCTTCCTTCAGCGATAAACGAGGGCAATAAAACTGCCTTGTGGTGCCTTAGTGAAGATTTAATAAGATGATGCACAGTCGCTAGGAGTAGCCAGGGCGTCTTCCCACCCTTCCCCTCTCCTTGCAGGTTTCTTTCCTGCCTTAGTCTCTACTTCTGTTGGATAATTAACTAAGGAGTCGGAAAATGGTAAAACGGACATCAGCCTAAGGGGCCTCGTGGACCAACTGAAGAAAATAAGGTCCAAAGTGTTTAAAGATATAAACACAGCTAAGCAGTGGCAACTTTAGTGATATATATATATATATACAAAACCCCAAATCCAGTGTTGTTTTCGTTACGCCCATCCAAGGGACACAGCTACATGAAAAGTCTGTTAACTTGTCACTCATCCGCTAAGGCCCGCTCCCAGTCGAAGCTTAATGGGGATTCTTAAACGCCCATGTGTAGTACACACTATGACTGTGCAGTTCTTCTTAAAAAATATATACATTTTTATTGATTTCAGAGAGAGGAAGGGAGAGGGAGAGAGAAACATCAACGATGAGAGAGTCACGGCTGGGCTGCCTCCCGCACGCCCCTGCTGGGGATGGAGCCTGCAACCCCGGGACGCGCCCTGACCTGAAATTGAACGGTGACCTCCTGGTTCATGGGTTGATGCTCAACCGCTGAGCCACACCAGCCGGGTGACTGTGTAGTTCTATGTGCCTCAAAAAATGGAGATAGTGACAGCCTGCTGATATTAGCCAGGTGCCTGCTGTTCGATTTCAAACAATTCCTGCTTGTGCAGCAATGCCAGACCTCTGTTCTAGGCATCTGTTAAGAACTGACACACATCTGAATATTCATGTGAACATTTTCTGGTTTTTGAAACATTAAGAAGCCCAAGGGAACCATCAGTGTGTGCCCTCTATAATACAGTCATGGGTAAAGTGAGAAGACAAGCATTCAGCAGTCTAAGACCAGGCACACAAGGTCTGCACTCGGGAGAGGAATTAGGGCGAACGAGAGACTCTTCTCCTCCTTTCTCTCTCCAGGTGCTTTGATTTTAAATGGGGTAAAAAGTTAGCCTTAATGCGGCTGTTCTGCCATATTTCCCTTTGTAGTCTTTGAATTTCATGGCTCACATGTGGTAGCTCAGCAAACATTTATCAATTGATTCCTTGGTTGTGGGACTACAGTTCATTGTGTGGGAGGCAGTTAGACAGACAGGAGTCAGAGCAAGGGCGACGGGCCAGGTGCAGAAGGTCACCAGGATGGAAAGCCCTGGATGTCAAGCAAAGGACAATTGGAGGGTGGGACCTCGCTCCCTGGGGGGCCTTTCCTCCCCTAGCATGCCACTCACTGGTCAGGTGGTTTGGACCCCTGACCTCTCCTCCCCAGAGATAACATCGAGGCCTCAGTGGAAGTCCAGCTCCAGGCCCAGAAGAGCAACCAAACCAGCCACAGCTGACCTCAGGACCAGCTGCACTGAATGACGGCCGGGCCCAGGCTCTGACCGATCAATCAGTGGAGACATTAGCATCAGCTGCCTCACGCCCAAGCTCCAAGGGCCCTTCCTTTGCCTCTGTAACCTGTTTCCTAAGCCCATTTCTTCTAGGAATTACTTCTTCCACCTCTGTGATTTTACCAAATAAATGTTCTCTTACAGTTTGGGTCTCAGCTCTGAATTCTTTCCCAGCCAGAACCCAAGTTCCAAGGTTGCTGAACTCAGGTCTGGCCCCACGGGCCTAACACCCAGTGACGGTCCGGCCACCTACAATTCCTTCCGCTTCCCACACACACTTCCTTGATCACATAAGTTTCTCTTCGATGAACATTCAACCCAATAAACATTCATCGAACGCCTGCAATCTTCCAGGCCCTGTGCTGGAGATAATGAAGAAATAAATTTAAAAAAACAATAACAGTGTCTGCCTTCAAAGAACTCCAAGTCTAAAGTCAGACGTGGGGAGAGAGCCCACTAACTCTTTTGATGGTATGTAGAAGCTGTATTGGGGATCCCTCCCTTTAAAGTGGCATTCGTTTGACTACTACCCACGTCTTACGTGGCCACAAACAGTTCAGAAGCTAAAAAAAAAAAAAAAATGCAGCTGTCAGTAATGATTAACACCAGGGCGAAACTTGGTGCATGAGAACGGATGTAGGTGGTTTTATAGGGGACCATGTGGTTGTGTGGGACATGCATGCTGAACAGGACGGCAGACTGCACTGTGCCCTACACTTCCTTCTGCAGGGCGCGGATGTTAAGTGGGCCTCGCGTGGAAGTCTCTGCTTCCGGAACACGAACATCCGACTCGCTAGTGAAGCTCAGTATTACTCATCCCAGTGATCACTTGCTTTTCTTGATGCAACATGTAAAACCTCTACAAGATGCAGAAAGGAGCTCAGCCAGGTCACCCACGTTAATCTAGGACGCGTTTCTGTCGACGGATGATGGTGAGGATTCTGTTAAAATGCGTTAACAAAGTCAAAAGATGCTGGTCTTAAAGCAAACACAATGTCTCAGAATCTCAGAGCAAAGCTTAGGATCGGGTGACAGTTTGGGGGGAAATGATTCAGCACTTTGTATTTAAACTCCCCAACGTGATTCTAAATGAAAGTATATCCTGAATGCCTACTATTTGCATTGTAACGTTATAGAGGTTGTAGAGATAGAAAGGGTAGGTCAAATATGCTTCTTATCCTCAATGAATTTGCAATCCAATTGGGGAAAGAACCCTCAGGCACATAAAAAAAAAAAACTAGCAAAACAAGGCAGCAGCAATACACAGCCATGTGACTGGTGTCGATAATCAGAGACATCTGTATGGTCGGATTACAGCAACTATGACTTAGAGCTGTCCAGAAAGAAACTATACTGGGTGTGAGCTTTAGAAAAGAGTAGCATTTGGATAAAACACCAGAGTGGGAGCGAGGGGCAAAGAAGAGCGGAGAGGGCAGGGCGGGGAGAGACGTAGGATCTGGAAAGCACTGGGCAGACTCATTCAGCTGTGCAGAGGTACCCTGGGGTTGAGAATGCAGGTTGAAATCAGACTCGCGAAAGCGTGAATGCCAAGTCAGGGAGTCCAGACCTCCTCCCACCGGTAACGCTGAGCCACTGAATGTTTTTCATCAGCAGAGAGAGGTGATAAACCTGGAGACCTGTGCAGGGGAGACACCAAAGTCAGGTAAGGCCAGGAATGTTGGGAGAAATGTGAGCGCCCCCTGTAGGCTAATATTTTGGCATTTCTTCAAGTAAATATATTCTTCAAGCATCATTATCTATTAAGGTGTGAAGAGACTTTGTTAGTGCAGATTATACGCCACTTTCTGTTTACAATATTTATACTCTCTTCCCTGATAAAACATCGCTCTTTTGGAAATGCCTGCTTTTCAAGTTAAAGGCTGTTTGCCCCGTTTCAGAGTTCACGTTTCCTTGCGTTTCCTTCTATGAGTCCTTTTCACATTCGAGCTCTCGGCATGGGCTTAAAAATGTAGATGACAGAGCCCACAAGTGACCCCATAAATAGTGCTGTACGGGGCATCCTTCATTTTCAGAGTCTCAGTGCACTGAACTGCCCGCGCAGACTGGGTCTCGGATGACTGGTTTCGGGTGGGTGGCACGGCCTCTTTTGCACCCTGCAGCTGCTCACGTACATGTCGTCAAAACGCTAAACCACAACGGGTCGTTCTCTGGGAGGGTGAGTTGGTTGGTGCAGTTTCCGTTCTTGGGAACTGCCTCCTTTGGCAGAAATAAGGGCAAGGCTGGTCTTGCCAATTATGAAAAAGGCATCACTGGAGAACTGAGTGAGCTACAAGTTCCTTTTGATTCGTTACATGGATAGTATTACATCACCTAGTCAGGTAGCCCAGGTCGCGGACTGGCTGGCCCCTCTCCTCACCTGAACAGGGTCAGGACCAACCAAGCGTCCCCCCTCAACTCTTCAGTGTAACGCAGCCCATTTGCAGATCCGGAATGGCTGCCACGCATCTGGTCGGAAACCAGGTGGGGCCACGCTCCGGAGTTCAAATTTGCATGATCACAGGCCCTAGGTCACCCAAGGGCAAGGTTAAATTTCAGTATATGGCACCTTCTCTGATCTGGGCCTGAACTAAAGAAGTTGGCTCTGGGGCTAACTCTTCAGTTCTTACCTTTATCTGCTTAAAAAAATAAAATTTAAAAAAAAGCAGGTAGGCACCTGAATAGTCTTCCTTGGATTCAAAATTAAACCACAAGACTTTATCCTATAACCTTTTGAGACAAAAAAAATTTTAACACTGGACCAATGGAAGACAAAAAAAATCCGTAAGTAACATGGAGCCATAATTTGTCGTACTGATTTGCAACCTTTTTTTAAAAAAAAAAAAAAATGTGAACTACTTTAGTAGCTCAGAGACTCTGCGCCCATTCCCTCATGCTCAGGCCAAACAAAAAATTTTCCAAAAAGTAAAATTTGCGAAAGAAAACTCTAAACAGAAAGAGAGAGAAAAAATTACGCCTGTTAGGTTTAGAATGTTCTTCTCGACAATGCCATTCATACTATATACTGAATGGGCTTGTTGGGGAAAATTGAGTGAGAAAATTAACAAAGAGGGTCTCAAATAATGCTAAGCACAGATAAAGTGCCCAAAATGTCAAACGAGTTGAGTGACTCCATCTGTTGCTAGCATAGATGTTTCTAGCAAAAACGTGCTCACGGCAATGATTTTTTTTTTTTTTTAATCACTTACTAAAAAGAATTCTCATTTCTCAAGAATTCCAGCTAAGGGAAAAAAAAAAAAAGAATAGTTTTATTCTGCCTTCAGTGGCCTGAGAGTTCCCGGATAGAAACGCACCCTGAGCTATAAATTCCCCAAATCCACAAAATTCTACCAACTGCCAACGAAAATACAGCATTTTCCCAATTCCTCTTCATTCTGTGTTCCAGGCAGTTGGTGAGGAGGGGCCGGTAAGAACAGTGGTTTCCCCGAACAGAAACGCAGTGACCTTCTGCCCTTTCTAAAGACGTTTCCCTCTTTAATGGCTGGAGAACTGCAATGCTTCACTTTGCAACCTTTTGCTGAACAACTGGTGACTGCACAGAAAGCTACCAACCAAAACCCTGGGAACGGAAAGGGGGGGAAATTAACTTCCAGCAGGACACACTATTTGCATCACTAAACCTCCTGGAGCACTTTTTTTTTTTAGTCCTCACAAGGGGTATTTTTTCCATTGATTTCTAGAGAGAGTGGAAGGGAGGAAAGAGGGAGAGAGAGAAACATCGATGTGAGAGACACACATCGATTGGTAGCTACATGCCCTCAGCCGGGAACTGAACCCGCCACCCTTTGGTCCATGGGCCGACGCTCTAACCACTGAGCCAAACCGGCCAGGGCATCTCCTGGAACACTTTTAATTCGCTTAGAGACTAACCTATCCCTTCTAGAGAAAGGAGCACTTCTGAAACGTTAACATCACATGAAATAATACGCACACAGCTGGAGCCACCCTGACAAGTGGTCGACCGTTACAAGAAAGTCAAAATAGAACACCTTTGGGACACTGCCACAGAAAGGTCAACTGAATCCAGTTTTCAAAAGTCACCTCACAATATCTAACACGTAGACCACGGAGTGAGCAGTAAACAATGTTTGAAAGCGTGATGAGGGATAAACTGTCTAAACTCTGAATTTCACTCAATGACATGCAAGGGGGAGGCCCTCACATTTAGTTAAAAAGGGGGGCAGGGGAGGCTTTCTACAAAGAATTCATCATTGATGCCTAGGTGGCCAAAGATTTTTGACCAGGGCAGGTTCGCACAACCTGCTAATGATCTTCTAAGAACCTTCAGAGCCAGGCCTTCCTCTCCAATGCCATCCTCTACGATTTTGTTTTCTTTCATGGCTCACGTATCACTGCCAGGCATTATGTCATGTATTTATCTATCTGCCTATTGTCTTCCTTACCACCACCACAACGTGGGTTCCATGAAGGCAGGGACTTGTCTGTCCTGTTCTCTGCTACACTGCTCGTGTCTAGAACAATTCCTTAAACAATGGGAACTAAAAAATAATTTTTGAATAGAATTACAAATTGAATATGTGTAAGTTATACTTAGTAAGGTACAAGTGGCTTATAATACGGGTGTAGTCAATCTCAACAACTTCTCTTGATTTTATAAAGTCCCCAGGTGAATCCCTATGAACCTGCTGGAGATAACGGATGAGGTCCTGGTGTCCATTTCTATTTGTATGGACGACATATCCCTTACTTCCAAATGCAAGTGTGACTTACATTAATAGTAGCTCAACACCAACCAGTTCATTGTGAACTATAAATTAATAAAACAGTATCAATAACTCTGAAGGCACATACAGTTGAAGAGATTAAGACACCAAATAAATACAAAAAACAAAACCACAAGAAGGAAAAGCGCATGATTAGCACTCACACATGTGGTGATCAGCCAGCAATCACAAAACCATAATAGGAAAAAATCAAGGCCAAATCATTTGATTCACCTCCACATGACCAACCTACAGTTTCCACAGAAAACAGAGAACCTACCAGGGCACCTATTGTCTTTCCTGTAGTTTCCAGAAGGTAGTCTGAGGTCTGCCCAGAAACCACTTCCGTGAACAGGTCCAAGAAGAAACATCTTGGGGGACTCAGTGAATGACAACATGATGGATTTGGGTTTCCCTACACACCTTACATGGAGCACAGGTGTCCTCAAGTCATCCATAAATATCGAGTTCAGTCTCCTTGCAGGAACTGTCAGACTCTCACCATGAGTCACCCTCACAAGGGCTCTATGCCATTTACTTCTGGCCAAGGATTACGGGAGTCATCAAAGAAGTCAGATGCTTGGCTTCCAAGAGAAAATACTGGGGATTTCTCACAGACAATCCCCCTCTCTTGAGCAGTTTCAAGTGCATTTAAAATCTAGGCACATCTACAGAGATACACACACACACGTGTGTTGACTCAGATATATCACAAGAGATTATCAGAGACACGTGGATCATCCAGGTACTCTTCTAAGTCTTTTTTCTGATTTATCATTTTCATGTTTTAGGGAAGGATGCTTGGACTCACACATATATGAAAATTAGGGTATTTGCACACTCTGAGAAGATTCGATCATGGGAAAGCAGGTTGTTAAGTAGCATCAACTACTTTCTCCCTTTTTCTTAATCTGTCATCCACAGTCCACACTCTGAGTGACGGTGGAGTCAGCATGGGCCTGGTGGGTGGCCAGGACTTAGGGACTGCTAGTGGCCCTTACAACACCTGAGCTGAAAATGACTTTTAGAAAACAACCATTATAGTAAAGATGCCAAATGATGTGGTTACGGAGCATGCCTTCTCATCCCAGGGAGAAACAAAAGGCAAGAGCGAAGTTCGATGGGTGAGTAGTAGAAAAACGCTCTGCAGGACTGAATAAGTGGCTGACACACGGGGTGGGCAAAAGCAGGTTTACTGCACCACCGTGACACCCTCCTGAGTTAACAGAGCCATTGTAATCATCATAACCTGCATGTCTTCTCCCATACAAACAACTGTAGACCTACTTTGGCCCACCTCTGTATTCTAAAATAGCCTCTCCTTTCTTCCAAAAAAAATAAAATCTATCTCATTTTGTTCTGATCCACTTTCTTTCTGTGGCCTCAAATAAGAGCTATAACTCTTTCCCTTTACTTAACAAAGACTGTAATGCATACGTATAAGACCAAAATATAGTCACTTACTTATTAAACAAGTTATTTATTGATCGCCTGCTATGTACTAAGCGCTGTTCCAGGCACCAGGGAAAGAGTCGTGGACAAAAAGACAAAAAAAAGAAAGACCTGCTCCTATGGGACTGATGCTCCAGTGTGAAAAAACAAGACGGGAGCACGTAAATGCACAGCATGTCAGACGATCGAAGTTGCTGTGTATGGGAGTAAACCAGGGGCTGAGGTTCATGTTTTGAAGGGTTACAATGGAAACAGTAGCCAGGGAAGACTACTGGGGGGCAGAGATGTAAGAAGGCAATTCCAGCAAGTCATCCTGACGGTCGAGAAAGTGTCTTCTCAGTGAACAGGAGCAGTTTGTGCAAAGGGAGCTTGCCGGCATGGCCAAGGAACACTGGTGGGTAGAGGGAAGTTCTCAAGGAGATAAAGTTGGAGATTATAGATGGAAGGTCAGACTGCTGAGAGCCCTGGAGGACACTGTGAGTTGGCTTTGCTCTGAATAAAGTTTAAAGTCTATAAAGGATTTTGAACAACTGAGTGAATAATCTACTCTTTTTAAAAAAATAAAAATAAAAGATCACTCTGGCTGGCATATTGAGAATAGGCCAAAGGTGTGGGATGAGATGGAGGATTTTAAAAAGGGAGATCAGATAAGAGGTTACTGCTATAATCCAAGCAGAGAATAATGATGCCTTAGGTCAGGTTAGCAGCAGTAGGGTGATAAGAAAAACTCAGATTATGAATATTTTAAAGACAAAGCTAACAGGATGTACTACAGACCAGAAGTGAGAGGCATCAAGATTGACGCTAAAGATTATGGCCTGAGCACCTAGAAAAATAGAGTTCTCGTGCTGATCAGAAAGCATTTTGCAAAAGCAACTAAGAGTGATGGGAAATATGGACATCCTAATTTTGAGAGGCCCATTAAACGTTCGAATTAAAGGGAAGACACGTTTTTAGCACATGGATGGTATTAAGACCCTGAGAATGAATGGAGTCACTCAGGAATTAAATCAGAACAGTAGGGAGATTTGACAGCTGAGCTTTGGGCCATTCCAGAATTAAGTCAAGAAATGACAAGGAACCGGCAGTGAGAAAAATGAAAAGAAACAGCCAGTGAAGTCAAAGGAAAACCAGACTGTCCTGGAAGACAAATGAAAGATGTAAAAGGAGGAAGTAATAATCAGCTCCGTCTGACTTCATAGGTCAGGTAAGGGAAGGAGAGCAGGGATCTTTATTCTCATGACTGAAAACCTTGGACGCGGGCGAGCACAGTTTCTGTAGACACTGAAAGCAAAAGCCTAACCTGGGATGGACCGGGAAGAGAGAAATCAGAGACACAGTCAACGGGGGAGGGGTAGCGAGATCAAGAGATCTTTTTTTTTTAATGGGGAAAAAAATTGAGGACTCAACCCATATTTACATGCTGATAAGAAAGATCGCGCCAGCAGGGAGAAATTCCAGCGAGGATTGTGGGAGTAATATCCTCTGGAAAGGGGGGTGTTGGCTCGGGGTGTCAACATGGACAATTCCTCCAAGGTCACAGGAGGGAAAGTGGAGCCTGGGGGCACAGGGGCCAGAGGTTGGGTAGATGTAACCGTGGGGAATCTGCCGAAATTCTCCTCTAATTGCCTCTATTGTCTCAGTAAAATGGGAAAGAGGACCATCAGCTGAGAGTACAGGTTCAAAGGATACAACTCATAGCATAACTCAAGGGAAAAACAAAACTGATGTCCAGAGAAAAAGGGCTGAGAGCTGCTGGTAGCTGGCCGTCTCCTCCATGGACACAGCTGTGCACAAGGGCTCCGGACAGGACAAGGTTGCTGATGTACAAGAAATGCCGATCTGCAGCACAGCCCGTGGAGCGATGTCGGGAAGGCCAGGGACCGAGCGCTGGCCTGGAAGGAAATGAAACTCGGCAAAGCTGAGTCACATCTGGCCACCCACTTCTGCCTCCCTTTCTGTCCAGACCCGGCCATTAACACCAAGAGGTTTCAGTTTTACAAATCAAAAGTTCTTTGTGTACTTAAATGTGGTGGGTTTTTTTTTGGGGGGGGGGGGTAGGAGGAGTATGCATTCTGTTTGTTTGTTTGTTTGTTTATTTGTTTGTTTTTAATGAGGAATCCCAGCTTACTCGATTTTTGTACTTCTGTTGCAAAGTCGTCACTGCGCTCTGCACAAAATATTTCCTATCTAAAAATCAGCCTAAAGATGACTATTTTTTATATAAATTGGAATTTTCTCAAATTTTAGTGAAATTTAGAGGATTCTGACATGTTGCTTTTTAAATCAGTGAGACAGACAAGTAGCATATGGACACAACAGAAGGATTTGTTTTCAGTGATGTGAGTCACATTCTGTAATGAAAACTGTATGTACTTTTATCTCACATTACACATAATTAATTGCAGAGGCTCTATCTTAGCCTCTAATATCAGTCTCCAGTGCTTATTCATTCATTCAACAAATATTTAAGTGCTTGCTATGTATCAGGTACACAGCATACAATAGTTAAAAAAAACAGATAAAAATCCTTGCCTTCATTAAGTCTATTATATTCCAAATGGAGAGATACAGATAATAGACAATTAACATAATAAATAAGAAAACAATTAACATGTAAGGAGGTCATAAGTACAATGAGGAAAAATACAGCAGCGTAAGGGCCCCCGGGAGACAGTCTGCAGCATGAGTGGTAAGGTCAAGGTAAGTCTCGTTGAAAAATTAACACAGAGGAGATGCGGGTTTGAGCCACATGAACTCTTTGGGGAAGAGAAAACCAGGTAGACGGAACAGCAAGTGCAGAGGCTCAGAGGGGAGAAAGTGTCAGAGTGTTTACAGCGGTGTGAGGGGTCAGCTTGAGGGTTGTGGGTGAGGAGAAGACGGGACCAGTTACATCATTTGTGGGGCCCAGTAAAACACAAAAATATGGGGCTCCTTGTTCAAATCATTGAGCGGTTTCACACAGCTAGAGCAGAGTCTTAACCCACGCACCGTCTGAGCACAGGGCGCTGTGTGGCTGCAGAGATCACACGCCCACGAAAGCTGGCGTGGGCACGACAGGGACTCCGGTCACACAGGTAAGAGAGTGAGAACGCATTTTGAAGGGCCTTCTAGATCCTCATAAGAAACGCTGGCTTTTACTCTGAGAGGGTTTCAAGCAACCTAACTCACAGCGCCTGTGTGGGAATCAGTCTAGGGCCCGAAGGAGACCAGACAGAAACCACTGCAGTCGTCCCGCTGAGAGATGGGGGGGCGTGGTCCAAAGCCGCGTGTGTGGAGGTAGAGAGGTGCCAGACTGGATTCATCTTGAGGACCAAACCCACAGATGAGTCATGGGTTTTATGTAGGGAGAAAGACAAATTTCAAGAGACATAAAGAATGACTCCAAGGTTTGGGGCCTGAGGAACTGAAAATTGGTTGTAAACATAAACTTAAACGAGGAAGTGTGGGAGAGAGACAGGCGGGGTGGTGGTGGAGGGCCGACCGGGAGCTGGTTCTCATCACGGAAGGCTGAGGTCCTCTTGACACTCAGGAGTGGAGACAAGAGTGTGGTATCCAGGATGGAGGCATCCACGTGAAGGTCATCAGAAAAGCCTCAGTTCTACAGCGCAACTGAAAGTCAAGATCCAGATTCCCCAAAAGTTCTGGATGAGTCAAGATTCTTTGATTAGTTGCCACATTAGTCTTGGCCAATGATATCTGTACAGCAATCCTTACTTTTTACCCCGTTTCCCCTTGTTCCCCTCCAATCACACCTTGGGGGTGAGATTTAAGCAGCTCCATGTGTAGCACCAATATTAAGACTGAGATCCCCGAGGCCACCACGCTCTCTATTCAGCCCTCCCTGGGCTGCAGGATGTATTTCCCAGTTACGGTCTCCAGGACGCCTGCTGGTGTAAACCTCCTTTGAAGTCTTCAGACGTTGTCCACCTACGACCTAACTTAGTGCAATAAAGGGTAGTTCATTTACTGAAGACACTCGTGCCATTCTTTCACACAAGGAGCTTTCATTTCAGAGACATGAAAGGGCTTCCTCGCCGCCGTAATTCCAGGGCCCTGACCACTGTATGTCATACGCTACTGCTCTGTTCCTAATATTTAGACAGCTCCATAGCAACACATAAAATACAACCACCACCACCCCCCCAAGGTCCGCATTCCACCAGCGACATATCAAGGACAGGAGGGGTTCGGAGACCAGCAATCACACTGCGGAGCAGGGCTTCGGAAACAGTCCCTTTACGGTGTAGGAACTGCAGGAACCTGGAGCATCCTAGGGTTTCATATCAGAGCTCACGGCCATTTCTAGAAGTGGCCCCTCTGAACCTGCAGCCGCCTGGCTTCGTGTCCGAGGCCTCCGAAAATCCTTGTCTTCGATTCTGAAGCGGGCTGATAGCATTTGTCTTCTTTATAGTTGATCTATTTTTTTTTTCTTTCCAGAGTAGAAAAGTAGACAATCACTTTTTTTCATCTAAAATGTTTTCTGTGAAAATATTAGAGGACATTGTGGAGACGCAAGTATCTCCATAAAATCCTGTTCTCTTCCCGTATGCTCCAAGTTCAAAATGAAACGTCTCGTTTTGGCTTGCTTTCGAACCAGACAACACAAACTTGCTTTATTTCCCCTCTCCGCCAGTTGGCACACATACCACTACCTCGGGCAGCAGCCCGCGTCGCTCACCAAACCGGGAGTGCTGTGCCCCAGTCTTTCCAAACCCAGGCCCTCGCTGAATTCCAGCCCCTGCAGGAGCCCTTCAGGAAACCTGCCCTCTGAGCCCTCACAGTACTCGCAGCTTCCGCGACACGATTCCCTTCCCCAAGCCTCCCCGAGGTCAGCGTCCAACTGCCTGCCATCCTGTTCCAGATCACCCTCCCACACATCCCCTCGCTCCCCACAGTGTCCTCCTCACCGAGGGGGGCTGGAATATGAGAAGCTATGCCTTCTCCCTAAAACACTCCTACACAGTAAACCATCCAGAAAATTCCTACTCAAGTCTTTCCTTCTCGGTTAAAACCCTGCTTCCTCCAGGAAGGCCCTGCTGATGTCTCCAGGTGACTCCTGTGAGCGCTCTACTGGGTTCCCAAAGCTTCCGGACATCACTCCTGCAGACCCTGTCTGCACATCTGTTTCCTCACTGAGCAGCCCTCATCACACCTGCTTTTCTTTGCTACCGAGTACAGAGCCCGGGACAAAATCAGCACTCGGTGCTTTGTTAAACAAATCAGAAAATTGAATGAATGGCCCCTAATAACGAAAGGATTCTGTTTCTTTTCCACTTGAACAAACAGAGAATTAGAAGCTTACAGAGGAAATATTCTGCAGGGGAAATACTCTGCAGGTCTTGGGTGTCACGGGCTTGGACCTAACTCCTATAGTAACTGCTGTGGAGAAAGACCCAGTGATGTTTTGTTCAGATAATTATTCTTTGAGAAGTCAAAGCTTCACCCTCGGAGATTAGGTCTTGTGCCTGTAATTTTCTAGAGTTAGAGCCACCACCTTGACACCAGGACTGTACTGGACAGTTTGCTATTCCTGTAGCTCACCAAAATTTCTGAAACCTACATCTGTCAATGTAGAGGCCCCTCTAAGAGGCCCCTCCACCGCCCCCCCAGTGGACAACCTTGTAGTCACCTTTCCATTGACTGCATCAGGGCCACTCTCGGGCTCCATCTAGAGTGAATGACTCATGTCCCCAAAGCTCTGTACCCACAATTCTCTTCCAGAATTTAACCTGTGGGACGGTGACTCTGTCCATCTTCCTGCTAGACCATGAGCTACATACAAGCATGTCAACTGACCCGTTTCGTGGATGACTTCCAAATCTCAGCAATGGTTAGCACTCCTTGGGGAACATCTATGGTCTCATATACTTAAAGAGGGGGGCGGCAGAGGAAAAGAGGTGGAAACATGGAAAGACACAGACACCTTTGTAATGAGTGTTCTGCACTTAGAGAGCGTCTGTTGATTAGGTTTGCAAGTAGACTATATTCCTTTTTTATTTTTTAATATGTTTTTATTGATTTTGGAGAAAGGGGAAGGGAGACGGAGAGAGAGAAAGAAACATCAGTGGGAGAGAGACATTGATCGGCTGCCTCCTGCACGCCCCCTACTGGGGATGGAGCCCAAAACCCAGGTATGTGCCCTGCCCAGGAATCAAATGGGTGACTGCTTGGTTCATGGGTCAATGCTCAACCACTGAGCCACACCAGCCAGGCAAGACTATCTTCTTATTTCTACCTGCAGGCAACACAGTGGAAACATGAGGTATCCCTGCGGCAGACATCCAGCATCTCCTCTATAGCTTCTTGGGTGTCAGGTCCACGCCCAGCACACGTGCAGCCACGGGGGTGCGTTTTCTAGTGCCCTGCGTGCTGGAAGGCAGCAGTGACAGCGTCTGGGTCCCAGCCCTCTCCCCCAGGTCTCCCAGCTCCGGGAGCTGCCCTGAGCTCAGGGGACCTCAGGGGCAGGTGCTCTCCTGTGGGGTCAACCCGGAGGCCCGGCCTCTAAGTCACTCTTATCACTTCTCATGTTTGTGTAAGCACCGAATTTCCTGTATTTAAACCGTTTTTGCTGAAATACCTACAGTGATAGTTTCTGTTTCCTATAGCTCATACTGTCAGATACAGTAAGAGGGAATCAGAGGCCAGGGGAGGGAGGGCGAGAGAGAGGTATGCGTGTCCCCGTCTGGAGAAGCTCAGGGCTGTCAAAGAGTTTACTACTTGTTCTAGCCAACCCCTGACGGTCGGCCGCCAGCCTCCCTGTCTTAGACCATTTACTAAAAAGGATTTGTAATTGCGAACCCTTGCTCTGACCCTCTGAGATGAATTTGTGCCTCCTACAGCCCAGAGGTATGTTTCTCAAGGACCCGAAGACCCGGAGGCCATTTCTCTGCAATGTAATGATCAGGAGGGAGAGGGCCGCTGCCTCCCAGGGTCTGTGCGGGGACAGAGTCCTGAATTCCAGAGTCGCCGGCCGGCTAGCAGACACAGCTGGCCGCGTCCCTGACACAGGCAGGCCCTTTATCAATGTCTCAGGTCCTGACTCTGCCTAACCCCCCCCACCCCCACCCTCACGCCTCCTCCCTTCTCCCTCGGAGATGCCCAGGCACCTCCGTGAAAACCGCAAATCTGAATGGAGGGCAGTTCTTTCTCCTGATGTCAATAGTTACTGGAAAAACCCCATTTTCAAGGCGTCACCCAACGTCTGGCTTTGCTGATCTTGGACAAGAAAGAGTCTCACCTTCCTTTTTTTTCTCGTTTTCTTCTACACTTGTTAGATCCACTTGCTATCCAATCAAATCATAAGAATATAATTAACTTTTCCTATAAAAACATACTATTGGTTTATTTTCAGTTCTAAAGCTTCTGAAATGCCGTAAGGATCTGCTGTGGGTGGTGATAAAGGCACAGTTTTCTGTCTGTCTTTGAACAGAGGAGCTACTTTCCAGAATCCCAGATGAATTCAAGGGATTCTCTGCAGGATTTTTTTTTCTGTGATTTTACCTAAAGTCTGTTAAACTAGGTAAAAACCTCAAGGGCCACTCAGTGTTAGGAACCAATCCCATACATGCTGGCAATTTCTAGACTCTTTATAGTTTCAGGATAAACACTAATGAACAGTGTCCTTCAAATTCCACCTGCCCAGCTACGATCTCATGCAGGAGCCATAAAATGCAAACTAAACACTAATCGAGTCCTCTTGGCTAACAGGTGACAGAAAGGAATTTCCATTGGTGGCCCCAGAGGACACTTTCCTGGAGGAAACACAGACTCTCAGAGAATCCCTCTTTCTCTGGCCTTTGATTACAGCAGAAATATTTCAGAGGAGCCTGAATTCTCTGAAACAAGTTTATAACACACAGCTTCTTATGAACCATTAGAACTATTTTCATGTAACTGTTAGGTTTTGCTTTTGCAGGAAATGAGTAATTAGCCAAACTTGCAACGGCCCATAATTTAGGTCCCATCCTGTTGAGGATGTTGTAGACACTTCACATCTTAAGCCAAACTTGTAAACATTTCTGACCCGAGACAGACCTGCTGACAGGTGCAGTTCCTGGCTAAGCTCTGAGAAGGTTTGAGAAATTCCCCTGTTAACTGAGAGTCAGTTCATGACAGTCCTGGAGAGCTATCCTCTGGACATCCCCTTTGAACTTTTTTTTTTTTGCCCTTTAAAGGGGTTCTTGCAAGGAACTGTGATTCATAGAATATTCTTTCCCAAAAAGAAAGCATCCCCATGGACCACTTGAAAATTTCCAGTAGCAAGAACCTTATTGGCATTCATTTCTAGTCATTTCTAATGAGGAAGCCATGAAAAATGTGAACCACCTACGGGGCCAGGGCCCGAGAATCCGTTGGTCTCGCTGAACCCCCCACCTCATGAACTCCTGGGAAAACCTGGGAACTGTCTTCCTTCCTTTTCTCTTTCCTTTTTTTATTTTATTAATTTTTTTCAATTGCAGTTGACATTCGATATTATACTAGTTTCAGGTATACAGCACTGTGCTTAGACATTACAGTACAAAAAAATAGGATATCGTAGGCAAAAACAGGAGGGAACAGGACACAGGGTGAGCTGCAGCAGGTGCCTCTCTGGATGCGATTTCTGTCTGAAAACCCGTATTTTAGGTCTGCATCACAAACATGACCCAAGATGGTACAAAAGTGTGAACAGACAGGCTGACGGCAGCCCGAGGAAGGACGACCTGTGTCCGTGGACTGCCTGCAGCGCTCAGTCACCGGGTTATCAGGTAAATCATCAGGGGAAGTAGGAACCACTCCCCAGTAAGCACAGAAAACGATTTTAATATCTCAAGGTGGCTTCTGAGAGCAGCAGCAGTTTGGGGCGTCCTGGCTCCATCGGAGACCGATCACAGAGATTTTCATTAATGTCTGAAATGCTGATGACATCCACACCCTCTGTGCAGTCCTCACAGGGCAGTTGCTCATCTGTGAAGCAGATGCCGGAGCCTCCTCGGTGCATCTGCAGTTTCTGTTTTTCATGTGGTCAGCGGCAGCACTGCAGGCCCTTTGGCAATGGAAAATGTTGACAAACGTTCTGTGCAAGTGCCCTTTACCACCAGTTTTCTTGAGAAACTGAAATAACCCAATTTTTTCATTAAACATAAACTCTGTTAGCTTATTACTGCTGAGTTTTGTTGCAAAATAAAAAATTTTAAAAAAATACTTGTGTTTATACTGTATGATGAATGCAAAGTTAAACCCTTTGGCAAAAGCATTCAGATGACCTTCTATATATGTATGTTCTTTGGCAGGATTTCTCAACTTCTATTTTCTGGCTGGGTGTCACGTGCCACTAACTTTCCATTCCCCACATTTTCCAACGACTTCACCAACGTGAGTTCTTGCAGTTCCTTAGATCTCACAAGCATGATAGAGGCCAGGGCAGGGCACGAATGGCTGGCGGGTGCAAAAAGCCACCAGCTGGGAACAGACCTGCCAACACCTCTCCTGCTGCTATCCAAACCCAGAGGAATGCAGCTATGTCAGCTACGGCCTGCGTCTGCTACTCCTGATAAGATGTAGGAAGAAGGGACAGCTGCGTTATCACTGACTGCTTTTCAGATGTGCCCGTGTGCTGAAGCACAAAAACTCTCTTTGCTGCCATGTGACTCACACACCCTTAGACGAGATCAGGAGAGGCTGGGGATATAAGCTAAAAGGTCACCAAATCCCCCTTGTTTCGTTTCAGTGCAACAATGAGTAAGGATATTTTATGAAAAAGTGAAAAGACGTGGGAAAATGCTAAATCCGTGGGGATGACTGGGCCTAAACATAAATATGGAACATGAACCAGAGCTAGTTAAGTAAACCAGTAATGAAGGTGGGAAAAGATATCAGAGAATTAGTATGGGCATGAATCACAAGTGAAGTCGTATGAAAGGAGGTGATTAAGACTCTGCGTGTGTGTTTTCTTATTTCTGAAAATGAGACTTTAGTTTCTAGACCAGTTTTGGGTTAGAAGCATCAATGACCAAGCAGCATGACCTCTCCTGGGTAAAACAGCAACAGGAACAACCTGAACCACTCTGCCTGCCTTTCAGCGTGTGCACGGCGTCCTGAAGAACCGCCTCAAACAGAACTGACGAGAGCAGCATCCCAACCCTCAGACGTTCCCTGGAGAAGTAGAAACAGCACTCTCTCCCGACCCCCTCTTTCACCGTGAAACGCTGACTGTCTCCCTGTTCCTCAGAAGCCTTCAGATCGCTTCCTAGTGACTAAATGTTTTCACCAAAAGAAGAAAGAAATAAGTAAGAAGCTTCTAACCTGCTCCTGTCGCTGCCCTACTTACAGTTCATCAGAAACCAGGAGCCTCCCTCGAGGCGGCTGGCAGCAGCCAGGCCTGGGGGCGCTGGGCGAGGAAGCCGCGGTTTGCTCTGAGCTCTGAGGGCCTGGAGCCCTGAGATTCACCAACACACACACACACACACACACACACACACACGCATGCACACACACGCACACGCGCGCACACACACACGCACGCACGCACACGCACGAGGGCTTTCCCCTCAGGCTTTGCAATTCCTCCAGCCAGCCCTTCAAGGTCCTTGGACCCACAGAACTCAGCGTCCACTTTCGTAATAAATAGCTAAGCAAATCCCCTTTTAAGAGGAGCTTGGAGGGTCCAGACATGGAGAACTGCTCAGAGTAAGCCCTGCTGGGGGCTGATTCTGCTCCAAAGTGATGACCCGGCCCTAAGGTATGTCCCCTTTAACCTTACTGATTAACACACACAGGGGAAAAGTGTCTTTATATAAAGTTACCCAGGAGAGGAAGGAAAGCACAGTGAAGAGGGCAGGAAAAGGGGCCCAGAAGGAGGCCGTGTGTGTGCAGGGAGGGGGATTACAAGTCAATTCCTATTTAATTCATAATTGTATCTATGATATATGTTGGGTTTTTCAGCCTGTATTTTCAAGGTTCGTGTTTTCTGTAGCATTTGCTCCGCAGCTAAAAAGACATGCCTCCCAGGCAGGCACTAGCTTACGCACCAGGCCGCCCGTCTGCAGCCACAGCTGTTCTCAAGAACGGCCCGTGCGCCGGGTGAGGTCTGCTCCCGGGGCACTCAGCCGAGGTTTCCACCCTGCAGCCCCAGCACCGGGCGGAGCACGTTCGGATGCAGGTAAAAGAGCTGAGGTCTCTCTGGAGCGAGGGGCGGATGACTAGTGGTGGTCACTAGCTTTCACATCGACATTTTCCCAAGAGTCGGAGCCACTGCTTTAGTTGGAGGTGGGATGCCCTGAGTTGCCACCCTCCTGAAAGAGAACCTGTGGAAATGTCAGCTGACACACTTCCCCGTATCAGATGTCACGGGGGAAGTTCGAGAGTGAGACTGAGAAGGAGAAAGACCCCTGGAGACGGGGCCGTGGATTCAGGACGTGTCTGACCTCCTACTCGCAGCTCTGAAGTTGGCTGCGGGGAAGTGTGGCCTCAACGTACAGGGTGGTCGTCCCGGATGACCCGCCTCCACCTCTCTCGCAGGTTTCTGTGCTAACTCAACACAAGGCTCTTCCAAGGACATCGGGTACATGCTTAAAGGGAAGGGAAGTGCCTTGGAGAAGTTTTATTATAATTATGATGGGTACTTATTTATGGTCACAATAGCAAGAGGTCACTCTCCCAGGCATCCTTTTATCTTCTTTTTTTTAATTTCTTTATTATTTTATTTTTTTAATCTTCAAGGAGGACGTGCTTAGAAGAGAGAGAGAAAGAGACAGGAACATCGATGTGAAAGAGAAACATCGACTGGTTGCCTTCCATAGGTGCCCCGACTGGGAATCGAACCGGCAACCTTTCTACTCAACCAAATGAGCCACTCCGGCTGGGCCAGGGCACCCTTTTAGATAAGAGGCTTTTCCAATCGTTCATATTGAGCTACTAAAACACTCTCAGTCAAGAATATGTCTCAGGGGCAGATGTTTCTGCAATTTTCCTCTTATGAGCAATAAATAAATCATGCCAAAAAATTAATTTTGGTTGTGGAACTGTTGCTAACTCTATGCATCCACTTGTTGAAACTTCTACACCAATTAAATTCTTGTACTTATGAAACTGGTACATCTTAGAGTGGGTACTCCACCGACCAAAAAGTCAGTGGCCCTGGGTGTGTGTCCTTGCTCTGTCCCGATGGAGTCATGGGCCAAGGAAAGGAAATGTGGCCGAGCAGAGAGCCATTGGGTATCAGACACCCAGTAAGAATCCCAGCCCTAAAACTGGCTCACAGTATAAACTCAGGCTCGTTGCTCAACCTCCCAAAAGTATAGTCGCCTCATCTGCCAAATGGAAATTAAGTTGTCCCTTCCCCCTGGGGTCACTGTGAAGACTGACGAACATTCAGAAAACAGAGCACATAGCAAGTTCTCGTCTCGACATGTGTATTTCTTGTTAGATCTGTGACCTTAAGCAGATTTTTTAAAAATCTCTGAGACTAGGCTTTCCACTGTGAAATATAATAATAATAATATCAATTTCATAGTATTGTAGTATAAAGATGAACTGATACATGTGAGGGGAAAAAAGGTGTTTATGCTCTAAAGATCTGTAAGTCGATAGTTTCGATTTTAAACCAAGGCGCCCTTCTAGCAAAGACCTTTTGAGATTCTTTCAGAGAAGTGTAAAATATCGGAAGGGACATGTAAGCCAAGTGAATTATCTTGAAATGTTTGTTGAATGATCTGCCAAAAGAGAACCATGAGAAAGAATAACATTCAGGTACACGCGTCTGCGCGTCGGCCTCAAAGGTAAACACAAGGACCTGTGACTTCACCAGGGAAGATGCCCGAGAATCTGCCTAAATGCGGGGACCCTCCCGACACTGTGTTTTAATAATCAGCCACTGGTTCCTGGAAATGGCCACATTAGTATAAACGAGTATACAGAGCGTCCTGCAAAGCTATTTTATATCTTTTTCATCTTTATCTTTTTTGAACCTATTTCCTGTGCTGAAAAAAAAAAAACAAAAAAACAAAAAAAAAAAAACTGACACAGGATGCTTATGAAATGAGATTTAATTTTTCAGTCCAGATCTGTTACAGCTAAACACCAGAAAGCCCCTAGAGTTCACAGAACTACATTTTAGTATTTTTTCTAATGGAAACCCCCATCGCCTGCAGGGTTCGCGTGAACTGCTTTGGAACCCTATTATTAAAGCCGGTCTCTTCCTTTTCACCTAGCTTATTGCCATCAAAATGTCTTTTTGCATTTTCATTTGGTACAAAATAGGGTCCCACCAGTGATCTCGAAATGTTAACTCTGAAAAACAACGCCCTCTGTAAGGAACCCTCCTTCCCTATGCAACAATTTACAAGGCACACTCCAAGTAGCTATGTCATAGATGGACTGCAAACCCCCCAAAAGAGGGATTTTTCATCAGGGATGTTCAATGAGCCAGTTCCTAAAAAATCTGGTAAGATGACACACTGCCGTTCTAATTTTGAAGCGAAAGAGCTAGTTTCTGAATCATGTGAGCATCAGGTAAAGGTCTTAATACACTGCTGCTCCTTCACGCACTGATGGGAATGTCTGGGAGGAAAACCGCCTAGGAAAAGAAAGCAGCCAACGAGGCTGACTAAGCGAGCCGGGAAGATGCTCTCAGCCACGGAAGATGCGTTGATCGCGAGCTGCGGGTCCCACACATGGGGGATAAGTCCCGAACCAGATGCCACCTTGGGAAAGACACAAGTAAAAAGAGAAGCTACAGGCGTATAGGCCTCAGGGCCACCCACGGAGGGGGGGACCGATGCGGATTGAAAGGTTCCCTCTTTGTGGTGCTGAGAGAGTCTTCAGGGCGCACCGGGCTCCTCCCCTTAAGGGAAGTGGCTCCTCCAAGCACTGACCACTTCAGTCATCCCTAAGCAGCAACTTTGAGAAGCAGCTTAGGCCCATGAAACAAGCATGAACTTGGAGGTCACGCTTCAAGGCTACCCCGAGCTTGAGACATTTAGAAAAGGTCCTGTCTTGGAACTCTGCTGTCTGATTTGTCAAAAGTAAATGGGGGAGTATGTCTTCAAGCGGAATGGAAAAGACTGGATCAAGCAGACCTCAGTGTCGAGGTGGCACTACACCCGAAACCTCACTTCACTATCAGCTGCCTTATTCCTTTCCTGAGCCGTGCAAAATTACTTCTAAGCCCAACCTGAAGGGGGGAAAAAGTGGCGTGAGGGTCGCCTGGGGTACTATACGCTATATCACGAGTGTGTGTAACAAATGAAAAATCGACAGAGTTGGACCACACGAGAAGCCTCCTGATAACCGGCAGGTTCTAGACCTCGGGACCCCTAACTTTACCCCCTTCCTGATCACACCACCAAAGGATCTCTCCATGAAGCCAGTCCCTTGAGTGTGGTTTTCGTTGTCAGACGCCTGGACTACCCCAACCTTGCTGTGACGGGTCGAACTGCTGCGAATACCACGGGTTACCTCTGGCACAAGGACAGAACCAGGTGTGTGTGCTCATTATGCGAATGAACTCCTAGCTCTGCCCGGGACACATCCGAGCCTGAGAGTCACCGTTTGACCGAAGGACCCTTAACAACAAGCGCGGTGCTTCCTGAACCGTGTTCAGGGTTTCAGTGATGGAAGTGTGGTCTAGAGGTTTGGACCAGTGGTTGGAGTCACGCTGCCGGGAGCTGGCCCTGGCTCCGCGTGTGACGCACACAGTGGTTGTCCTCAGACCAGTCATTGGACCAGCATGACACAGTTTGTGCATTTACATTTCTCCTCCCAAGCTTCAAACAGCATCCTCTAGAGGCACAAATCCGACTTCCCGAGATGGAAGCTAAAGTACACAAAGTGAAAAACACACTGTGTGGAATAGAATCACATTAGACAGTTAAGACAAAACCTCAGAGGAGAAAATGGAGTGTGTGTCTGCGTGTCCCATTCAGCCCAACTCCAGAAAAAAATTACAGGCAGAGCCTCCAGAGAGGAAAACCTAAGATTTTACAGAGGAACAAAAAAGCCTTGACTGGGATTTAAAATGTCCTGAGACCAAAAAAAAGAATAAAAAATGTTTTAGATGAGAGGTGTGTGTGTGGTGTGCATGTGTGCGCCCGTGTGTGCGTGCATGTGAGATGTCTGTGCATGTGTGTGCTTACGGGAGACGTGTGCAGGAGAAGTGTCTGAGTCTGTGCTGCTTTCCCCTCCAAAGGGGAAGGGGTAGAAGATGCGGTGGGGCTCAGGGAAATGAGAGGTCTGCCCCGGTCAGGAGCGTCCTCACCGGGGCAGGGCCGGAGGCACTGAGCAGACGACCAGCGAGGGGAAGGAAGACTGTGTCTCGAGAGAGCGAGTCCTTGGCTCCGAGGACAGGTCCAGACAGGGCCTGGGGCCGGGGGTGAGGGCAGGTTCTCGGTCCCTCTCTGTCAGCCACCGAGCATCAGCCGTGTGACCTTGAACAGGTCACTGAATCCCCTTGAGCACCCGCATCGTGCCCTAAAACGGGCGTAATTACAGACACCTCGTGAACGGCTTTAGATATTCCTGCACTTCTCCTATTCAGGCGGCTCAGTACGATCTGTCTTCTGAGGTGGGGCGGGGAGGGCAGAGGGAAAGGTGAGCTGTGACCACCAGCCACGCCAGACGCGGGTCCCGGCACGTGGAGGGAACAGTGAGCGCAGGCCGACGCTCAGGCTGGCTTCTGTAACCCTTGCTCAGCCCCTTTTCTAGGTCCGTTCTCTTGAAGCCTGACGACGTCGCCTTTCCGCATTTCTTTAGACACTGCAAGTGCTACGATAGCAGAGAGAGCGATTCTTTTAAAACACCGTTGGCGCGGGAAAGGCGGTTTCGCCAACCAGAGCCGTGAGGCCGATCCGAGAGGCGAGGCAGCTCCGCCGAACCCCCCAGTCCGCGCCCACGGGCTCTCTGAACCCCCGGGCCTCAGACGCCTTTCCGAGGAGAGCAGAACAGGCCGGGCTCCTGACACAACACTGAGGAAAACAGAACCGACAGATGCTCCAAACATCATTTCCTGTAAGCGCTTCTTAAAAGATTCACGGTGTAAGTGCTTCGTTTCTCCCGCGCCCCAGCTTTCCCGAGACGCAACTGACATACTGAGGCATTAGTTTTCGGGGCGCACACGGGGATCCGCTGTGTGCACACATCACAGACTGACCACGACAAGCTCCGTCAACGTCCATCACCTCGCAGTTACAGATTTTTTTTCTTGTGATAAGAACTTTTAAGATCTCTCTCAGCGCGTTTCAAATGCGCAACACAGTGCCGTCAGTTACGACGGGCGCCTCGCTGCGCGCCCCGGGCGCGCTTATCCTGCGGCTGGGAGCTCACGCCTCTGACCTCCTTCGCCCGTTTCCCCCACACCCCTCAGCAACCACCAAGCTGTTCTCTGCATCTCTGAGTCTGGTTTTCATAGATTCTATATGTAAGGTTACACAGCATTCGTCTTTTTCGGTCTGACTTATTTCACTTACGCCTAAAGCCATCAAGATTCATCCGCGTTGTTGCCAACAGCAGAATCGCCTTCTTCTCTGCGGCTGAATAATATTCGTGTGTATATATGTACGTGTATACGTTTCCTTTATTCACCCATCAGTGGACACTTAGGCTGCTTCCATGGCTCGGCCGTTGTAAACACATCTGCAGTAATCATGGGGACGCAGATATCCTTCCAAGACAGTGATTCTGAGAATTAAAAAATCACATTTTTAAGATAGGCCAACTGCATAACTCAGAGTAACGCACACCACTCAGGACAATACAAGATGAGCTGTGTTAATATAAAGCTGCTGTTCTAAAGATAATCCCTAGGACAGAAACGCAAACCTTCGAACTCATCGGGGGGAACACAAACCCCAAGCTGAAACAGCGGCAGCGAGCCGTCGTGGGAAATAACGGGGACAGGGTGACGTGCCGTGGCGAGACCACTCCGTGGGATCTGTCCTCCTGCTCAGGGGGGAGGTGCTGGGGTCTGCTGGCCAGGCTGGGGCGGCGTCTCCGTGATTGCGTCAGGGCTCAGATCCTTCCCTGTTCCTTTTGACCACCCTGAGGCCCAGGCTGTCACCCTCTGAAACCTCATGGTAGCAAGAAGGTTTCTCAAGCCCATGGAAAAAAAGGGGAAGGGCGAAGGTCAAAGGGCAAAGGGCACAGGCCAGTTCAGCCTGCCCTCTCTCAAAGGCGTAACTGGCACCCGATAAGTATTACTTGTTGAGTGGATTAGATGAATCCATTTTTCACGACCCCGATCGTGGGTTAGGTGCCACGTAACATCCTACAGGAACACCCTAGGCTTAACCCTACGTGGCACGCTGGCCACACGGCTTGAAATTTCCCACTCATTTGTCTCTCTCCGGTATAAGATTTGTCTCCAGAGTCCCGAACGCCTAGCGGAGTGACAAGAATACATTAAGCCCTCAATAAATATTCGCCGAGTAACTGAACACGTGAGTGTGGTCTCCAGTCCCCAACCCCTTACTCAACAAGCTGGGGTTTTTGTTTAGTACCTCACATGTGCCAGGCACTGCTCTGGACATTTCATTCTTAAACTCACGCAGAAAAGTGTGTTTAAGAGAAATGGGCTTTGCATGTAGAGTAGGAGTAAAAAACAAAAACAAAAAAACCGACAGATTCTACTGGTGCGCAGGAGGCAGAGCTCACGGAATCCCTGAGCTCTCAGTGACCAGGGACTTGGACGCTCCGAGGCCAATGACGTGAGACGAGGGGAGGGGAGGGGAGGGGAGGGGAGGGGAGGGGAGGGTGCGGAGGGAGCCAAACCTCAAGGGTTTTAACAGAGAAAAATAAAAAAAAAAAATAAAACAAGATATTTTAAACAAAATATTTTAAACAAAAATTAAAAATAAAATAAAAAGAAAGCTGGATAGTGCCCTGCTTATTACATAATGCGGGCACAATTCTAATCACTGTTTAGCATCAGTGATTGAGGCCGGGCCAGGCTGCGGTTAGAACAGGCTTTAATTTGATGTCATCTGGGTGCTGTGAGCTTCCTACGAGGAAACACCTGGGTGGCATCGCCATCCAGGCAGCTGTGCACAGCCAGCCTGGCCCTCAGCTTCGCCCACCGCCGCCCAGGCCTCCCTCCTCGGAGTGAGTCCCTGATGCTCCACCTGATGGTCGGGTGTGGCTTCTGCCATAAAAAAACAAAACAAAAAACAAAAAAAACAAAAAACAAAAAACCCAAAACTAAAAAATATAAAACAAAAACAAAACAAAACAACACCCTCAACATTTCAAGCCTCTTTCATAGTTAGTTCTGAAGTGATATGCTGTAAAAAACTACTTTTCTCATAAAAAGGGAAGTGAGACGGTGACCTTCTCCCTGACATTACTCCTTTGTCTCTGAAACTGTCCCAAATCGGGGGAAATTCTGTGTAAGGAGGGGAAAAATCCTAAAGCACTCGATCATTTTTAGGTTTTCTCAGAAGCCCTTCATTTTCTGCGCCTGGGGACGGCGTTATATTTAAAGATGCAGAAGTTGAGCTATAAAATGCCACTGTGCACAAGGCACTTGTTGTAAAGGATACAATACCCGGGGCCGAGTAGGGTCGTTATGATGCTCGATGCAAGTGCCCTGCTCTAGAGAGGCGGCCGTTTCCTCAGCAATCAATTGCCGTTGCCTCGTGGGTGGTGAAGGGACACAGGGACAGATCAGGTTCAGAGTCATCACGGACAACGCCAGCGGCACCGTGCCGCGGGAAATCCCTACCCATTCCAGCCTGGCTCCCCTGCTTTCTTGCACCCGTCCGACCTCCTGCTGTAACTCAGTGCAGCCTCACTTTGGGGGAGGCCTTACTTAAACCAAACGTGAGAAAGCAAACCCCAGGCTGGCTGGATGGAACAAACTCCCACACACACACCAGGCTGCTTCGACTATTTCTGTGCACTGCCTTGGATGTGTTAAGATCTTACTGCCTCAATAAAGAGCCTCGTCAAAACAGAATCACCGGGGGGGGGGGGGGGGGGGGGGAGCCAAAGAGTCTTAAATAAGACAGCAAATCAAGATGAAATAGGGCTTAAAACTTTACAGTGACAAAAAAACACACAAAACACACAAAATAAATCAAGCCTCGTTGAAAAGGCCAGAGCAGGCACAGGAAACAGGTACATCACAGGCCACGTGGGCCCCCAAAAACAGCAGAATCGCCCTAATAGTGACCACTCACTAGTGACCTGAAGGTGCCAAACTACAAGGAAGAGTATGACTTGCATCTAGAGTGTGAATTTTATTTTATTTTTACTTTTTAACCCTCACCCGAGGATATTTTTTCCATTGCTTTCAGAGAGTGTGGGAGAGAGAGAGAGAAACATGGATGTGAGAGACACATCCATAGGTTGCCTCCCGCACGGGCCCCAACCGAGGCCGGGGATCACCCCAGGCGCGTGCCCTTGGCTGGAACTGAACCCAGGACCCTTCAGTCTGCCGGCCGAAGCTCTAACCACTGAGCGAAACCGGCCAGGCCTAGAATGTAACTCTTATTATGAAGTCAGTGTCCAGTAGCTCTGACACCAACACGGGATTAAAAACATAAATATGTAAATAAACACAAAAGCAAAACATCAGAAGAGATGGAGAGAAAAGCACCGTCGGAGTCATCATGAGAAATAAGCGCCATGGCTTTGGGAAAAAACAAAGCGTGTCAGGCAACCTTGATGGATTTTTCTAGGAAAATCACAGGATGGGGAGGGAAAAACAAGCAAAGAGGCCACTGCTGTTAACCACTCTGATGTCCAGGAAAAACAAAGGCAAGTCGCTGGAATCGTGTTCCAGCTACGCCCTGCTTTTCAAAAGCCGGCTTTATAAAAGATGTTCATTAGCACCTGTTTTCTCTAATGGACAGAAATTGAAGAGGAATTTCACTCTTCGTAGAAAGAAAATAAAGGGAGACGCGTGTCCAGCGTCTGTTTTGCAGCGAGCCGTTGTAAGGGCAGTGAGGCTGGCCCAGCCAAAGTCCTTCCCTGACAACTACACTCGGCGTCTCCGCATCCAGCCCTGTGGCTTTGAACTGTGCCTGTGGACATCTGTGCTTTCTCTCGGTTTATTTCGTGCATCTGTTAGCAAGATGTGTCCTGAGAAGCTTCCTTGGCTTTGGACTATTTTGACTTCCCAGAGGTTTCACTGAATGCTCTAATTCCAGATAGCAGGGGAGCCTTAAGTTGTTCCCTGGCAATCCAAATATACTTTCCTGCCCTGGCTGGTGTGGCTCAGTCGGCTGAGCATCGCCCTGTGCACCAGAACACTGCTGGTTCCATTCCCGGTCAGGGCACGTGCCCGGGGTACGGGCGTGATCTCCTGCAGGGGACGTGCAGGAGGCAGCCAATGGATGTTTCACTCTCACATTGATGTTTCTCTATCTTCCTCTCTCTCTAAAAAAAGCAATAAAAAATTATTTTAAATATATATATATACACACACACACATAACACTTCCTTTACAAATTGCCTCTCCATGCTGACCTTCGAGTATCTTTGCTTTTCCATGTTTGCCCTGTGCTTTGTAACAGAACATCCCAGCCCAACTGCAGACAGTGTGTCCATGTTCTCATAGGAGACTTTTCCATTTCTCAGCTTGGGCACGAGACGCTTGCTTTAGGACTTGCTACATTTCGTTTGCAAAGCACAGTCAAATGGAGCCTGACATGACTACTCCCCCTTGTTGAAATGATAACAAATCATAAAGTCATCATAAATGAAAATCATTCCAGTAGGGAGGGAGTGTGTGAGAGGTGCTACTGATCAAAGACGTCCTCAGCGCTTTCAACAAGGACCTCGCGGTGCACCCACTCACGGGAAAGGTACTGGTTAAGACAGGATCTGTGAGGGTGATAGAATCACAGGAACTCAGTTCACTGAAGGTTGGCTTTCCTATAACCTCTTAAATTACAGAAAGGGAGGCCCTGGTGTTGACTATAGGTACAATATCACAGGATGAGACAAGGAAACCAGATTCTTATCTTGTTCAGCCTCCGTCAACCGAGGCCATTGCACTTCACTGAGCTGCAAATCTCTTCTCTTACTAAAGCCTATCAGCTGACTCGTTCGCTGAGAAAAATAAAGTCGTAAAAGCAAGCCTGAAATGCTTAATCCTTTTATTCATAAATAATATAAAGTCAGCATCAATGCCCCCACCAACACTCTCCCTGGACAGAGAGAAAAGTTCTTCTAAATTCACCTCTGTTGAAGCTTTTCAAATAAACTCTACAGAATGTGGCTGAAAAACACTATTGGTGGCCCCACCTATAGGCCTGGAGCTTGCAGGAGCCAAAAAAAAAGACCCTTAATTCCCTAACTGTAGAGCAGTTATGCTAACTTAACAGTCTTTCAGCAGAGCCTCTTTTAAACGCTGCAAAGCTTCATGTTTATATACAGGATCCATTCTTCCACAATTTTTATGCATGTTAAGAGGTGTCGACCTGCTCAAGACCCATTTCTCTTATTGCGGTGTTTTGTACTTTCCAAGGGGAGTTGACTTCAAATGCAGAAACAGGCAGGGAAGAGATCAATGTTGATTTTCTAGCAAATGACAACAGGACTTCTGTCTCACAAGAAGATGTGGCACATATATACTATGGAATACTACTCAGCCATAAAAAAGATAAAATATTGTCATTTGCAACACCATGAGTGGATCTTAGAGTATTATGCTACGTGAAATATGTCAAATGGAAAATGACAGGACCATACAATTTCACTGACATATGGGATATAGAAGAGAAAGTAACAATTTGAACAGATCATACAAACAAACAAAAAGCAAACTCAGAGACACAGACAACAGAATGGTGATTACCAGAGGGGACAGGGTCGAGGGAATGACAAGGAGAGTAAAGGGGTCTAATACATGGTGATGGAAGGAGTCTAAACTTCAGGTGGTGAGCACACAACAGAGCATCCGGGTGTCGTATTATAAAGTTGTACACCTGTAATTTAATGTTAACCAATGTTTCTCCAATAAATCAAATATAAAATAAAAATGCAAGCCAATACTTTTTTTTTAAAGATATAATTTTGTATTCATTATTGTCGTTGTTCCAAAAATTCCTAATGCCCACAACAAAACTTCAGCAGTATTATGAAGGTTCAACATCTTTTTAATCAACATTAAGCATGAAAATGCCATTCAGGCTCAGTGGTTGAGCATCGACCTATGAACCAGAAGATGGTGGTTCAATTCCCAATCAGGGCACATGCTCAGGCTGCAGGCTCAATCCCTAGTGGGGGGTGTGCAGGAGGCAGCCGATCAATGACTCTCTCATCACTGATGTTTCTCTCTCCCTCTCCCATCCTCTCTCTGAAATCAATAAAGATTTTTTTTTTTTAAATGCCATTCAGCAAAGCTCTCCCTCCTAGGATTCAGGCCTTTGGTGTGATTAGAATCAAAATACAAAATCAACTCAGCAACTCTTTTCTTCATGAACGTCACACAGAGGAGCCAGGAGGGGACGTTCTGTATGCAACTGAAAGGAAACTTTTACCGCCCTGCCATGGACTCATGCACCCTTGCAAATACGACTTCCCCAAATTTGCCTAGTTCTAGCACATACAGCTTTGCATGTGCCAGCAAACCGCCCCTGAGAGAACAGCTATAGTGTTGTACCACTGAGGCGGCTTCATCGGCCCACTGTGACCCAGGGGTTTCAGATGCACCTGCTCTATGCGGGGTTCAATTCTCTACCTGGGCTTCGAAGCAGGCGACTGTAATGACTTGCAAATGCCTGCGCTCGAAGGTTTATGCTGAGGTAGCAAGACGGAAAGGAATTAGGGGTGAACATTTATCTCTGTGTCAGACCAGAGTTTCCCAATGTGTCAAGGGGAAATTATTTCTGCAAACTATTTTCCCCACCTAATGAGGGTTCACGTCTCAGAAATGTTAGGAAACCGCTGCATATCCTACCCTCCTTTGGGCATTGACAAAGGCGCATTCACATACTGAACGCTCTCGGTAGACCTGCCTTGATCAACTGAAGAGCCTTATTTACCTCTGACCCTGTATTTCCCAAATTTGTGTGGCCACGTAGCCTTTGCTGCTGCTGCTATTTCAGTCCTTGTCATGCTTACTAACAACCAATCATTGGTGTTGCAGAAACGTCCTTTGGAAATCACCAGTCCATATGGATGGTAACAATAGTGGACCATTCAAAATGAACGTTCATTTTTTTCCTCTAACGTAAATGACCCACAGTTATCTAGGGGAATGAAAAGTTACTGATAAACAAACATGAACAACGCCAGAGATTTTAACAGAAAGCTTAAGTATGGCCCGAACCACAAGAAACACAAACAAATGCCTTCGTGCCTTCTGCCGCTGGGCCCCATCGGTCCTGTTTGGGTCACAATGTGGTCAGTTCGTGTCACCAGTTTACTTTCTTAACGCACCGTGATGTTATCTTTCCAACATCAAATAACGCTACGTACAATGAATGCTCAGTGGCTGTGAAGGAAGTGAATGATGAAATGTTATAAACGTGATTCCTTCACATATTTTTTTATCCTGACGATACAATCAAGTTGGGGGGGGGAACGCCCTGTTGCCTTTTGTCAGTTTTACCTAATAAAGCCAGCTGATGCCTCTATAAGTCAGATTTGTTCTGTCTTTTCAGGGGCAAAACCCAAAGGAGGTTTAAGTTAAACTGGGCACTCGATAAATAAACGCAGTCTATATATAAACTCTTTAAGAGCTTACAGTGTCCTCTGCGGTGACCAGTGATCAGTCATCTAATTCCTTGGGATTTTTAAAAAATCCTTAATCTTAATTGAAGCTAGATTTTCATCTGCAGAGATACTGCCAAAACGTGGAAGATGTACACATTACTGGCCGGTCCAAGTACACTCTTGTTTTACCATGAGCAGCTTCCTCTGAGACTATGCGATTTTTACTATCGGTAAATACGTACATAACATGCCGTATTTTTGTGTTGACTGTGCTTTCACTTGGTCATAGTTTTTTTTAATTTTATTATTCATAGCCTAAGCAGCAATATATTAAAAAATCTGTATGATAGGTTATGTATGTTCCTAATAAATATATGAAAACCCATGCACCCCTTACAATTATCCTGTGACTCAGCAGGAGAAAGTCTCGCACCCACCTGGGAAAACATTTCTTGCCATGAAAATAGGGGATGAGAGTTGGAGCAAGGAAACATTAAGGGAACCCCTCGTAACTCTCCTTCCTACCAGATCCATGCACAAATAATCAAAGATGTGTTTACTTTATACTGCTTCCTGAAAGAAATAAAAAAAGAAGTCTTTACAATGCTGTGGTCGGGAGCCTTTTATAGCCGAGGACTAGCCAAAGCACCAGGGGAATGCATCTCTGCTGCTGAGTTTCTACGTGATTCGATACATGCACCACACAAGACATCTTACAGAACAAGGCAGCTTTACGAAGACACAAGTGTCCCCTGGAACCAGAATGCTGATCACTGCTAGTGCTTCAGGCATGTGGCCTCCGTGTGTTCGATTTTCTTTCATTCTAATCAAGTGACCTGTTCTCACTTGGTTAAGTTTCAACCACAAGACATCACTGTGTGCTTTTTTTTTTTTTCAAGATCCACGTCACAACCCGGCGAGAAAGGAGGAACTTGCAGCGCCTGTGGTAACACCGCTTGATAAACAGACTTGCTGAGCAGCGCGGGCCTGTCTGCCTTCACTATATAAAGCGGCGGGGACCGGGACAGACAGACACTCGCCCCATGGGACCATGCGAGCAGCAGCCATCTCCACGCCGAGGTTACACAAGATGCCAAGGATCTTCTCCGCGGCCCCAAAGGAACTGAAAGACTCGGATCACTCGCTTCTAGACGACAAAACGCAGAAGAGGCGGCCAAAGACCTTGTAAGTCCCTTCAGCGTCTCCCTTGGGGACCTTTGTCTTAGTTTATCTCCAACGGCAGAAGGAGTGAGAATGGGTGGGAGCGGCACGAGCGCCCGTTTAGCGAGCTCAGGGAGACTACCCGTTGCGCGTTCTAAGCACATGCCGCTGCATGAAAAAGCGAGCCATGATTGGGAGTCACATCGGGGGGGATTTTTCTGGACTTAAATTGGCTCGACCTTAACCTAACAGCATGTTGTGTCAGCTGCTGTTGTTCCAGCCTTACTCCTTGGAGGGTTTATTTCAGGCTCTTCGCTTTTTATCAATGACACGCATTCTACCGAGGAGACAGGGTTATTCATGTTCGTGTCTTTTGTAGTGGGATGGACGTGAAAGCGTACCTGAGATCCATGATCCCACATCTGGAATCCGGGATGAAGCCTTCCAAGTCCAAGGACATGTACGTACACTGATACACTGAACTAACATCGTAAAAGTGGTCTGTGCACTGACTGTATTCCAGCAAGAGACTGACACTGTGCATAATGGACTTCGTTTACTTTATGTAACAGCCTAAGGAGATTAGCCACTAGTAATAATGTAAATGGAAAGCTAACGTGTGTGCATATATCTGCTATTTACCTCACTGTTGCAGGATATGCACTTGGATTTTTTTGCACATTTTATTGGCAGATATTTTTCATACAGCGATTCTCTGTGAAATTTCATTTCAACAGTAATTCTAAGGGGAATTTTGTTTTCTTATACATTTTAATAAAATGTATTAAGACTAGAGTCTTAGTCTGTGAAGTTATCAAAAGGCAGCAGCCATTCTGATTTCATGTGTGCTTAGGAAAAATATGTTTTACTAACGTATGCAAATCTTGTCCCCTGCAGACTGTCTGCTGATGAAGTGATGCAATGGTCTCAGTCCCTGGAAAAACTTCTTGCCAACCGAAGTAAGTGTAGATTAACTACCGAATGTGTCTGGGGTTAGCCCAATACCCTAACAGACTAAATGGCTTAATTAGAATACAGGGCTCTGGACGGGAGAGTGTGTGAAAAGGTGTATTCCATTTCTCTGCAGTCACTGACAGCCCAGCATGTTGTGCCTCATTGCTGTGTGAGGATCCCTTAGCACTAAATTCTGCCACTGACAAATTTCCCAAGACAATCAGACGTGTCCACAGATGGATCATTACAGGAGCAAAATTAACAATGATGCTGGGGTTCTGAGGTTTAAAGTTTTTAAAGGCCAACCAAAGCTCTCAACATGCAAAGGGCTGCTCTAAAAGCTACCTAGAGAATGTAGTTTTTGCGAGTAGGAGCCAGTCAATTAATCATTTTATCATTCAGACATTCACTAACTCACTCCGTCAGCCCTCCTGCCTGTGGCAAGCACTTTAGAAGAGCCATGATTCAAAAACAAAGACACAGGATATAACTGCATTATGTATAATATGATACATGTAACAACACAGATATGATCAGAACAATTTTCAAACACAGAGTCTTGTGGGGCATTTCTGATGAGAGGAGGTAAAGAATGAAATCAGCTCCCTTACACTCATCCTGGCCACTGCAGTTCTGCTGGGGTTCGGACCTGGCAGAGAGAGGTGGAGATGAGACAGGTGCCGCTGTCCAGAGTGTGAGCTCACCCCCTTGTCCCCACAAACACCTTAAGGAGACTTACCCCTAACGTAGCTCAACTGGGTTCATCCATCTCTTTACCTGATAAGTCAAACAAATAAACCATATAGAAGTGGCCCATTTGAAAGTCTCCGTAACACTCGCAAAAACAATCAGTACACACACAGGTGACGTACAGGCCTCACACTTTCTGACTCCTATGAACTGGATGGGGAATTATACTTGTTAATAATTAACATGATATGAATATCCTTTGTCAATGTTTGCTTCCCTAAGATACTCTATGTAAGAAAAGAGATTGCTTTGTAACCAGGAGAGCAGAATTCTCAATTAATCAGCAGACAGAAGCAAAGTACAGTAGTTTTGTAGCTACCACTAAGCAGCTATGTGGCCATGGACAAGTGGGTCTGGTCCCAGATAAGCCATAAATGAAGGAGTCTCTAGGGCCGTTCCATCTCCACGAACCATGACGCAGCTGCTTCAGCAGCCATTTCTCATCACAGTACACAGAGAACCCAGCAGTATTTTCTAGCAAATTTCTTCTTCAAGTTATTCCCTTACAGGCTCTTGGTTAATAAAAGTATCTCGCCTCTCTTTCATTTTAGCTGGTCAGGATGTTTTTGGAAGTTTCCTAAAGTCCGAGTTCAGCGAGGAGAATATTGAGTTCTGGCTGGCTTGTGAAGACTATAAAAAAACAGAGTCTGATCTTCTGCATGGCAAAGCAGAGAAAATATACAGAGCATTTGTGCACTCGGACGCCGCTAAACAAGTGAGTATCCAGTTCGTTATCACCAGTGTATGTGAGGAACTTAGATACAGAAATATCACTCGGCACACGGAGCAAGGCTAAGTCCTTTCTGAGGGTGAGGGTTTCACGGCTATATATTGAGGGGATATCATACAGTTCAGTGCAATGATCATCTAATTTTATGTATCTGTGGAAAGATTGGATGGAAGATTCGTTTTGCAAAACTAGCTAACGGGATGGGGCTGGGGAAGGGAGCGCTGGGTTACTGGCCAGAGCTCAAGTTCTTAATGAGCCAGCTCATCTTGGAGGAAAACAAAACACAGATTAGTGTAAAACGTATGATGCAGCAGCAAAAACATTTCCAGTTAGCAGTGGTGCCCACCTTCCAGTTAAACATGTTTGCTGCAAGCAAAAAAACAAAAAAAATAGCTGCACAAAGAGCCCTCTCCCCGTGTAAATCTTAAATGTCCACCCGGCTGTTGTTGACGTGTGTCTCACCTTGCATGGACATTTAAGTTTTCCATGTCTGCCTTGTCTGCATCGCTCAACTATATGATAACTTGGAGAAGAGGCCTTCTCGTGATATTTCTTTTTAATTTCTCCACACCTAGGGTAGGTCTGGTCTAGAACAGGTATTCAAGAGATATTTGAACTGATTTAAATGAGGGCTTAGAGCCATTATCTTGAGGTGCTTCCAAAAATATATATATATATACAGTAATGTCATAAACGATGCAATAAATAGGAAATGCCTATTAACTAATGAGACTCTCCCTTTCAGATCAACATTGACTTCCGCACTCGAGAGTCTACAGCCAAGAAGATCAAATCTCCAACCCCCACGTGTTTTGATGAAGCCCAAAAAATCGTATATATGCTCATGGAGAAGGACTCCTACCCCAGGTTCCTCAAATCAAACATTTACTTAAATCTTCTCAACAACCTTCAGGCGAATAGCCTGAAGTGACCGCTTCCTGGCCGGAGGGATTGCACATGCTATCAAGTGCAGAAGGAACGTTCCCGGGTGGCTCCCTGGCTGAGCAGCTTCGCCTTTTTTTGGGCGACTGGACAGGCCCAGAGAAAGACCCAAGGATTCACAATGGATTAACGTGGACGTTATCCCGGTGCCGGGTGGGGGACGCTGTAGGTGAAAATCGACGGACAGTGGCAGGAAGGGCAAACTCTGGGACTGTCATAAAATAGAGTGGACCCAAGGACTAGAAAACCCCTCGGCACCGACAAGGCCCCGTAGTTCTAGTGACACAGAAACTGTGAATACGGGTTTGAAACTGATTAAGAATTAAGACATGCTATAAGCTTCAAGGTCAACTGACGTCTATGCTGCATATTATTACACGGAGACTGTCCTGAGCTGCTGAAGTCTCTTTCACTGGGACGACTCTGAACAGTGTGTGTGGTTGCTCTTGTGACACACAGTGGTTTTGGTGGTGTTTTGTCGTTTGGTTGCTTTGGGCCTGAAAGAGATAAAGACAGAAACAATGTATTTAACTTAAGCTATTGCTCTTAAAACAGGGAAGTTGGAATATATTTGTAATTTAAATTATCAAGCATCTATAATAAAATGTGAGTTTTGTATTAAAATACACAGAAGCAGTTTCTGTTTAATTTTCCTTTATATATATATATATATATATTTTTTTTTTTTTTTTTTTTTTTTTTCACTCGCGTTTCTTGATTCCTCAGTTTTCACAAAAATTCAAGCAAGGGTCTTCTACTTTCTATCATTTCTCCAACATCTACAACTACCGTCCAATTCATTCTGGGCCATCTAAAATGATACGACCCAAACGGTTCCTGAAAATATTTACAATCCCAGTTAGGAATTTGATGCACTTCATTGGGTCCATTCACCTTTGGATAACCTAAAAAGTTTACTTAGTAAGTATTCAGGAAAAGATTTCATGGGCATATTAAACTATTAAGGGAACAAACAGTTAACATATTTTTATATGTACGTGGCTGTTTTAAAGTTGCAATTAAGCATTAGTTATTAAAAAATAAATTTAATAAAATAAAACTATCATCCAATTAATCCTATATTATGTGTCTGTATTAGACAGAATTTATTAGTTTTATTTTTGCTATCAGAAAGCATAAAATAAACAAACATAATATGCTCTCAGATAGCAAGCTTCAAACTGATGACAAATTTAAGAACTCTTTTAAAAAGGAACAAAAAAAGTTATTTCAAGAAGTAACCTAATTCACGACTGACTTTTTATGGTGGTTGAAAGTTTATAAAACCCAGATGTATTTTCTCATTTAATGCTCATAGCAATCCTGTGAAAGCTGAGACGCAGGAAGATTAAATCACTACTTTCCAAATTTAGCTAACCTTCAAAATTACCTAGAATGTGAACAAAAAACAAACAAACACCCTTTTTCAGGGCCTTCTCCCAGAGGGCTCATATATAAGGATCTATATAGGGTGTCCCAAAAAAATGTACACACACACTTTGAATAATTATAAAGGCAATGTTATTAAAACACATTTCACTCTCAAAACTGAGCTGTCAGCTGTTAAAGTGTGTGCCCACTTTTTGGGACACCCTGTATTTTAAAAGAACACCCCAGGTGAGTCTGAGGATGACATGGCACAAATCTCCGACTTCACAATCTGGGCTCCTTCTACGATGGGACACTGCCCCCTACTGCCCGGAGGCCTTTCCTAAGTCACTCAGGTCTGCAGCAGTCCTGTCACCTACGTCCAGCAGAATAAGACCACTCTGCGGGCGTCACCTACAGAGAGCAGGAAAACAATCCAGACGATGCAGAGTCCAGCTCAGCCTGTAGAGCTACGATTAAATAATCAGCCACCCGCACGCCATGCTGAAATACTGCAGGTGTCCTCCGTACGGGCTTGTCCCGTCACCTGGCACACAGGAGGACACGGGCAATGTGTAGGTCAGATTTAAAAAGTGTTGCTCTTGAGTGTCCATGGGACGTAAGCTTTATTCTGTGGCTGAGCAGGTCATGTTACAACAGAGGCTTGGGAAGGGAGGCCTGTCTCTTCGCCGTCACCATCATCATCATCAGGCATTTCCTCCCCCGTTCATTCCATCACCAATGTACCACCTGGGTGTGGGTGTGGGTGTTTCTATTTCTCCGGCCCTAACAGAGGTGGTCACTCCTGGAAGCTCGTGTTCCTTGCTTCCCCCCCTCTTCGGCCTCGTCTCTCAGTCCGTCCTCTGAGCGGCCACAGGCACCACCTTCTCAAACACAGATCTGGACGTGTCATTTTCCATGACATACAAATTCCTCCTTCTGGAACTCAAAACACTCCCATTACTCCCTTCTGGGTATCTTTCCTACCTTGAGGTCACGCTGGATTAATTACTGTTTCTTTTCTTTTTAAAAAAATATGTTTTTGTTGATTTTAGAGAGAGAGGAAGGGGGGGAGAGAGAGAAACTTCGATGAGAGGGAAACGTCAACACTGATCAGCTGCCTCCTGCGCGCCCCCTACCGGGGATCCAGCCTGTGACCCCAGCATGTGCCCTGACTGGGACTCGAGCCAGCGACCTCTTGGTGCCTGGGTCGATGCTCAACCACTGAGCCTCACGAGCCGGGCTCATTACCTTTTCTTGAACAAGACCTGGTCATCACTCTCTCCAGGACTTTGGTTAATCTCTACCTAAAATTCCTTTTCCTGCCTCCTTCCAGGTTCCAAAGTCCAATAATTCAAGGCCCAGGAAGAATAACTCTTCCATAAAAGCTTTCTCACACCTTATGCCACTATTTTCCATGTCTACTGGAGGTGAGCTGAGTCCATATAAACACGAGATACTCTGGTCCTATTTCTAGTCCTACTGTCACGTTAAATAATCCAGGCCCTTCGGACTGTGCGGCGTGAGGAGTCCAGCACACACACTGGTCATAAAATGAACGTTCTGGTCTTTGTCTTGATAAGATGCCATGTTCGAGAGCCATACAACTTTTGGACAGATGGTCAAAGCAAACATTTAAGACACCTCTTCATTTTCAGAAAGGAAAATATTATCATAGGCGAACAGATCCAAGATGTTCCACGATAATACATGAAGAGATCGTTTCTTTTCATCGGCACTGTTTGTTACCGTGTGGCTGTTTTACAAGAAATGCGACTAGCTCTGGGGACATCTGCCGTTTAAAGGAATCTGATCCAACGCTGGAGCTGAGGTTCTTGTTCAGGGGCTGGGTTCTGTTATTACACTAAAGCTGGGCAACTGATCATATGGATGATTTAAAACTCGTTTGTTTGGGGGGAAGGGGAGGGAGTTGGAGGAGGGTAATGGGGGATAAATGATGACAGAAGGAGACCTGACGGGGTGGTGAACGCACAATACAGTCGGCGTACACGGCTAGAAGCACAAGACCCTGACAGTGTAAAGCCACGTGAGGGAATGACTCCCACGCTCAGGACAGTCATGAGGCCCAAACAGGCGTCTGTGTGAGTGGAAAAATAAAAGCTGCTGAGATTCAGGGGTTGTTTGTTACAGTCACTAGGGAGTTTTGTCCTGATGAATGCAAAGATACCAATGTGTGTATTTAAGTTTCCCACAAAAAAGGAACGATTCCTTATTTCATCTCCGAAGACAAATATGGAGCCATCCTGGAAAAAAACAGGGCGACCTCTGCCCTGGCGGGTTTTGCTCAGTGGCTAGAGCGTCGGCCTGCAGACTCCTATCGATGTTTCTCTCTCTCTCCCCCACCTTCCATGCTCTCTGAAAAGCAATGGAAAAAATGTCCTCGGGTGACGATAAAAAACAAACAAACAAGACAAAAACCAGGGCGACTTCTCCTTCGGTACGTGGCGTCCTCCAGTCCCGCACACACGAGGCCCGAGGTTATCTCCCTGACCTGGCGATGTCCTCTGAGACAGAGCTGCCTGGAAGGGGGGATGCGAGCTACGCCACGGACAGTATGTGAGCAGCTTATTTCAGATGCAACGGAGGATCAGAAATGCCAAAAGCAACACAGACAAGGGGCGGCGAGGGCTCAGAAGCCGGAGAGGAGAAAGCGTTGGCAAGTTCTGCGACTGATAAAAAACACTAAGGGAACACAAGTCGGCCCAGTCGCCCTGACTCAGTGCAGGGCCGGGTACGGCGCCCACATAAACACGCTGAGGTGTACGTGGGCCGGCCGCCGCGCAGTCGCCGGGACAGCCAACCGACCGGGCGGGGGCCCCTGCAAAGCACGACTGAGGCTGAGGCGGGATTCAGGCAAAGCGCGAATTCAGTGCACACCGGGAAGCCCGAGGGCTGACCTCACCGGGGCCAGAGAACTGGTTATGAAATAAGTCGTCTCTAAAAAAAAAAGTCAATGGGAAAAAATATCCTCGCTCCTTGAAGATTAAAGAAAATACAAGGCGCGGAGCCCTGCCCCACGTGGCCTCGGCGCACTGACGAGACGCGGCCCAAACAGGCGGAACCAGACGCCTCCGCACCTAGAAGGAGGGGCAGGGCACCTCCGAAGATGCCGCCACCTCTGTGTCACACGGCCGTTGCTGAAAACACTGGCCGTACATCACGAAGGCTTTATTTCCACATGAAATAACTCTTCAGTATTCCAAATATTTAAAAATCGGAGTTATGTGGAATTTTTATAAAACAAAATGACAAAGTGTTGGCTACAGATGTAACACATACATAGGTGGGTGGGTGGATGGATGGATGGATGGATAGATGATAGATAGATAGATAGATAGATAGATAGATAGATAGATAGATAGATAGATACATAGATACATAGATAGATACATAGATAGATACATAGATAGATACATAAATAGATACATAGATAGATGATAGATAATTTATAGGGTATCAAAGCGACAGAAAAATTTTAGTGCCAAGTTTTCAATCATCTTCCAACATAAATTCTATTCTGTTGTTAGTGTTTACCTAGAAAATGTACATTAAATAGACTAAAGACAAACTGCAGAGGGTAAGCTATTAAACCCTATAACGCAACAAATTTTATAGGAACTGCTGAAGGTTACATTCAATCTTAAGAAATTACAGGAACTGTTCCAATATATGGTGTTGGAACTTTCTTATACACTAAAAAAAGTATTTAGCATCATATGGCCAAACTTGCTTCAAACTACATTTTAATATTTTTTTACAAATACGAAGAGTTAAAATTTGGTTTTGAAGGATTAACAGAAAGGAACCAGCATTACAGCACAAAATAAAATGAGACGGCCAGGCTGGATTTCTAGGACCCAGGATCTAGGATTCTGTGAAACACTAAATCATCTGCTGACAACAGATTCCTGACGTAACTTTCATTCAATAATAATGCAGACTGTGTGCAAAAAAAAAAAAAGTGGACCTGGATAATGCTTCCTGGTGGCTTTTTTAAGACTAGAGTCTTGATGATCAGATGACTAAATTAAGTCTGGGCTCCACCAACAGCGACGTGACCTTAGACAAGTCACTTAACCTCTCTGAGCTTATTCCCTCACTTATAACACACGGATAATGGAAATAATTTCCCTTTCTTCCTCAAGATGATATCATGAAAAACACATGCGATAATACGTATGAAAGTGCTGCACAAATAGTGAAGTTTCATATAACATCTGATTATTACTTTATGAATGAACACAACCGCCTAAAAGCTAAATCCTTCAAGATAATATTCATTCAACTTGAAATAACTAACATGTTGTATTAACGTCAGAAGACGTCTTCCTGCGTTGGTTGCTGGTCAGTGGCCAAGCTTGTTGCTGTAAATAGATGGGCAACTAGGATGTTTCTAAAAAATACATGTGGCTCAAGGTTAGACTTGTTCCGCTTTGTGGTCTCACATGTCTGACCACAGCAACTATTTTTAATCCCGGCCTATGCTTTTTAGTGACATCTAACTCCACACAGAGGAGTCATCCTTCTCGAGACGTAGAGATACATGACGTGTTTGACTACGAGTCCTCTGTTATCTGTTTGTTTGGTTTTTTGGTTTTTGCTTTCTGTTTTCTTTACCCTTTCAGCATGTGTTTCTGCTTTGGTGATTTTGAAAATACTCCAGTTACCTCACAATATGGACACAGGCATAGGCCGCCGGTTCTTCAAGTCTAGAAAAAGGACAGCTGCTCTCGACCTGACGCATTTAACCACTAAATATGTTTCCAAAGAAAGTTCATAAAATGACAACAAGTTGCCACTATCTTCAACTCTGAATTTTAAAAAGCCACCAAGGCCGAACGATCGTATTTCAGCAACTACGAGGAGTCCCAGCTTGGGTTGGGCTTCTCGCGTTAACGCGTGATGGGTGCTCTTTGCCTCATCAACTGCTCACAGTCTTGTTGGAGAAGACATGGCAAAGGCTCATGGACCTGTGGTCAGCTGGATGGGCTAAAACATCATTAATGTTATAAAATGATGAGTTTTGTATAGTGTTTGAAAACAAAGGGTTTACACATGGTCCTGAACTGAGCACCGACATGGAAGTTCAAACCCAATCATCCTACCTCCCAGCCCCAAGAACTCAGGCAACGTAATTATCTGTAAACAGGAGATAATATTTACCATGAAAGATTGTGTTAAAGCGTCAGCAAAAGCTAAGTTAAGATACTTGTAGTAGTAGCTGGCATAGTAATAAAATGTTATTTTCCCTTCTTCCTGTTATCTGTAGAAATTAGGAGCTTAAAAAGGGAGGCATCCTGATTAACCTCATTTATAACAAGACTCAAAGTTTTATGATGCTCTCAATGTCCTGCTGGTTGTAACCAGAAAGGGGACAAGAGTCTAAGTCTCCCAGACCAAGCCCAGGGCTCTTGACAATACATCAAAATGCTAATCTGTTTTTCTTGAGCTGATTTTGTCATCGGAAATCATTTAGCCTCTGCCCCCAAAATACTACCAGTCACTGTAAACTCTACGTCACTGTAATCTCTATGTGTGGCTCAAAACCATGAGAGGCAATGGCTGTTATGTTCGGGTGTGGGTAGAGATATAATGTAAATGGTTATGCTATAAATTTAAATAATGTAACACGTTATCTCTCCATGTATCCTGTTTCTAAGAACTGATACAGAAGCTGCGTCTCTAGTTTACTATGACTGAATGAAGATGCAAGACAATGACACCCATTAGAAATAAACACATCAGAGGCCAAAGCTGTTAAAGCCTCAAAAAAAAACCTTTCCCGTTAAGAGTTTTTACAATGTGTAAAAGCATCTGTTATAAAACTTCATGACTAGGAGCCATATTAAACTTCCTGCTAAAATACCTGTGAAGGTAGGTCACAGGAATGGATGTCACACACGCTGAATCACGCAGCCTTTTTTTGAACTCCATCAACTATTACAGAGAAAATTGTTTTGACAAAATTCTCTGGGATGTCCAGAAAGAATCTATGACCCCAAATAAAACTCCTGCAATCAGACTCAGGTCCCCAACATATGCAGGGCCATCTGCTTCTGCCGTTATATGTGCATTCGGAAACCACTGCTCCCGGAACACCAAGGTCGTAGGAGAGCTGAGCATTCGTGTTCCTGCATGAAAGACAGTCCCCTGGCTACAGGTGCTGTAACTTGTGTGCAGAATGAAGAAAGCACACGGCACTTAAACAACTGCACGCCATGGCCTCTAATGGCAGAAACCGCTCCCTGTCACTAAACACACACACGCCCCATCGCCACCACCATCCATCACCATTATATCCGGCTCACCACTGACTGCAAAGAGGAAATCTATGATGATCTGGTAAGAGAGAGCGGCAGGCCTCATTCTATCACAATACAGGCATCGATGTTTTTGTGTCTTAGAATATGGAAGTATATAATTCGGCATTCTTTGTAAAAAAAAAGACAAAACATAAACCTCATGAAGCACAAAAGGAATGTATGTAGGAGGAGGCGCTCGGAGGCCAAGAGGTTGGAAACTCCACCCAAAACCCTGCTGCAAAGCCGTCCCACAGATTGGTCATCCCCCCCACCTCCAACCCAGGGAACATGCGCTGCTTTCGGTGCCCACGCTCTGAGCACCAGGCACCACGGCGGGCACCGGATCCCACAAAACTGCTCCCCCTCACCACTCTCACTGGAAGGATTCTGAGGTTCCCCTTTTTGGGGTGACTCACTTCTGATTCAAGTTATGGCGCAGACCCATCTGACAGGCAGCTGCTGTGTGACCGGTACCCAGCCCCTGCCTACAAGAGAGGCTGGAATATTTTTAAGTTTTATTGTATCAGTGGGGGATGGGCTCTAGCTTACCAAGCAAGGGATTCTACAAGGGGGCTCGAATATTGGGAAGTCAAACAGAATGACAAATATCAACCACAGATATGGCAGAGATGAAGAGAAACCAAAACATCATTTCCTATCCTTATTTCCTGTTCTGAAACAAGGAACTTCTAAAGAAAGAAGTCCACGATGGACTTGACAGACCCATTCTGAAATCTCCTTAACACCTTCATTCTCAGCCAAGAGTCAGTGAGTATTTTACTTAAAGAAAGACGACTTTCACATGCAGGTAGAGTGTAGCACTGAGTACTGGTGCACAGGAGAGGAGATGTCCTGCTGGCTCCGAGGCACCCAGTCACCCAGGCCCACTAATGTGACCTCAGCACCAATGACACCCTTGTAATTAGCTAGTTATTAATAACAGGAAAGTAGCAAAGGGAAGGCTAGACATCGTAGGCATGTCGGTTTGGGCAGCTTCACCAGGAAGCTGCAATGTCACACTCCCCAGGGAACCACACAGGCAAGAGAGATGCATGTCCGGCAAAGTTGGGGTGAGATACTTGCCTGTCAATCACACCTGGGGACAGATATGGTTGGCCAGAATGGGAGTGGCGACTGCAAACATGCAAACATTTTGGAATATATAATCCCCTAAACAAAGCTGTTCGCTCTCCTGTTGTCCATGTGGCCCTTGACTCCTGGCTCTCTTATGTTCACCCACATGACCCACGGCCATGTGGACCCCACAGAGTGGACTGATGGACTGCAGGTAGCCTGATGCTGGACTGGACCCGGCTCCAACATGGAAAGAAAACTCTGGACACTGGCTCTGATTTCACCTCTACTGAAGCCCCAGCTACACATCTTCTATGACCGGACTAAGGGAAATGAAACTTTGGAAACCCAGGGGTGTCATTCCATGGAAATAAATCTTCTACCCCACCTCATCCTCCCGTGGGGGCCCCCAGAAATTATTATTCCAGCGGTACCCCAGGAACCCCACTGCCACTAGCGACCGGGGAGACGAGCCCCTCTCCTCTCTTGACACCGAGGCTGCACTTGGCAGAACCACCGGTGAGACTGTTCCTTCCTGGCAGCCCCCCAGAGAACCAGTCCTGAACAAGAGCAGACCAGTGAAATCCAAGACGTAACGAGTGTCATCACCGCTTCACCTGGATAAGAACACCATGTTTCGTTCACTAAAATCCTCAGTATTACAACTATTCCTCGTTTGTGAAAATAACTACATAAAATCTATTCCATCTGTCCGCCTAAGGCTTTGATATAGAATCACAAGGGTGAAAAAAAATAGGGCTGGGCGTCCAGCTCCATAAAAACGTAGCTTCGTGTTTCGGCAAAAGGGTTGCTGTTGACGTCCTGAAAAATCACCAGGCTGGCTTTTAATTACAGTGGCTCTGGTGACACCTAGTGGCTAAGAGGCACACTTTGAAATCTCCCGTTTGATCAAATTATCAATTTTCTTTCTTTCTGGTTTTTGGTGTTCCCCCCACACACACAAATTCAGTCATAGTGTTTCCATTTAAGAATTCTGGCACATTTAAAGAAGTTACAGTCTTGCATAAATGTTTCCTAACTGTTAGCTATCAAATAAAGTGATGTTACCTTTTTAATGTTTCCTCAACTTGCTTCACTAAAATGAGCAAGGGACAAACCCCTGACATCCTTTACTTAATATTTAATAAACAGACCTAAAATTAGACTGTGGTGATGGCTGCGTAACTGTACACATGTACTAAAATCACTGAATTTTACAATCAAAAATGAAGGAAGGTCACAGCACACAAATTATTCCTTAATGAGGTTGTTGAAAATAATAATGATCCTTTTAAATACAGATGCATCTCTATACTACTTGTATTTTCATAGCCAGCAACACACAGCTGTAGAAGAAGCTTCGGGTTGTAAAAAAAACCAACCAAATAAACGAAAAAAGCTGTTGCCATAATACAGCTAATTAACATCTTTAACATCCATCTACTTTCCTTCTGTTACCAAAAGCACCTCTGGCCATCTCGCCATGGAAACACTCCTGGTGTTCGATTACGTGTGTCACATTAATATGTTTTACAATCTGTATGTAAGAAAAAGCCAGCCAACCCCAGAGAGGGACTGATTGCCTAGTATTTATACAGCACCCACTCTATTTAACATCCAAGGTATTGCTTTGAGAAAAGAGCATTTACTGTGACAAACCTTAAGTGGGAAATGAAAGAAAATTTAACTGGAAAGAATGTTTCTCGGCCAGAGTCATACGCGCGTTGCAAGAGGGAAAACAAATTTCCCTTTAAAGTGGTTTTAATTACGCAGAGCCTCTGACGTGATTTCAGTATAATCCAACCCAAATGCTGCCTGAGTCTCGCCACCAGTTCCGATGCGCAGTGCGGCGACACACCCCGCCGTCTGGGCAAGGCTCCTTTCCCTGTCCAGACATCGTGGATTCCACGCTCAGGGCTCCTGGTTCCTGTGCGAACGGAGTCACCAACTGGAGCGCGTTCCCTGGGCTTCCTACGCGTCTCTCAAGCCCCTTGAGCTTCCCTTTTAAGGCAAACTTTTAAGGACGAGATCAACACAGTCTGAAATCCCTGGCTCCTGGGCTGCCGGCCACCTGCACTGGAAACCTTTACTACTTCCCTGGAAGGACACAAGTCCCGCACGATCTTCTCAAGGTTACGTTGCATCATTTTTTTAAATACGTTTTTATTGATTTGAGAGAGAGGAAGGGAGAGGGAGAGAGAGATGGAAGCATCGGTGACGAGAGAGAGTCACTGATCAGCTGCCTCCTGCGTGACCCCTACTGGGGATCGAGCCCCAGACCCAGGGATGTGTCCTGACAGGAACTGAGCCAGCAGCCTTCTGGTGCACAGGGCAGTCAATGCTCAACCAACCGGCCGCACCGGCCAGGGCGCACCATTGCTTCTTCATTGCTCTCTCCAGTGCACTGTTCTCTGACCGAAAGCTCCAGGGGCCTTGGCTGTTCTTACAGAAAAAGACCACGTCTCTATTCATTTACAAACGTCCAACACACACACCATCAGATAGATTCCACCCATTCTCCCAAGAGCCACCCCACTGTGACCCCTTCCGGAGTACATTTCCATCACGAACCAGATATAGTCTTACTCTCTTTATATTCTCTCTCTCTGTTGCACCACTTTTCCTGTATTTATTGGGTGCATTTAACACACCCGTCACGTGGTCATCCGACTGCTCCTACGCTGCGTCCCGTAAGCTTCTGGCTGTAAGAGGTATAGTGTCCTATCCTGTGTTCTCCATCCTGCCCCGCCCTCAGTCTCACCCAGTATCATGCTCAGAATTAGAAAATGGTCAGTAACATCCTTTAGACCAAATGCTAATGTTTACATCACCCTACCTGTCACGACAACGCCTGTGGGTATCAGATCAGATGGCAGAAACAATGCACAAACATGCTTTATCAGGTTTGTCTGAGGAGCAACGTGCACTCAGTGGAAAGAACTTCTCTATGAAAACCTGAAGGGGCTCTCTCTCTACCAACGCCCCTCTGCCAAAGCACCTGCAGGCCTCCTGTCTCTCACGCTTTGCAAGTTTCCACCAGCATCGGGAGTGACCTTTCAATGCCTCTACCCTCTGATACACAGAGCAGCGTGGGGTGGCAGATACGGTGGACACCTTGCAGTCGCAGGGGCCCAGTGCCTAACTGCATGGCCGGGCCGGACGACCTGAGCGCCCTGCTTACCCCATCTGAGTTTCAGATTCCTTATCTGCAACGCGAAGACCACAAACACAACCACGTACGATTACTGTGAGGGTTACAGGAGAACATGTGCTAAGGCCCTCTCTTCAACGCCTGGAGTAGTAAACGTCCTGAAACACATCAAACCACAGGTACCAGCCAATCAGACAAATGTGGAGCGCCCGGTGAGGGTCAAGTGCGGATTTGTTCTGAGGACCTAACCGTGGACCAGAGCTGCCTGGGCTCTGATGTCAAAGAGCTGGGAGCCGAGTGGAGGAAACAGCTACCTGATCATGCAAACCCAGGACCTCGTGACAAGCCTGTAATTCAAAAATAAGCACAAAGTGCTTTCAGGGCACACAGGACAGGCACCTATGGAATCAGAACAGACTTTTTCCACTCTCCTGAAACATTCAAATCAGTACCTGTAAAGGGGAGTCATTATTAAGAATGAAATCTATGGACTGGTCCAGCTGGGGCCATAGTGCCAGGGGCCAGGTACCACAGAACCCGTTAGAGGATCCCCGTGCCCGCAGGACACGCTCATTCCTCCAGCGCAGTGTCGTGGAGGAACAGGCATCAAACCTGCCCACGAATCTCCACCCTTCAGACAGAAGGGCCCCGGGTAAAAGCACAATCGGTGCCCATGTCTTGCATTTGCATACTTTCCTATTTTGGGTAATAACTAAAACCCACTGTAGAGAGACAGGGACTGATGTGTCGTTTCTGCTGAGCAGATGCCCTGGTCATGCTTCTGAGGCTCTCTCTCTCCCTTTTCTAAAATAGCACGTTAATTTTAAAAAGGCAAAACAACAAAAGACATGCAGGGCGATGAATGGAAAAGTTGCAAAGCTCACAGGGCCAACTTCTCATTCTAAGCGGCCCCTGGGGAGCGGGGAGAAGCGTGGCCTGGGCTCCCCACACAGGAAGGAACCCATGAGGCTATTTTCCACTCGCTGTCGGCAGCAACCTCCGCCGAGCAAGAGCGTTATGGGGGAGAAACACCACGCGTTTAGGTAAATGAAGTCTAGTGGCTTCGCTGCTGAACACAAACGCCCCTGAACAGGGCGGCAAAGAGCTGCAGGAAGAGGGCACCCGCTCCCCAGACGCCCCTTAACTTGGCCCCCTCCTTTCTGCACCCAGACTAACTCTAAACGTCTTGGGCAAGAAGGAGCCTAGAGAAGATATATTTCCCTTTGTCTCCTTCCACGTCTGGTCGGCTCTGCTGAAACCAATCTCGAATATCGTCCTTTCGTATCATCAGAATACGGCACTTGACTACACCTCCCAGAAAGCTGACAAACATACACAAGGGACCATGGCTTTCCATAACGTGATGCCTCGGCGCGGCTCCTTTCCATGCCCGTTTCCTCACCTGCGTGCCTTGATCGAGTGAGCAGGTGCTCCTGCTGGGAGAGTCGGCCAGGAAGGGTAATTCGAATCTTCTATGTCATCAACTGGAAAAAAATAAGGAAATTAGATGTCCTGAGTGATGCAAATAGCAACAGGGCAGACGCCGTAAGGTAAACACCCCGCCCTCCCTGCCCGGCAGCGAAGGGGAGATGGAAGAGCTCCCGCCGCTCGGGCGTCGGCTCACAGGGGGACAGCTGCCCGAAGCCCCTGGAAGGCAGGCGAGGTGCTAAAATCCATCTCATCACGAGCTGTAGGATACTGAATCCCAGCTCCCTCTGAGCACCACGCGAGTCAAACGCGATGAATCTCCCCAAATCCCACCCGCTCCCTGGGCCCTCTCATCGGGGCATCTGCAACGCTGACACCTCCTGGGACAGACCTCTCACCTGGACGGAGGTCACCGCCAGGCCTGTCCCTCTGAGACGCCTCCACCTCCCCTGTCCCATCGGGTGAAATCCAACGCCCACCGGAGCATCTCGTCCACTCCGCCATCATCACCCCCTCCTCAGCAGCACCGAGGTCAACTGCCCTCCTGCTGTTTCTTCCCAGCATAAAGTTAGGAGGATTCTTTAAATGCCTTCCCTCTAGACCCTTACATTAAAAGTCATTAATAAATATGAAGGCAGTGACGGTTAAGCTCTGGCCCCGTGTCACTGTGGGACATGTCACATGCACTGAAGCAGGACCTGCCTTCCCGTGTCTCCTTGGGTTGTAAACGCCTCTAAAGATGCACCCTGTCGTGTCTTCAAATCTGTTCTCCGCCCATAGCAACCTCCAGGGACCTTTTCCCCTCCCTTGGCTCTACGGGTTTATTTTGTGCACCCCTGACATTTGTTGTTCTTCTGTCTCCACCCAGAGAGACCAAGCTGTCAGCGAGCTAATTCACTAGATTAATTTTGCCGCGTGTCACCCAGAAAGTCATCCTCGCTTTCCCACGTCAATAGGCCTCCATCACCCTGGCTGGGCTTATGGCTGGCCTGTCACTCACCGACTCGGGGAAACTGCGTGGACACTGGGAATCTCAGTATTTGTCGAGTGGTCCCCTTAGGAACCGGGCTTGACCCTGGGGAAATTATCCTCAGCAAATAACCGCTGTCTTTTCTCCGGGATGACAGATGTTTCATTTCTTATTATCGAGACCCCATAAAACATCTGTAGGCCAAGAGCAACCTTGCCGGCGAGCACAGACACAGCCTGAATCCATAAACGGGAAGCCTAAAAATAAAGCCGCATGGCCACTTCGGAGCACTGCCCGACTTAAAACAGGCCCAAGTGGAATATTCCTTAATTGCTGCCGTCTCGAAATACTTTTCTGGACCCTCTTTTCTCAGGCATGTCTGACTCTCCAGGGTATTTCTAGGCATTTCCATTTAGCAATTAAATCCATTTCCGATCTGCAGATAGCATCGTTCGTCCCAGTGCCTAACCCTCGGCCCTGGCAGGAAGCAACAGTGAAACTCTAAGGAGTGTATCGAGCACACTGCTGCTCACATTATCTGATGGAGCCAGCGTTTGGAACTGTTCGAGCTATTTAGAAAAGCTGGGATGTTTTTCATTTGTCGTCCAGTTCAAATACGTTTTGCTCTACTGGAACCACTATCGGGCAGCAACTGAATTTCAGATATTCAAGCCAGAGGAATCCGCTAAAGGCATCCTTACGGAGTTCCTCTGGAAAGCAGATCATTATTTCCAACATAAAGGATCCTCCTGTAATCTGTTTTTCTGCAGGATGTTTTGTTTACTCTGGGGTACGCAGCATACACTGTGTTTCTATAGAGAATGCTGCCCAGGCCACACCATTTGAGACGGGCAAGTTACATTTAGAAGCATCTCATTCCGCTTATTCCACCCAACAGGCCCCATGTTAAAGACTCGCAAGTAGTCCGGCCGGCGTGGCTCAGGGGCTGAGCGTCGACCTATGAGCCGGGAGGTCACAGTCGAGTCCCGGTCGGGGCACAGGCCCGGGGTGCGGGCTCGATGCCCCGCAGGGGGTGCGGGAGGCGGCCGATCAGTGACTCTCATCACTGATGTTTCTCTCTCTCTCTCCCTCCTCTCTCTGAAATCAATAAAAACATACTTAAAAAAAAAAAATTCGTGCGACTGAGGCTGTGAAGCGGGTCCTCTCCAAGGCTCCTACAGGCTCTCGGCGTCTGTGACAGAGCTGACCCTCTGAAGCGAGGCAGGAGCAGCTGTTTCAGACACGAGCTCTTCAACGCCCGACACAGACAACGAGGTTTAAATACAGAAACACCACCCTACTGCGAGAGCCCCTTTCACAAAACCGCTCGGCAGAGACAGTAAGGAGCCGGCCGACGTGGAAGCGCCGCGTCCTGCGTGCGCTCTGCCCACCCACAGAGGCGAAAGCAACGGGACGGAAGAAGTGTCCACTAACCTGGGGGCACCAAGTGCCGGTTTTTATGAATTACTATACAGGGTGTCCCCCCAAAAAACCACACACACTCTAGCAGCTTGGTAGCCATCGATTCTACTACATGTTGAAAATGTATTTTAATAAACACAGCCTTCGAAGGGTGTATACACTTTTGGGGACACCTTGTATTTGAAAATGTTTCAGTTCAGTTCAACAAGTTCCAGGTTCTGTTAAGTACCATTTTCTTCGGTACCTGAAACGCGTTTGGGGAAACATGGAGGTTCCTGCACTTCCTATCCTTCCAAAGGTTGTAAAATACAGTTTTTCGTCATGTTATTTTCAGATCCTCAGAGCAAACCCTAGCTCTGTGTTTCATTCTAGTTCCGTGTTTGATAGAAACACAAGGGCTCCATTGTTTAAATTTGCATGCCTCATAAAAATACTCCTTTGGGTAAATTATACTTACAAATCGTAGCAGCGTCTCATTAACTACGACGCTAATTGTGGGTTGTAAAAAGGTTACAGCGGAGACACAGGCCCATCTCCAGGGAAGGTTTATGAGGTGGGAAAACATACAATATAATCCTTCCCAAAGTCCACTCCACAACTTTTGTATTAGTGGAAACTGGTTAAGAGAACATCTGGGTCGTTTATATTTTGGGTGAATCTTGTTAGAAAGGGAATACTACGTATTCACTGTTCAAATATTCACTGAGCATCTACTATGCCCGTCTCAACGCTGTGCTCACATAATGCAGTTGAGACACGCATGAGAAAAGCCGGAGATTCCCCTGGTAAAGGAGAGAGAAACCACGCAGGCTACTCCTGAGCTCTCTGCCTCTTATGTGCCACCTGTCAGCGGATGGGAGGACCTGTTTCTTCTTAACCTGTCCTTGCCTCTGAGTCACTGCCTGGCTACCTGCCTCCCTGGGTCCGGGACAGGACAGACCTCCACGAACAGGTGGGGCTGTGCATCACCATTCACCATCGCCCTGGGCGCAGGCTTGTTCCAAGACTGTCAACACGTTTTTAAATATCGATCTGCACAAGCCATGTTCATCCCGGTGATTTAAAATAATAATGAAATAGGAAATGTGGCACAGGTGTGTTTGCTCACCGCCTCTCCTACAGCACAGAAGTCAAAAACCCTGCGGAAATTGAGTAAGTCCTTGATATGTCATTGCTTTTAGTTTTATTTAAAAAGGAATATATCACATAATTTCATATAAAAGAAAACATAGATTGTAGTAGGCAAGACATACCTTGAAAGATCTGCTCGCTACCAGACACCTCAAATTACTAGAAAACAATCTAACAAGTACCTCCCCCCATTTAATTGCATAGTTAACTTTGCAAAATGAAGGAAAGTCTCCAAGGAAAAACAGAGGGAGGCTAAAGTCTGAGGGGTGAACTAGCATTTAAGGTGTAGCTGAGCTCAGCATTTGCTAACCTCGGTTATCTACAGGGCTGGCTCTTGGGAGTCCTTTGCAAGCCAGCAAACAAGATCCCGGCTGTCCAGGTAGGAGGCTGAGCCAAGGGCCCTCAATGTGCTACATCGGCAGCGAAAGAATAAACAGGAAAAACGAGTTACCTGCAAAAACCGATGACAAAGAAGCATGTCTGAGTGAGCATAATACCAGGTGTACACTCTCCTGGGTTTATACTTTAAACATACCCTACCTGTGTGGTCCAGGGACCCACCAAGCCAAGAAAATAACAAAGCAGCCCCGGGTCGGACGTGCCTGGGCTGCCTGAGAAAGTCAAGGCAAACCAAATTCGGAGAGAGAGGGACCCTCAGCCTTGTCGTCAGAAGGTCCACAGATAAACGCCATGAACCTCCTAAGAGCTAAGACACAGCCCACTCCCAATAAACGACTGTGGGCCAGGAAAGAGCACTGCTTTCCTAGCTGTTAGTGTTGCCTTAAATGCATGGTGGGGAAACCGTAAGGTACTAACTGATCTGGAATCTAGTGGGTAAGCACAGAATGAGACCAGTAAGTGCCCAGGAGAAAACGGGAACCAAGTAGGACGGCTGTTCCCTTTCAGTTACAAACTGGAGATCAGAAAATCTGAGAACATTACTGATTTCCTTGAAGGGCCGAGAGGATGGATTCAGAGCAGCTGCCGAGTAGAAACTACGGCGACTGGAAGTCGGTGGTGGAAATTTATAGACTGGCAGAGCCATGATTGTAGTAAGGCGTCTTGAGAGTAAGTCATTTGAATAAATACAGACAAAACTGGTATCTAATTTTAATTGCTATTTAAGTGCACTTGTGCTGGCAACAGTGTCGGGTGTCCTAATGTATGTTGTCACTTTGTTTCTGCCTCACTCGGGGCAGAAGCCAAAGTTAGATTGTTTCTAGTCGGCAGCGAGTGAACTGAGCCCCCAGGCTGCAGGGCGAGGCCGCACCCCGAGATGCGGGCCCTGGGTCTGCTGAGACTCACGAGGTTGCTCTGCAAAGACGCGCCCGGGAAGGCAAGGCCACGAGCTCGACAACAGCCACTTTCTAACATCTCACTCTCCCGCTCCTGTGCGCACGTTCATTTTGGATTTTAACCACACAAATGCACAGTATTAGGTATTCCTTAATTCTGCACATTGAAGCCTGTGTCCCTCTGCAGCACTTGGTCTGGCTGAGGCAGGAACGGAGCAAAAGGACTCAGGGGTGCGCAGGTCTCAGTTCATCACAAGCTCAGGACGTTACTTCCAGGATCTTCCCGCCCCGCTCCCTGTTCCCACGCCGGGAGGACGGGGAAATATCCCTGCATCTCAGGTACGGTGCCAGAGAGGCACCCGAAGGTCCTGAGACAGGGAAGGGAGTGGACAACCAGAAGCCCACGAACGTGGGTGCATTCGGCAAACAGCCTGAATCCTGCCCAAGGAACCCGACTCGGGCCCTTCCCTCCCTGCGTCACCTAAGGAGCCTCAGGCTTCACGGAGTCTGTCGGCCTTTTCTAGTCCCAAACATATGGGCCTCAAGTCCTGAAATGTAAGGAAAGGGCAGCTTCCACCTCCTCCGGCTCCTAAATACCCTAAGCAGCACTCCGCCCGTGACATCTTGTCTTCCTTCCCACTGTTTCACTCCGGCGTGTCTCACCCCCACCCCTCTGCTTCTCTCTCCCACACAGACACGGCGGGATCAGACGCAGCACAAGGACATTAACAATCTCCTCGTATTTTGCATTCATTAGTCCCTCTCTGGAACACTGTGTTCAGTCCAGATTTTAACAGATAATATTAAGAAACTCGAGAATACCAGGGAGTTCAGAAATGGCCCCATGAGGCTCCGTGGAAGCAACGAGAAGGGCTTAACTAGAAAAGGGGCCTGGTTCGGTCTTTCCATTGTTACTTGTCCTGAGTCATCTTAGTAAAACTGAAAGACTGATTTTAACAGTCCCCAATAACCGGAGAGCAAGGGCTGGCACCGGCAGCCTACTTACTGGTACTCAGTCCCCGGTCTGCTTTACAAGAGAGGCTTTTACTTGAAGCTACACATTTTCTGAGACCGGAAAAAGTGAATTCTTTGGGGGGGAAAGAAGTCTGACTATTACACTGGAGACTTCCAATCATAGGACACTTCAGATGGGCCGATGCCGTCAGATAAAACCTCTTTATCAGCAGCGGCGCACTGGGGGCCCCCAGCACTGCTTTCCATATTCAACAAAACCTCTCTTTGCATAGATACGAGTATAAACACGGGACGTTCGTGCAGGGACCAGAGTGTGAGCAAAGGTGATCACAGAGGCAGCAAGTTCTTTAATCCCAGGAAAAATAAAATGCTGGGTGTCTCGTGACATTTCAGAAACTGACTTCAAAAGGATCCTACAAAGAGGAAATACTAAAACTTAGCACGGTGGACCGCTCCACGGGACGTGTGTGTAAGTACGAGACTCTCTAACGCGGCTGATGGAGACAGAAATGCTGGCTTGGTGTAAATGACTAGTGGATTTTTACTTCAACGGCAGGGCTGCCAGAAACGTTAGCAGGTTTCATCTAAGGAAAAAAGACCAGGAAACCCGTATGTTGGCCTGGTCTAGGCTTTCTACACCTAAAGCAAAACAATACAAAATTTACAGTCACATATGTGTAAATGAAGCTTCTAAATTAGGCAGTAAAAGGAATATTACAGTTCTAGAGGAGGGTATCTATGGTCTTTCATTTTATGGGGGTTTTGTGTGTAGATATGTGTACGTAGGTTTGGATAAAGAAATACAGTCAGATATTTCAGACTTGTTTGTTTTGAAAATCATGCATTTACCAAATAATCAGTTCCATCATTTAATGGGCTGTACTGATCCCAGGCTGTACGGTTTACAGGAAACATTGTGAATCTTGACTTTACAGAATGTCTCCATTCCTTAATGCTATGGCTGAGCCCAACTACACACAAATTACTTGCTTTTTTAGAAGGCAAGAATTTTGTGGGCTGTGGCAAACAAAACCTCACAAAAATGTAAGCAGCTCTAGGTTTTTCTAAATTTTATGTGACTTGTTGCATCATAATATAAAGCAGCATACCTAACGACAGATACTATGTATAAACAGAAAGGATTGATCGATTGCCTATCAGGATAGTAAAAAAAAAAAAATTAAATACGTGAAAAGGCTCAATTTCAGAAAATTCATTTCTATTTTCATATCGCTTTGAGAAAGAATTCATTTAAATGCTGGTGGAAACCTGAATCTATTTCTGGCACGATACATATTCAACTCAATTCGTCACTAATGCACTGATACCCACTCTAAGAATTAGATTCTACAGGTGAAATGTGTGTTTTTTTAAAAATAATCAGAAGAAAACACTGAGGGGAAAAAAACTATGGAGACCTAAATTGGTTCTAAACACACGTAAGCTGTAAAAGTGCCCACTAGTGAATGTTGAAAAACAAAAAAGACAGGCAAGTGGGTGAACGATGTTAACATTAAACAAAAAAATACTTGAAGAAAAAGCAATGGAACGCAGAAATTAAAACTATAGCAAGTTTTATAACAGCCGTAAAAGTAATGAATGTCTAGATAAGAAATTACTAAATCAAAACACAAGGATCGCCCTCACCCAATACTTACAAAGTGAGCAAACTATTGACTTAAAACGTGCGGCGGGGTATTTACAGAAATCGCTGCCAAATAAGCTCTCTCCAGGGAGCACATGATCATCTCTCGTTTCTGCTGGGTTTTGTCACTTTATCTTTAGGTTGATGGACTGTTTCCACGTATCTCACCACCGACATCCGAGGAAAATGACTGTTGCTCTGCAGCTTGGTGAGTTTCTCCAACCGAAATCAATTCTGCGTCGTATGGGCTCAGGTCGTCCTTTCACAGGGACTCTCTCTTCTGCCCAAGCAGAGCAGCAGGCCTGTGGACTCTCAGAGGCTGATCGGGGCACTCACCCGGGGCGGTAACCTAACTGAAGGTCTTAACTGGGTCTGACTATAACCCAAACAGATGTGAGCTTGTCAATGGAATATTTTAATCAAATTCTAATCCTAAGAACTATACCTTCAAAAAAAAAAAATTTAGAATTCACTCTTTTTGGAATTACCAAAAATATTTCCTAAAAGTTCCCGGCAGTTAAGTGTTGAGCGTGTTCCACTCCGCCCTCTACATTTTCGTGTTTACAGATGTGAACGCAGGGCTGCAGGTCTTTCTCTATAAACCGCTAGTTACTTCGGAAATTCTTTGTCCTCAGACCGTGAATTATATTTTCTTCATTTCTGTCCGATGAAATCCCAAAGCCTACTACTACCCCTTCTCCTCTCAAACGAGAGGTATGAGGTTTTTATTTCCATCCCATCATTCTCTTTCTCAAATTAGTTTGAAATACTTTGTTGTTTTCTGTATCTTTATTTAATCTCCCTTCCCCCCCTTCGTGTCATTTAGTACATGTCAGCAGTGTTTTGGCTGAAGGAGGTAATAAACTTGGGGGGGGGGGATATGTTTTATTCCCAGAAGCTGGGTTCAATAGCGTGAGTTTATCTCCTGGTTTCAGCGTAGACGGCATCAGGAGATCACGGGGTGGGCTCTGCGACGCCCCGGGAAAGTAGCGGAGCACAGTGAGAGTGAGTCCAGGGGTAACCAACGAGGGGGTGCCCGCGGGCGGGTGGACACGGAGCCCCAGAAACCTTAGAGGGCAGGCGGGCAGCCCGGCTGCAGGTGCGGACGGCCCAAGGGGCAGAACTCCAGCCACTGGGGCGCCAGCAAGGCCCATTTCTCAAAGGGCCAGAAAACCAGAGAATTTCATAAAACAGGGCTGCTTTGTGGTCTGCTTATTCCACGCATAACACACAATTCTGTCGCCAATTTTTAGTTTAATTGTCGACGCTCTTATGTCACTACATCCTACCGTATCCCATAATTTAATACACCTGTGAACACGTGACTTAGACGACATACTCGACTACTCCCAATGGTATCCAACAGCATTTGAACATAAAACCTCAGGGAGTCTATACAGTCTCGCAAGAGTAGGTGAGTCAGAGACGTAAATACCATGACTGTTGCACAGTATTTGTATTTATATTTATATTATTTATATTACACCCCTTTGCCAATGTCACCCCATCAATGAGAGGCTTGGGCCCGAGAACCTCCTTCTGATTCAGTTCACAGCCGGGCGCAGGGCTGTGGCTGCTCCCCGCAGAGCCTCTGCCGGGACTAAGAAAGGCGGCCGTCCCCTGTGGACAACGCCACACCTGGGGCCCGTCGCTGGCAAGGGGAGTGTGGGGGAACCGAAGCCTCTTCTCTCCTCCAGAGCAGGCGTCTCTACAGAGGGGACACCCTGCATGACCGCACCCACGGGGCGCTCTGCCCGGCTGTCCTCCCACCCCTTTGCCCTCCAGCACTTTGCCCGAGCTCTTCAGACCAAACAAACCCTTCCCCGTGGCTCCATCTCTTCATAGGACACACGCACCCCAAAGTGCCTGAGGCCCTGTGGCAGACCCGGCTCACCCTAAAGCTCAGACTCCTGCGACTAACATAATACGCGAACAACAAAGATATCTGAGCACAGCGACAAAGAAAAGTAAAAATGAGCGTGGCAGGGGGAGGCCTGAACACGCGCCCCGGGAAAGCACGTGAGGGCCTGAGTGAAATTTGAAAAGAGGAAGGAATGCGGCCTGACAACGTGCGCTTCCTGTGCACACAGAAAAGCTTAGGAAGTGTTTCCTGAGCGACAGAGCGCAGGAAGCTGCATGGGCACATGATTTACTGGAACAGGCGGCTTCGGCACGGACTTTTCTCATCTCAGTCTCCTTCAGAGAAAAGGAGACTGAGAATCGGAAACGTCCGAGAGCCCGGACTCGGGCACGAGTCTGTCCGGCTTCAGAGCCCGGAATTACTCTAATGGACCCTGTCACCTCCCGGGAGCTGGGGCCCCCCTAAGTCCCGGTGCATCTGGAAATCGCTTTACCTTGGCTGTGCTTCTGACCCCAGTGAGCGATGCATATTAAGACCCATCTGCCTTTGCTAAATAATTCCATTAAAGTTAGAAAAATATGGTAACGTGTAAATAGGCATGAATTTCAGGTACAGGAACCACCAACGTGCACACGTAGCTCTGGTGGATCAGTGAGGAGCCGGGGGGTCTGAACACTCCTGTCGCAGGCAGGCAGTCGGCAGGGAGAAGTCCAGGCCCAGCGGAAGGCGGGGGGACGAGTTACACCGACAGGAGAGGCCCGAAAAGAGGAAGTTCCTGACCACCCCCCGGCTTACAAGATAAGCAGAGAGCCGTTGGCTGATCTGCGTCTTGGAGGTGATCGGAGATGAGGGATCCTAAACCTTGAACTATGTTAGTGAGGCGAAGGGTCCAATTAGAGTGAAGACCAGTGTGGACCGGGGGTCAATGGGACAGTCTTCTCGGTCTCAATTACTATATTAATCATCTTTGGTCAGCTGCATCTTGCTAGAAAGGGCTCCTCTCTCCACCCCTCAGGTGGGTCCTGAACTCACAACTCTAAGCACCTGCATCCCCATAAATACTTGTGAGACGGGTCCTTCTAGTCTCCTGCCGCCCCCCCACCAGTGATTGTCCCCCCCAACTTTAAGCTTTTTAACTCCTGTGGGCTCCTTAGAAACGGACTCACATATCATTATTTTAAATGGCTCAATTATGCTAAGTGACTGCTGTATTTCTCTAGAAAAATGAGCAGGCGGACTTGCTGGGTTTGCAGGATGTGTGGAGACGCATCGACGAGGCCCCCTTCCAAGTAAGTCGCAGTTAAACTCGGCCATTATAACGCATTTCGCCGCATGATAAACGGAGCTCTGTCTTAACACAGTTTGTTCAGAGAGTGAAATTTGCATTCACACGTGAGTAAGGCCCCCAGGAGAGCAACCGTGCGTTACACCAGGTTCCGCGTTCATCGTTCATGGTTTACACGTGAGAATTCAGCAGGTTACGTGTTTTCAGAGAGTCTGTGATGAATAAACATTCTTAGATTTTTTATTTTTTTTTAACTTTTCTATTATCTTAGAATGAGATTCTTTGATCCAACATATTTTCATGGTTCAAATCCCACACCTGCAGAGGGTCAGAAATCTTCATCCCCGGTCAGAAGGGGTGAGACTCGGGCGGAGCCAAATGCTGGCCAAGCTCCCAAGTCTGTTTGACACGGGAGCCGTGTGGGGGCCACACGGTGACAGCATCAGAATGGAAAGTGGAGTGCCTGAGAAAGGGAACAAGCCAGGGACTGGACTTGCTCCGCTCAGGGAGCCCTGGGCTGAGGGTCCCTGTCAGGTCAGCGGTGCCCAGCCTGCCCGCCTGGAGGCCTCGGTGCTGGCCACAGCTCCTGGGGTGCGTGCTCGAGCCCTGAAGCAGCAAAATGCCCCAAAATGTGTGCAAGCACCGTGTGTGGGCGGAGGCGGCCGTCAGACCCAAGGCTGAGCGTGTCCCGGGCCAGGTGTGGCTGCTGCGGACGGGCACAGTCTGCTGAGGACTCCCGCCCTCAGCGTGTCCCCGTGAGGGCTCCCGTTTCCTCCCGCCTGCCGGGCAGACCCGCCCAGGGAAGGGAAGGCCGGGAACAGGTTCAAGGGCAAGCCGCTAGGTAACAGTCATTCGACAGACGCTTTCCCTTCAGGACCTAATGTCATTTCCATGATCCTATCTCCGGGAGACAGATGTGATTACCCCCATTTTACAGATAACAAAACTGAGGCTGGCGATATGAGGCAAGACCCAAGCAATTAAGTCCAGCACTGGCATCAGAAGCCAGGACGGTCAGATTCCAAACACTCATTATTCTTCTCTCCCTCATGATGTCTGAGAACGTTCCCGTATCTGGTATCCACTGTCTACCTGTCCAGAAGAAAGGGGGGGACACAAAAGAGGAGAGCTTTTATCTAAAAATCTGGGCGCTGAAGGAGGCAGAGGTGATTAGAACAGTTCTGATGAGGGCACCTGGACGGCCACGGGACAGTGTGAAATGTGGGAGATACTAAGGAAAAAGTACACGCAAAATGGGATTAAACCAAAAAAAAAAAAACAAACAAATCTCATTTCACAACTTCACCCACCACCTGCAATAGTGACCTGTCTCCATAAGTCTCAAGAATCTGAGGCGCAAAAGGATTCTCCCTCCGACCACGCGCAGCACCAGACTTTAAGCGAACCCGAGGCCGTCCCGGGGGTCGGCTCGTGCTGCGGAATTTATTCCCCCTACGGGACGGGGCTCGGAGGGAGGCGCGGCGAGCGGTACAGCCCCGCCGAGCACCTGCCCGTGTCTCGGGACGGCAGACGCTCTCTCGGCCGCTGTTCCTCCAGTTCTCATACGGCTACGGGACAGTGAGTCAGGGGCCCCTTCATGGAAATGGGGTTGGTTTTTTTTTAAAAGCAATCTTCACAGCAGTGCACTGTTAAGCCTCGGTGCTGATGCAAACAGTCCGTCTAAAACTTTCAAGAGCCGCCTCAATTTTTAGAAAACAAAGCACAGCTGGCCTTGGCTTGGGCCTCTCCATATCCCCCCGTGTCCTGGGTACTGCAGAGCCTCCTTGGCTGCGTCAGGTACCTGCTAATGCTGACGGCTGTCCTGTCAACACCAATTATGGGACTAACTGTACCGGAATCAGCCAAAATTAGCCAGCTGTGTCTAGAGCTGTCTTTCCATATATGCAGCTCCCAGACACAGGAAACAAGAATGGGTCATGCACTGGACGGCAGTGAACACAGAGTATTGTAATAGAGGGAAGGCAGGATAACTGGTGCGTAAGCACTGCCAGTTCACCCCAAAAGCCCACCAAAAAGAGCAGAAATAAAGCCCCAAAGTCAGCGTCCTTCACAGACATTTTCTAAATGGTAAATGTTTTTGTTTTTTAATACTGTTTAGGTCAAGTGTAACTGGACATGGTATTCACAGTAATAAAATTAAAACCCTCAACATGTAAAAAATTGTGGCAATTAATAGAGAATATCTGCATAAGAGAGCTTTTTTGTGTGACTGCACGCAAACACGGTGCATGGATAAGCTAGGAGTCCAGTGGGTAACCCTGCACACACACTGCTGCACACAATGCCTGACGCTCTACAAGCAACCTGGCAATTTGTACTGAGCCCCCTTAAAAGGTGCCTCTTTTGACCCACGTGATCTCCTTCAGCTCCTGTCCTCAGCAGGGCCTGGCAAGCCTTAATCACAGCCGGGCCGCGTGGGGCTTTGAGGGTGAAGAACGGGGAATAATCATAATGCTCGCTGAGCATGGTTACGTAACCTCCGAGAGGCCGCTTGGAGAACAGTCTGTGCTCACTATGCGTGGTAGGCAGTGCCGATGATCATCAATCACAGCACTACCAACGGTTATTGAGACAGTCGTGAAGGCACATAAAAATCTCATTACGCCGATATATATTACACACGGGGTCCCCCAAAACTGGATACACACTTTAACAGCTAAAAGCTCAATTGATGTTTCTCTCTTTTCTAGATTTAACCCACTGGAATTCATAATGGCAGCCAAAGTGTGAATATATTTTTGCAGAGGACACTGTGTGTGTGTATATATATGTGTGTATATATACACACACACACACACACACACAAATACAATCAGAATGTGAATACTTCTTGCTTCAAAACATACAAACACGCGCACAACAAAAAGCCTAAAAAGAAATAAATAAAAATATTTCTAGTGGCAATTTGGAAACAAGGAGATTATAGGACTCTAATTCTTTCTCGTTTTAAAATTTGTTTTGTCACATTGTCAAGTTTATAACACGTTTGTAATTTTTTAATAGCTTTAAGCATTTGGGAAGTAAAAATAAAATGTAAAAGCATCACAGGAAGGTTAAGTTCCACCCCCAACCTCGCACAAACGCAGTGCGGTAACATTCAGGTGTCACGTTCCAGACACTGTATTTACACTCAGCTCCGCAGGGCCTGGGGAATAGTGTAGTGCGATGAGCCCCTCTCGTTTCTCGCCGCAGCCTCAGTCTGGAGGAGGTGCTGCAGTGGGCCCAGTCTTTTGAAAAGCTGATGGCTACAAAATGTGAGTATTCCGCAGGCGTCACCTTTGAGTAAGTAGCTGGTTTCCTTCCTGGGGGAAGGGCGCTGGGTGATGGCAGCGGGCCCCCTTCTCACTACCTGCTAAGTGGGAACCGCCAAGGTTAAAAAAGGGAAACCTGAAAATAGTCTGTAGTGTCAACCACCATGATTTTCATGGCTGTTAATTAAAACAAGATTACTCACTGTGAATATTTATTCTTCACAAATCTCTGCTTCCCTTGGAAAACATGCTGAAATAGTAACATGGACTAAAATATTCTGCTTCGCCATAACTGGCTAAAGTTAGAATTTTTTTTTTTTTTTTTAAATTAACAATTTGCTTTTCTTAGTGCCTTCAAAAAGCAGGAATAAATCTGAGTCGTGATGTTCTAAAACTCCTCAAAGTTCGTTTCTAACTTGATCAGTGTCTCGTTTAAGTGAGCCTGTACGTAGTTGTATATAAGTATCAACATTCAGACGGATAAGTGCAGGACAGCAGCCATAAAGTCAAGGGCTCGACGCAAGAAATACAAAGGAGCACGTGCATTCCCGTGGGCAGCTGCGGTGAGTGTCAGGTATCTCTCAGTGACGTCAAATGGCCAGTCTGTGCAGGAGTCCCCAGGATTCGGGGTGAGAACTGGTCTCATAAAAAATAAAAATCTCCATAAAGCCCGGCTGGCGTGGCTCAGCGGTTGAGCATCAACCTAGGATCCAGGCGATCGATCGGGGTTGGGTTCCCGGTCAGGGCACAGGCCCGGGTTTCGGGCTCGGTCCCCAGTCGGGGGCCTGCAGGAGGCAGCCGATCAATGACTCTCATCATTGTTGTTTCTCTCTCTCTCCCCCCTTTCCTCTCTCTGAAATCAATAGACATATTTTTTTTTAATTTTTTTAATTCTCCATAATGAATTAAGCAGAAAGTATCCTGCAAAATTTTCAAGTCTACAGATGACAGGAAGTACTCCAAGTTTCCAAACATCAAAGTTTTTAGGAAAGAATTATTTTCAAGTGGACATAAAAGTCGTAGTAAGTTTTTAAATGAATCAGGAAAAAAAAACTGAGCTATTAGTCATCTCTTCATGAAAATACATGAGGATTACTAAAGATTTTTTCCTGGAATAACAATGACCCAAAACACAGCATACAGCCCCAAAACACCACCGACGTATCAGGCATACACCAAGAAGAAAAATGGGGAGGAGGGAAATCCCCATGGGTGTTTCTGATGGCGAAACCTAGCAGGACTAGAAAAGATACAGACACATGCCTTTAAAATGACAAGGAGACCAACCACCCCCTAAAACCCAAGGGTCCTTCATATTAGAAAGGTCAAAACTGGAAAAAAATCAAAATCTATGATGTCAGAAAAAAAAATACAGAAGGACTGCCACACATATATTTATGGGCCCAAAATCTCAGAAGAGGAGAACAGAGGGTGTCGTGTTTTGAGCAACGTATGTTTATATAAACAAAAAGTGTAGTGAAGCCGAGACTCACTCAGCCCGCCCTGCGCCTGGCCCAGCCCCTGGGCACTGGGACAGGGTGAGCGAGGCCCAGCTCACGGGCTCCCCCTAGAGGGCGGAGGCACAACCGCCCAAACGCAGGGGTAGTAAATTGCAGGACGTGGCACCTGGCTTCTTGGAAGAAAGTAAAGCCAAGCAACGCGACAAAGAAAGGCAGGTATAAGAGGGCGATTCAACTGAATGATTAGGGAACTGTCAGAAGGGACACAATTTAATTTATTTTTTTAATGTTTTTAATTGATTTTACACAGAGAGAGGAAGGGTCAGGGAGAGAGAGAGAGACAGCGATCGGCTGCCTCCTGCACGCCCCCGACTGGGAATGGAGCCCACGACCTGGGCATGAGCCCTGAGTGGGAACGGAACTGGTGACCTCGTGGTTCATGGGTCAACGCTGAGCCACGCGGCCCGGGCAGGAGCACAAGCTGAGCTAAGAGCTGAGTGATGGGCAGCAGCCAGCCAGACGGGACCTGGAGGCAAAGAGGCCCAAGCAGAAGACAACCATGGTCAAAAAGCCCTGAGGTGCGAGTCACGTTAATGTCTCCAAAAACACGGTAAGGAAGTTACCCTGCCAGGAGCCTCGGGCCTCCTAGGTGCCGGGAATGACCCCCGAGGCAGAGTAACAGGAGTCAATGCGCTTTTACAAGACCCCCTGGTCGTGTTCTGAAGAACTGCAGCAGGGACCAGGGAGAAGGCTGCTGCAATAAGCCAGTAAGACCGCAGAAGGCCAGGCGGGGAGCAAGCAGCACCCCTAATCAAAGCCAGGGCTCTGGGACCACTAGAGGGAGAGGCCTGCGAGAGGACAGCGGAGATGGGAGCCGGTGCACGCTAATGCTTCCAAATCCGAGAAGGGGGCGAGCCCCTCCCAGCTCTTCTTCTGGGAGAGATCACGCGGCAGTGTTCTGTGGACTGGCAGCTTCCCGCACGCGGCTCTGTCCTAACCTCGCTCATCACTGCCGTTGCTATGGTTCCCATCCCCAGCCCTCCTAATACCTGCAGCCCTGCCTCAGCCTTTCCCACTTAGCACCTCTGTCTTTGTTCACTTCTCATGCCCTTTGTCACCCTGCAGGGAAAAAACAACAACACCTGGCCTCTCGGAGGCATCGTTGTTCGATCAGTACATTTTGTCTCGCTCAGAAAACCAAGAAGTAACAACGTGCCAAGTGTAAGCCTCTGGTCTTTGGTGCTTTCTGGAGGTTTATAATTAGGGTCTGATTCACTTTTCAAAACCTATGGGAGTCACTACTTTAAAATATAAAAGCACCCTGGCCAGTGTGGCTCAGTGGCTGAGAGTCAACCTACGAACCAGGAGGTTGCTGGTTGGATGCCCGGGCTGTGGGCTCGATCCCCAGTCAGGGGCGTGCAGGAGGCAGCCGGTCAATGATTCTCTCACGGATGCTTCTCGCTCTCTCTCTCTCCGTCTCTCCTTTCCTCTCTCTGAAATCAATAAAAAAATTTTTTTAAAAAAAGACAAAATATGGAAGGAGGAGGGACCCAGAGGCCAGGAATGATGGGCATTTATTTGCTCGGGACCTGCGTGTGCTGTACGTCGGGCAGTGCGTGGGCACTGGGCACCTGCAGGTGAAGAAAGTGCAGTTCCAGTTCTCAAAGGGTGTGCCGGGGAGTGGGAGTGGGAGAGAAATAAACCAATAAACGTAGTAGACGGTGGCACGGAGCGAGATGTAATTAAAATGTGTGCACTAGGGGCTCTTTGTCAACTCACAGGAGCGTGGCAGGTTCGGAGAAATTTTTCCAGAAACCGAAATACCCAAGCTGAGTGTTAGGCCAGGGTATAAAACACGCCATACCGAAGGAACTCGTCTACCACAGCACGGGGGCAGCGCCCTGCCTGCCCAGAGACAGGAAGTTTCCATCAAAGACCGAGTCCAGGAGGGACAAGGGACATGCTGGACAGCGCTCTACCCCATGGGCCTGCCGCCACTGGCCAAGAGGTCAGGTGTTTGCCATTTAGGGCAATGAGAAAAGCTTGGAAGATTTTTGTTTTACAGATTTTTCGTCTAGTAAAAGGGCAGAAAAAATAAAGTGCACAACAGATGAAAAGCAGGGTCCGATGGATGAACTGAGAGGGTTTTTTTATAGATTAGATGGTTTACAAATACTCCTGGAAAAGTCATACACAAAGAGACCATGGGAAAAGGGGACAGATGATAACGCTGTTCTCAGTATAACTGAGTCTTTCGTGTATAAAGAGATGTGAAAATCTCAAGCAAGCACCAACGATGCAAAAGAAAACTGAACAAAAGATCCGAAATTCACAGAAAGAAAAGAAATGATCCGGAAGAAAGAAAGAACGAAGGCGTGAGCACACCGCCGACCGGTGCTGTCGACCCAGGCTTCAGGGGCAAGCAGCTGCGTGTGGCGTGGGGGGGGAGCGTGCACGCGTGTGCGTGATAGTATGTAATATTCACTTGTGAAGTAATTTGGGCGCTTTGATTCAGGCTTTATTTTTAAACTGCATCGCGTATTTTTCAGCTTTTAATGATTCTGCCTCATGAGAATAACCGGGTTTCTCCGTTACCGTCAGATGGCCCGGCGGTCTACGGCTCATACCTGAAGGCGGAGCGCAGCGACGAGAACATGCAGTTCTGGATGGCCTGCGAGAGCTACAAGAAAATCGCCTCGCGATGGAGCAGAGTCTCTCGGGCGAAGAAGCTGTATAAGATTTACATCCAGCCGCAGTCCCCTAGAGAGGTAACTACCCCGACAGCGACAACACAGGGAAGTCGGGGTGTCAGTGTCTGTCGAGCACAGAGGCGCCAGGCACCTCCCGCCCGGCGGCCCTGGGGGCTGACACAAGTCCATGTTGTCCACAGACAAGAATCCAGAGAATCGGAGGTTAACCACCTCGCCCGGCGGCACGCAGCGCTTACGTGGGAAAGTTAGGACTCCAAGTTAGGTCAACGGGGCTCCCAAGCCTTTCCTTATTAAGTGATTTTAATTCCCTAAATGAGATATTTTAAAAAGGAGAATTGGTGTCCTGGCCGGTGTAGCTCAGTAGTTAGAGTAACATCCCCCACACCAAGGGGTTGAGGGTTCGATTCCTGGTCAAGAGCATGTACCTGGGTTGCAGGTTAGATCCCTGGCCCCAGATGCCCGGTAGGGGCGAGTTCGGGAGGCAGCCCATCCATGTGTCTCTCTCACATCGATGTTTCTCTCTCTCCCCCTTCCTCCCTCCTTTCACTCTCTCTCTAAAAAAAAAAAAATCAATTGAAAAGATATCTTCCAGTGAGAATTCACAGAAAGAAATTTTTTAAAATAATAATTGGCTTTGCTAAAAGAAACTACAGTTACATAAACGGGCATGCTGACGTCCCCAGTGGTGCTGGGCCGAGTCTGTGCCTCCACACCAGAGCTCACGCTCACCTGAGCTTAACGCCAGCAAACCCCACAGATATTCACACTGGTGTCGCTGCCCATCACATACCAGAGCCTGAAGAAAACAGTCATGGGGGAAACACACACACTCAGGCTCCGCCTGGTGCGGAGACAGTGAGGAATGAATGAACAGCCCTGTCGGGGGACGGGGAGAGCTCCGCAGGCGAGGCTCCCGTCGCCCGGCACAGCCCCACCCTATGGATCTGCTCCGCAAAACCCTCGCCTGGAAAATAGCTGCTTTTCTGAACTGACCACTTCTCTCTTTCTCCACCTGCCTTCACTTTCTTCCCCTTTCGGGGCGTGTTCAGTTAAGTCAACATGCGTGACATTAAGGAAGGCAGCGTTTAAAATAGCACCGACTTCCCTTTTTCCCTCGCAAGGACCTCCGTCCAGTAAGCTTCTTGCTTGTAGGCTCCACTAACAAATTCTGTGCTTTCAGCCTCCTAGATAAGCAATGGTTTCGGCCATTTCCGGGGTCCTGGGCCTCCTGTTGTTTTTATCTGGGATGTGGAGGTGGATGTTTCCTTTCAAAGCAGCCAAGAGTTTGCCTCCTATGTCCGTTGAGACACCTACGAAGCTGCAAACAAAATAACCCCGTTCCACTGAAAGGAGAGGGGGGAATACGGCAAAGCTTCCCGTTAGGTGCGCATCTCTAACCCCGCCTGCCGCGTGACTTCACTTTGCAGATTAACATTGACAGTTCGACGAGAGAAAACATCATCAGGAACATTCGAGAACCCACCGCAGCGTGTTTTGAAGAGGCGCAAAAAATTGTGTACATGCACATGGAGAGAGACTCGTACCCCCGGTTCCTAAAGTCGGACATGTACCAGAGGCTTCTGAAGACGGCGCAGTCCCAGGACCGCTCCTGACGGCCACCCGAGAGCTTAAACTGAAGGCGGGTTACTGAGAGCACTGCCCTTGTTCTTTCCATTAGCAATCCAACTATAAACTGAGCTCTAGTTCCCGAAAAGAAAACAGATCCCCAAAGAAAGGGACCCTCCAGAACTCCGGCCACATGACTCACACAATTTACGGCCCACCTAGGCAGTGGCCGGTCGATACCTACAAAAAAGGGAAGGTCTTTCCTCAATACTGTAACGTTTTCACCGGAGTCGTCAGCTCATGGGTGTGTTCTCATTAACGAAATGCTGTCCTGATGCACAGATTAGTCCTATGAAGGCTGCAGCTGTAGGAGCTGTGTCTCCAGCATGAATGTAATCTACAGGTACAGTGCTCGTAATAACGTGAATCGGTGGACAGACTTAGTCCCCACAGTACAATCACTTGTGTCATATCATGAGCAGTATCGAAAAGAGGGGTCCTTGAGGGATGTTTCACCTGTAAAATTTCCCTCTTTGTTCATAACTGAGCTTCTCTCTGCCATATATCTGCCACGTGTGAGAAATTCCTGATAATTCTAAGCTGTTAAAAACATACTCGTTTCTTAATTCAGTTCTATACTTTTATTAGTATAAGGGTAGAAAATTCAGTTCCTATATGTTGAGATGTTTATTTTCCTCACGACGTGAATTCATCATGGTCCTGATAATCAATAAACCCAAAGATAAATTACAACCTTACGCACGTGTGGTTTTTTTCAAAGACACAATAAGGTTATTTTTCCACTAAGAGACTGTTTTCAGTCTCTCCTGTCATAGCAGCGTCTCAGAATTTGTCAGAAGATTCCAGAGGAAAGGACTCGTGCCTCTTTCAAATTGTCCAGCACAAAACACAGGACAAATACTCCCTACAAATGAACAAATAGTCTGTGCTTTTAATAAAGAATAAAATACCTAAAAATATTTAATGTCATTTTCCCCAAAAATTAACTGTAGGAAAATTTAGTTCAAGATCTTTAGTTTTACCATGAAAAGTGTTTCTTAGATCTCAGATTTGAAAAGAAAAAAAAAAGCATAACTATTGTAAAATGCCTAGAAACCTATGCTGTAGCACATGAAAAAAATATTCACTGGAATTCTCATGAAGTAGAGGATTATTCCAAACTGAATAAATATTCAGGGGTTCATTTCTGAGAAAGAGAATTAGCTGTGCAAGAGAACATTTTTGTTTAAAAGGATATGGCTGATTAATGCAGACTCTAGTTAGCTGTAGAAGGTGTTACCACAATAGTCCAAATTTATCTACTCCACTGAATTTTATTTATTTTCTCTTAAAATTGCCAACATAAGAATACAGGTTGAAGTCAGAGATATCCGAGCGTAATGATGATCCCCAGCTACAGTAAGCGAGGGAAAGAAAAAAGTTTCCACGTGTTTCAAATCATCTCCTCACGTCCCTCCAGCAGCCAGTGAGCATGTTTACGGGCAGGAGCAGAGGCTGTCCAGACACGGACATAACACTGCAGGCAGTCTGAGCAGGTCAGGGGCCTGGCCCTTCTCCTATGGCTGGCACTAAGTTGGCCACACACCGGCATAACCAAATGGAATTAGGAAAGCCAGCTGCTCGACTGCGTAAGTCTCCCCCTCACTGCCAACAGGACAGGTCCAGAGCATTGTTTTGCTTACGTGCTGCTTTTACTGCCCAAACGCAGTCCCTCTGCTCAGCCCTCTAGGATCTTGGCCTCGTGTTGGTAGACACGGTGCCACTCATGACGTCAAACAGAAAGCCGAGGGCTGAGGAACGAAGCCGCTGGGTTAGCCCGTCCACCCACGTGACGTCCTTGTGCCTTTGGTCCCAGGGAGCCTCAGTTCCCCCCCATGAACTAAGGGGGCGGGACTCGTGGAACGTGGGAGTCACACGCGGCATGCGTTTCACTACATCCCGTTACCAACGTATTCGCCATTTTCCTCAAGCTTGGGCCCATTCTAGAGAGCAATGCCTCCGAGGACCGACGTCATCGTGACGCAGCGGATAATGGACTATTTGTTTTGTGTCTGACGCTGGTTAAGTGAGTTCTGAGATGTTGTTACTGAGGAACAGAGAATTTAAACTTAAAGTGCTGCCTGTCCTGCCCGGCCGGGCGTGGCTCAGCGGCTGAGCGTCGACCCAGGATCCAGGAGACTGTGGTTCGATCCCCGTCACTGCACGATCCCAGCAGCGGGCATGCAGGAGGCAGCCCACCAAGGACTCTCATCATTGGTGTTTCTCTCTCTCTCCCTCTCCCTTCCTCTCTCTAAAATCAATAAAAATATACCACAAATTCCACGTGGAAGGAGGCGTTTCATGTTACTGACAGTCAAACCGGTTTTCAGTCATTTTAATTTAATAATATTCTGAATCCTGTTTCTTCTCAGGATATTTTTAAATTAATAAATATATTATTATAACAACTCAAAAACTGATAATATTCATCAAATGGCTACGAGGATACGTCCACATTAACACAGTTTTACAAGATACTCGTTTAATCTTTAGTATGTTGAGATGAATGTATTAAAAGCACAGTGTTGGATTTCTGAGATCAGAACCTGGATGTATCATGATTTCCTTCTATGTTTAGATATACATTTTCAAACCCTGCAGATGTACAAGATAAACCTTCCTTGTCTCTGCATAAAAACAGTCTTATCTTCAAAAGGAGGTAGTGACAGAGATTTGCACAATTCAGATTCGAGTTTCTTGGCAGAGACGAACACTTTCCTATTTATAATTCATCAGTCACACCATCCTTTTATTGACTGCAAAGGGCTTTCTACCAATTCTGGAAGAATCATTACAGAAGAGAGATACACAACACTGTCTTCAAAGGCATGAGAGGGTGTGATCTGAAGGAAATCATACGATCCCACTGTCCAAAAATATCTTCCTCAGCTCTAGGACCTGACTTTCCCATCACTAGTCACAGAAGATAAAATATCCGAATTCGACTTTTACATGAGGAATGAAACACTCGTGCTAACAGTTCACCTGCAGCCGAGCAGAAAGCAGGATGGACACACAGAACGCGGGCGCGTAGGGCAGCCCAGGAAAATAGGCGGCGAGAGCGGGGATGTTAGGGTAACTAGAGGTCACCAGATACCGAATAGGTGTCCGCTTAATAAGCAAACAAACTGCTTATGAAAATCTCCCCATGCTGGTAACAGAAAACCAAAGGGGAGAGGGGCTTCGACCACCCACCTAAGTATTTAAGAAGCATGTTTATGAAAAGGATTTGACCAGTTAGCATTTTCAAATTTCACTGCCTCAGAAAGAACAATTTATAAAGTCTTCAGAGTTTATGAAAACGCTGATATGCATTATTTTACTTGAGCCTGGAAACAATGGGATGCATGGTTAGCCGTGATGCACAGAGGCAGACATGGTCAGACCCAATGAGCCGGGCGTTTGGACATGGTCAGACCCAATGAGCCGGGCGTTTGCTGCTACTCGGGCCAGGGGTCGAGCCGTGAGACTCAAGGACAGGAACCAAAACTGCCTGGTCACAGGGAGGTAACAGAGACTGCCCTGCAGGTGCCACACGAATTAAATGAGTCAATGGATTCAGATGTCTAGACTGCCTTTCCTGGAAGATCCTAGAAGGTAGTTACTAAGAGAGAGTATGTGACTTTTATTTTTAAATATATTTTTTTTAAATTTCAGAGAAAGGGAGAGGGAGAGAGAGATAGAAACATCCATGATGAGAGGGAGTCACTGATCGGCTGCCTCCTGCAGCCCCCGACTGGGGATCGGGCCTGCAACCCCAGCATGTGCCCCGACCGGGAATTGAACTGTGACCTCCCGGTTCATGAGTCTGGTGCTCAATCACTGAGCCACGCCAGCCGGGCGAGAGCATGTGACTCTGGAGAGTAATGGGTGTGAGTATTGGCAGCCTCAGATGTGAGCCACTAAGAAGAGAAGGAGACCAGAGTAGATAAGCCCCGGGCAGAGCCCCATCATAGTAAACACGACGCACTTAGGACGGTAAACACCTTCCTTAGAGAGCTCCACTCTTAATAAGGAGAGGAAACTTTTCAATGCAAGCCGGGGAGATGCCAGGTCTATAAACATACTTAGTCTGAAGCTTATACTTTAAAAGGAATGGTTTACAGAGCGAGGTGGGAAAATCTGCGGGATAATTTGACTTCTCGACAGGATTACAGCTCCTCTTGCAGCTGCCAGTGAGTGATGAGCTGAGCTACGTTATTAGATGCTCACATGTGTTTCTCTGGCGGCCCTGGGAACAGGGTTCTTTCTCACAAGCTTCTGCTAGCGAGGACAATAAAAGGTGTTTAAGGTGAATACAGTCCGTTCTTACGCCGTCAGGCAGTCTGACAGCGCCCAGCTCCTCCGTGATTCATACGTAAGGTACATCCCAAGCAACCGGGTCTAAAATCAAAGTGTGGATGTTGGTGGGGTTTTCATGTCTCCGTCTGGCGGTTTTTTCCTAGAGTTGCCACAAATGAATGTTATTATTCGCTTCAAGTTTGGGTGAAAAGTATTGTCAACGCTTATTCTTTAAGAAGAGACGGGGGGGGGGGGATTCTGTCCCAGCCGGCGTGGCTCAGTGGTTGAGCATCGACCTAGGGTCCAGAAGGTCACAGTTCGATTCCCGATCAAGGCACATGCCAGGGGTTGTGGGCTCGATCCCCAGCAGGGGGTGTGCAGGAAGCAGCCGATCAATGACTCTCATCATTACACTAAATCACTAGAACCCATGATGAACTAGAACTCTACAATAAATAATGACAACTATAAGACAAGGGTTTCTAAATATTTCATAAATATTAGACAAGTATTTCTAAATCTCAGAGCTGGTGATAATCCTGAAAAACAAGTAGGCAGTTAAAAAGTACACTGTGCAATGAAAGAATTATTGTCCAATAAATCACTGTAGGGTTGGAGCTGGTGAAGCCATCTACACATGAACCATAACTAGAAAAAAAAGAGAAACAAACAAAAAGATTGTAAAGTACTTTGAGTACAGTTCTATCCATTCTTGGTTTACAGCTTCTGACAAAGAATTCTTAAAAATAAAAGGACAATGTCATGCCTGAGACGTTTTAAATAGCTAGGGTGCCTGATAAAACATCTCAAAACTGTTCCATCCAAAAATGAATTCTTGGCCTTCCTCCAAAACCCATCCCTCCCCAACGCTCCTCATCTAAGGAAGCACCATTGTTTCTTCCCAGTTCGGCCTTTTACATTTCATTCTCCTGAGATGTCTGCCCCTCCTCTTTGCTTTAAAAATAAAAATCCTGCTTCTCCCTCAATATCCAGTTCGAATCTCTACACCACGGGTTGTGCAGAAAAATCAAAACCACCTCCTAAAGACCCAGAATATCAGGGTCCTCGTTGCATTATGGGCTGTCTCCTTTCCCATATCACACCTACACATGTCGAGGTGTTTGAAGGATCAATTTCCAGGACTATTTTATTTCAGTAAATATGTTTATTCAGACAGTATTGACTTTACCTAATGTTTCCTGGAAACTCTGATTATTTAGAAAGAAATCAGTAGATCCTGTGCCAATAGCTCAGGCTAGTATCCCCTGTAATCTAATGTTTTAGGAACCTTTGAGCATTTTTCTAATTACAATTCAAATTAAACTCAAAGAGTCGAGTAGCACACAGAGACCCCATTATCGGGTTTTTCTGACGACTGAGAGGGTAATATAATGAGACGTGTTAATTATTTTCTCTCCGGCAAGTCTGGTTGATTCGTTTGGACTGGTACATCTTGCTAATGTGATACAGTACAGCAAATATTAGGGCTTCTTGTTTTTCCCAGGGCGAGGAAACCATGGTGTCTGATGACTTGTTTCATTTACAGCTTTCTCTGCTATCTGCCAAAGTGATTCTGGACCCAAGTTAATCTCTTTACCAAGTGAATTTCAAGTCAGGAGACCCATCATCAAGCCTAGTGAGTCTGCTAAATTCCCAAAGTCTTGGAAATCTCTCTCTTTTTTTTCTCTCTCTCACACACACTCACACACTTCAGCTTCTGACCTTAACAACATACAGAACCAATGCTATAAAGGTACTAAGGAATCCCAGCTACCATATGTACACTGCCTTCTTTCTACTTAAGAATATAATTTTAAACAACCAAATTCATTTTGTGAATCCATGAGTGTTTGTACCAGATCCAGTATTAGATTTTAAATCTTTGGACTGAATATGAAGAGTTTTGAATCACAGCCAATCTAGAAGAAACTATAACTAGGGCCGTGCTTCTCAACTTTAAAAAAAAAAAATTACCTTTCCCCAAAGGAATCTTTCATATACTGACTAATACCTCTGGAGTACCTATTCCTGATGGAGATATCTAAAATGCTAACTAACTGATGTTAGGGTGTAGATGAAATTAACCAACACCTTCTATGCTGAAGTATTTTAACAGAAAATTGCAGAATATAACGTCTAACTTTATCTTGCCCTAGTCTTCAACTCATAAGCTCATCTAGAACAGGGCTTCTCAACATTAGTACTGCTGACATTTCATTACTTTTGCTTATATAGTGGTCCCCAGTCTCAGAAGTTACCTTTTCCACTCTCCTACTCTAAGGTGGCCTATCCTTTAAGACAAGGCGCCCACAAGCACCTCAGCTACCTGGTGAAGCTCTCAGACGCGATTTCTTTGGTGCACGTAAATGGAGTTCCCAGATCAACACTGTCCCCACAGCTGATTATCCTAGAGTTTCCCACTTTTCCTATAAACCTCATTTGAGTTACCTGCCTGGCCCTGTAAGAACTTACTTTAAAACCTATACCTTCTATGAAACATAAATCAGTATTCCATGAAACTGTCAACTCATTACACTAAGAAAAAAATAAAAATAACACAACTCAGGTACCAAATGTTCTACAAGTTAATTGGCTCCAGTTAACAAAAGTAAACTATTAAACCACAACTTACAAAGTCATTGAAACGGTCACAGAAATCACAAGTTGTTAGGCTGGCTACAAAGATTGTTGACCTGCGCTATGAGCTGTCCTGCGATTCTTAAGGAATCGAGGCCCATAGAGGAGGACACAGTTCTTAATAAAAATGCATGTGGAAATGCCCATTCACATGCCAATCTATGGAGTTGTCTGTATTAGGCAAAGGGTATAGGTAATAATTTTTGTGAACTACTAGATAAAAAAAAAAATTTTAACTCCCTTTAGTTTCTAAAAATAAACCCTATTTTATTACATCAAAACTGTCATAAAAGCAAGTGTTGGCAAAATAGAGTTAGGTGAACAGAGGGGTGTTCTCAACAGGCTTGAGAAAAATAACAAGTTAATAATTAATAAAAGCACTTGAAAAATGCAGTAATAGATCTGTGCATATGTTATAGATATAGGTTAAATCATTTAAAAGTGGTTCTATGTGAATCAAATTTGTGGTATGTAAGGAAGATTTTATAATTTTCCCCAAAATACAAATGAGGTAAGAAATTTGGCAACATCTTATTAAAACATCTCATTTTCCTATTTGATTTATCTCAAAAGTCTTTAACAGCGCAAAAAAAAACTCTTTCCCAACCTCAAATAAACATATCAGGAAAATATATATGTGTGTTAAGAAGATCTTTTGTGAAAGATCTACGTTTTATAAATATGAATTATTTCCATTAATTACCTGACCCCTTTCCTTTTCCAGGTGAAATCATCCCACATCTTTTAGCTGTGCTTACATCCAACACTTTCCAATGTCAGAGCACAGCCGGGCTCCCCTGAGAAGAAGTTCTTTTTTGAATTACATGGCATTCGCTAATCCTCACGGCCTGGTGGGCAGAGTCAACCCATGGGCAGGAAAATGAAATCTCGGAGGACTTAAGACTATCATCTCACCTCGTACGTGGAAATGCCGACCCCAAACCCAGGTGGGTCTAACTCCGGGTCCACGGTCTTCAGTGGCTCATGCTGCTGATCAGCTTTCTCAGTCTTAGCAAAGCAACTCTGACTGTGGCGGTCGGTAGGGTCCACCCAGTTCAGTCATCGATACATAAGCATCCCAAAGGGTTCTTTTTAAAAAAAAAAAAAATTGGGGGGCATTTTATAACTAAAAGTTTGAGAATGTAAAGAGTAAATCATCCCTAGTATGAGCAAGACATAGATGAATGTGTGGAGATATTACCATATATAGAATGCATTAAACAAATTATATAGTAGCCATCACATGCATAATATTTGCTACACGTATTCCGTGATGAAAAGGAGAGCCTGCCTTTCTCACAGTAGGACTGCTTTCGCACTTTAAGGTGGCTAAGAAGTCTCTAGTCTGGCTCTGATTTCTCTTTTTTTTTTTTAGCATTTTCTTTTTTTCTTTTAATGAACACTTCACTGTTTTGTGCCATTCTGGGCTATAAAACGTAGGATTATGGAGCATCTCTGGCTTTTCTCACGCTGAAAGTTCAAGTATGAGACCTCTCGTTCCATTCTAATGATATTTACTCACAACGATGGCTCGGTATTTGCCAGTTGCTATGCTCAATATATTTATTATTTCATATAAAATGAAAGAACCTCGCAAGGTAAGTATTCTTATTGCTTCTACTTTACAGCTGAAGAAACCGAGGCTCACTGGCGTCCTGTGAATTCTGAAGCCACACAGTCGGAAAACGGTGGGCCGGCCCTCAGACGCAGCCCTGGCCCAGGCTCTCTCTGCAACCACGTGGCAGCCGCAGCTGAGGGGGAACTGTCTCTCGCACAACAAGCTTTGCAAAACGTCAGCCTCATGCTTCACCTGCTAACCAAGACTTACTCTCTTCCCCGGTGTGTGTGGCATCCCGAGCTCTGGGTGAGGCAACTCCTCCCTGTGCCGAAGAAAAGAATGCTCTATTCAGTTCCCTCTGAGGGAGAGGAGAGGCCTAACGCCACTGCTGGAGGAAAGCGTAACTTCCAGATTAATTATCAGTTTGGAAATGGGACACCCGCTGGACGCACATTTCCCGTCCTGCGGCACTAAATGTTCTTTGGTGACAGCGCTCCGGGGATGTTCTGCGTTAATTCTATCTCAATGGAGGTGACAATTTATCAATTTACACACTATGCAATTTATATCTTTATGTTCCACAAATTATTTAGTTCATACCACTTTCAATGGATAATGTAAAACAATCTTGGCTGTATAAAATAAACATTAAATGACACAACTTAATTTCACTACAAGTCCGACGTTTCCTAGATGCGAGGGTATCAAAGAGCCTTAAAGTTGAGCCAAGTGGAAACTTGAAGTTCTAGTGGGAAACACGATCGTTCACATACTGAAAAAGACCTGACCTGTGACCTCTTTCAATGGGCTACGTCGAGTTTCCCAAGAAAGGGGAGGAAGAAGGGTCTTGCTAATCCGTCTCCACTTCTCACCCAGTTCCTACTGAAAACAACGGCGGGTGCTTCTAAAAATGCAAGTCTACATTGTTGTGGAGCTACCTGGTCTACCTGAGCCCAATTCACAAACTCAGTTTTCTCGACAGCATACTAAACCAACGGACTGGTCTGGTTTTCTAAGCAAGAAAGATTTCCCCTAGAGGAATCACTACATAGTAATTTTTTAGGGTTTTGTTTTTATCCTAATTAAATAGTTTTAAAATTTATATTGAGAAATCTGTTTTGCAGTGGAAATTTACCCTCTGGATATCTATTGAAGTTTGGTTTTTTCCCCCCTAAATATTTACAAAGCTACAGTATCCTAGAACTCATATATGAGGGATCTGTTGTAATACAACTTTTAATAGGCACGTGGGCACACTTCAGCCAAAATCCACATACTTGGCTGAGTATGAATACATCTACTATTTACAATTAAATACTTCCTCCACCTGGAGTGATTCCTCTCCTAGAAGCTATTTTAGAACATAAAATATATCCAGTTTAAAAAAAGGTTGAGTGAATCTTCTAAAGTCCTTGCCAGGGAGAAGAGAAATGCCAAATATAGACCTAGAAACTCGGTCTAATTTGGGAGATTAAATCATACCTGTGGAAACACCTGAAGCCATAGAAACCTTCCACCACAAACCAGTCGATTGTTATACTTTCAAAATTCTCTACTTGCTGCATGTTAGTTTATAGCGTACTTTGTAATCATTGTAGGTTTCCCAACCAATCCCCAGGCCCCCCAAATATTGCTCTTTACATAAATTGATAAAGCTCAAAAAAAATTGATTCACTAGCTAAAAAGGGTACATATAGATTAACACACAAAACAGGATTAAAACAGAAACTCAGAGTATTCTAATAAAAAGAAGCTAGCAAGTGTTCTCACTTAAGTAACCATATTAACTAAATTCAAGTATCATATAGCACAATTCTAACACCCAGTGTCCCCCCATAACATTGCACCATCTTTCTCACGCACGAACATGTTTGATCTTTACAGCCATTCCTTGAACAGACCATTATTATTGTGATCTCCATTTTATAAATGAGTAAATAATAACTTAGAAAGCTGAGGTGTCTCCTAGGAATCGAACTCAGATGAGATTCTTTGTATTTTATAAGACAGGGAAGCTCCATCAAAAAAGAAACCCTGTGGCCCTTTTCTCTGAAAGAATTCAGAGCCAAGATCCTTGAGGGGGTTGTGATAGGCAGTTAGACAGACATGAGCAGAGCAAGGTCAATGGGCCAGGTACAGAAGGTCATCAGGGTGGAAAGCCCCAGGTGCACAGCAACAGACAATTGGAGGGTGGGACCTCGCCCCCAGGGTGGCCTTCCCTCCCCTAGCATTTCACTGGTCATGTGGTTTGGACCCCTGACCTCTCCTCCCCAGAGATAACATCTAGGCCTCAGTCGTAGTCCAGCTCCAGGCCCAGAAGAGCAGCAAAACCAGCCACAGCTGACCTCAGGACCAGCTGCACTGAATGACGGCCGGGCCCCGGCTCTGACCGATCAACCAAAACTGCACAGGGAGGCTGCTGTGCATCCCAAGAGACTCTGAGAGGGACTCTGTCTGATGACAGATAGTGATGTGCTATTCAGTCTTAGCTCACTTTCCCTTTCAGATACCTGAGAAAACTGGGAATCGTTCCATGCTTTAAATTTAGTGATGATGCTCTGCATCAAGATTCTGGATTTCAGGCCCAAAGCTCTCGTATTGTCCCTGCACTCGGAAGCCCAGTCCTCTAACATGAAGTCACTGGGGACTGAAAGGTTGCCTAACACCTACTCAGTCATTACAGTGCAGACAGACAGATGATGATAGATGATAGATGATTGATGGATGGATGGATGGATGGATAGATAGATGATAGATGATAGATAGATAGATAGATAGATAGATAGATAGATAGATAGATAGATAGATAGATAGATAGGTAACAGATGATAGATGATACATAGATAGGTAGGTAGATAGATAGATGATAGATATTTTTTTGTCCGGTGCCCTCTGCTCACTTGAGCATTTTGTTCTAGAACAGCCCAGAGTTGAAGAAAAACTGCCCCACAGCAGTAAAGGCATCTCCCTGTCAGCCATCTGTGAGGCTGCAAGACGCATGATTTTTTCTCTCTTCCCCTTTTCTCAGCCAAATGATTTCAACACAGTCTACTAACAGATGGCCTCTGTTTCTGAACAAATAATGATAGGAAGCCAGGCCTGTCTATCCACAAAGGCATAAATAGTGGATAACCTTGGCCCCACTCAAAGGGTAAAGCAACAAACTGCGGTACCGTGAACTCCGCGGCACGCTCTTCCATTTTCTTAGGGGCATTTCCTATTTCCCAAGGTTATTCTAAGGAATAAGAAAAAGTCGTATGTTCAGAGACAAACAGATGGTAAACGCTGGCTCTATTTGTTTCTGTTACAAGTATAAAGTTTTCCTCGGGATTTATACAGTACTCATACCTACGGGACGAATTCAATACCATAACCAAAGATGCCTTAAGAAAACGCCCACATTGGCCCTGGCCGAGGTGTCTCAGTGGTTAGAGCGTCAGCCTCCAGAACCATGAGAAAATAAATCTCTGGTTTTTTAAGGGTCTCAGTTCATAGTATTTTATGGCAGCCTCAGCTGACTGAGACAGACACAGACGGTGTCAGCACTGAACCACGAGCACTGTCTGTAACCCTGCGTGGGAAATAAGCAAACCCCACTTTGTATTAATAAGAGTAATTTTCAATTCTTACACAAATTACTTGTATTGGTCAAATGATTTACACCCCTCCTCTTTCCAGAAGAACTGAAAATAGATCACAGCAGCCCAACTGGCGTGGCTCAGTGGCTGAGTGTAGACCCACAAACCAGGAGGTCACAGTTCGATTCTGGGTCAGGGCACACGCCTGGGTTGCGGGTTTGACCCCCCAGTAGGGGGCGTGCAGGAGGCTGCGGGTCGATGAGTTTCTCATCATTGATGTCTCTCTCTCTCTCTCTCCTTCTCTCCCTTCCTCTCTCTAAAATCAATAAAAAAATTTAAAAATTTAAAAAAAGAGAGAGATCCCAACAGAAGGATGCAACCCAGCGCTGTGAGTGACTCCTGTCGTTACGGGGAGTGACTCGAACCCCGGCTTTTTCTCCTCAAGTCTGGGAAGACTCCGAGAGCCCCAGCTTCCTGGTCCTTTCCCGCATCTGGAGCAGAACTGTTTGTGTGATGCTCATCTCCGAAAGGTTCCTGCTTGCTGCGTATTGTTTGTTTGGTCTGGACTCCACGTCTAGATGCCTAAGTAAGACGGGTCTCATCCTTGGTCCTAACCACATGTTTTCGTTTTTAGGCTGCGACTTACAAAACCATGTCATCCGCGTCCTGTAGCTGAAACGTTGTGGCTGTTCACCATAAACTCCGAAACAGAGTTTTCGTAAACAAAACCTACTTTGTATGCTGTTTAGAAGTTTGCTGCAATCTGTTTGGCATGTGGGTACGTGTGTGCACGTATTTTTAAATGGCATTCTCAGAGCTTTTATTTTTATTAGGGAAAATAATGTTTCCTTCCAAATAACTCCTGGTGCACCCTGAGGAAGACACTGCCATCCTCTCGCACGTCCGGCTTTAAGAGGGATGCTTTGTGCACAGAAGTGGCTCGACAAATAATTCTTTTAAAAATGAACGAGTGGACGAGTCAATGAGTCGATGGGTGGAAAAAGAGGCCAAGTCTCTCCATTCCTGTTAGCTACAGTTCACACGTTACCATGCAAAGATTAGGGGGCAAAGGGGCAGTTGGTCAGGGAGAGCAGTTTTCTACTTTAAAGGCAACTTCAGAACCAAATTCAATGGGTGGTGCTTAACGAGCTCTTGTGGTGGTTTTTTGGGGGGAGGGGCAGCTGGGGAAATTTCCAATAATACGGGACAATTATATTAATATGTAATGGTATTATGGTTACGTAAAAAATATATCCTTTCTTCTTTGATAGCACAGTGAAGTATTTGGAATAAATAGAATGTGTACTATTTATTTTAAAATACCTTTTAAAAAAGATGATAGCAAAAGATTATGATCTATGTACATATGGGAAAGAAGCTACTGCTAAAAGGTATTTGTGTCCAGTAGGTACATCCTCGCTTAAAGTTGTCGATAGGTTCTTAGAAACTGGAATATCTTTTAAAGAAATTAAGAGAACATATGTCAGGCACAGTATCCAGAGCTTAGGATAATTCACTAACCCTAATTCATACATTTATTCCTCACAGTGAGCCTGTGAAGTGCGTGCTGTTATCAACCTATTTTACAGGTGAGAAAACAGAGCCACCATTCAGCTGGTCTGAAGTCACAGCAATATTAAGGACTGCAGCTAAGTTTCACCTATAGGGCATCTCGCTCTGGAGTCAAGAACAACTTAAATGTGGGGCCTAAAATGCTTTCTAGAATTGAATCAATTATCCCTATGACGATAATTTACTACAGGTTCCCGAACTATGAACTTTCATAAAAATTATATTCTCTATTATTCAGAAATTGGTGTTAAAATCAAGAGCATTATAAAGTAATAGAACATCTAGCACTATTAAGACATTGATATTAATATCAATTGATAGGCATCTAAAACTTTATAATTTACTCATTAAATAAATAGATGTTAAAACATCGGCGAAATACTTGCATTTTTAAATCTGTAACAGGTAGAACTTTTTCTAAAAATAGTTTTTATTTTACACCCAAATGATATGCCTTTACAAGAACTAAAGGCTTTTTCCTTAATATCCAAAAATATCAATTATCTCAACGTTGCTTCTGTATCTGTTCCTTGGAAACACGAGCACCATTCCCACCCCAATATTCCTTTCAAACGTGCTCTGTATCCTGAATTTCACAGTGACTTCCAGTTGGATACTTAAGTTCTACTGTTCACCATGAGTCACTTCAACGACAATAAAACTGAAGTGATTATTGTCAGGTACTTAACAGTTTTAAAAACAAGTTGTAGCCTTCTGAGAAAGCTAATTTTAGGCAGTAGAGCTCCATGAAAATCAGCTTTTGGAAGAGGTAATAATTTATGTGAATCAAGAAGTAGGACAGCAACACCCGTCTTAAGCTAAGTTTAGAAACTCCCCAAGGGGAGTTACCTCTTCCAGGTAATTACGTTCCTAATGTGCGCACAGCAACCGTTTTCATCCGTGGACTCCCCAAAACGGCACTGCCACCTTTTCCCTTGTTCCATCTGAGCCCAGGAGGCAGACTGCGGTCAGATAAACTATTTCTATAATTACCAAGTGCCCTCGATTTCCAACAAGGAAATGACTGAGGAAACTAATGAAAGAAACACAAAGAGTGAGAACACACGCGGTAAGCATGAGTTAAGCTTCTTGGCACCGGAGGCTCCGACACAAAGCTAAAGCAGGCGAGCCTCCGCGGCAATCAGCTCTGATCACTTCTTACCACAAGTAAATTCAGATCTAATTAGGAGGGGCATTCACGTCAAGCGAAGTAGCTCTAACTTTTCATTTGGGGCGTGGCATTTAGGAGGCAACACAGTGGATAAGCCGCCTTAATATTTTTTTATTTTTTTATTGATGAAAGAGAGAGAGACAGAGAGAAACACTGACTAGTCGTTCCACTTATTTATGCATTCATTGGTTGATTTTTTTAACATGTTTTTATTGATTTCAAAGAGAGGCAGGGAGAGGGAGAGAGAAACATCCACGATGAGAGAGAGTCGTGGATCGGCTGCCTCCTGCACACCCCCTACTGGGGATCCAGCCCGCAACCCAGGCAGGTGTCCCGACCAGGAATTGAACTGTGACCTCCAGGTTTATGGGTCAATGCTCAACCGCTGAGCCACCTCAGCCATTGGTTGATTCTTATATGTGCCCTGACTGGAAATCAAACCCCAAACCTCGGTGTGTCAAGACAACACTCTAACCAGCGGAGAACCCGGCCAGGCCTGATAAGACCGCCTTCAGCTGCGAGTTGACCGAAATGATCTTGACTGTTGCCACTTCATTTCCTGCCACATACCCTTCACTCTTGCAAAAGCTGTTCTATGGACGTCTTTAAGCGCCTGTCAAGTTTTGTGTGTGCTTTTAAACTCTGGAGCTGAGATTAAGAAGTTAAGCATGTTGGTACACGCGGAGATAATCTTGCCATGGCAGCTTTTAGAAATGGATTCTTCCCAACCCGCAGCCCCCCCCACTTCCCTAACCCTCCTAAATAGCCTAATACATTCATTCAATTTGTATCTTGGCCAAAGTTTCTCCTCACTTGCCCAATTTACAACCGAGCCCCAAGGTGACTAAGTTTAAGACCCCTAAGGGAAGAATTCTTTCATGGGCTATTGTTTACGCCCTGTTGTTGACAGTTACCCTGGAAGTCAAGATGCTACCCTGGGTCTCTAAGGAAGAAGATGAGAGATAAGATTGGTCCAGTGTGAAGAAACGCTGACTGGTGTCCTGGAATATGTGAGTCACACCGTAGATACCTCCACCCTAACTTTCCGAAGTACAGCTCTTGGCACCCACAGTAAGGATCAAGAGTGAGACGTTTTAAAGAGATGATGTAAGCATGGTATCACTGTTTCACTTAGCAATGGGCACACAAAAATAGTTATGCACATAGAGATCCTCTCCATTTCCACTCTATTTGCCAGGGACGCGCTGCTATGGCTTTAGGTCTTAGACATTCGTTTACAAGGGGCTTGGAATAAAAGGCAGAGCAGCCTTCCCTTTACTGGTGACGGCATAAACTGAAGGTTGCCGACGTCACGTGTTTCCCAAAAATATTCACACAGATTTAAGGAATTTAGTTTTTTGACAACAGACTTTCAAGGTGGTAATGAGAGTAACTGGCATCTTTAGAAGCATGTAGATGACGTGTGTGTCTGCCCTGTCAGATTTCATTTTCAGACAGATGTACAGGGCTCTTTGGGTTTCAATGCAAAATGTAATGGTTAATATATTTTTACCTCCTGAGGTCTCTTAAGTATAGGAGGGACACAATGTTAAACAGAAATTGCTTACTGATTCGACTGTGTGTCTAGTCTTGAAAAAAAAATGTCTTTGGTATTACATCACTCTGATTACAAGCCAGCTACTCATCAGATCTGATTAATTAGATAAACATACCACATTAAGTTTCATAATACAGTAATTTCAGGGCATACCAAAGGTTCCTATATGTTTTATGTCTTCTGAAATATTAAAAATAGAAATGAATGAAGGGACGTTGTTAGTTTTTAAAATTCCAGAACTCTTAAAAATTTCAAGTTCAAAACCTAATACGAATCTCCACGTGTTCCATTTTGGACTTATAAATATATCCTTTCTGTCTGTGATGAACTAAGAAATCTTAAAGCATGGCATCGGTGTCCTTTGATTTTGGTAATTCCATGAAAGAGGGTACATGAGCCATGTGGACTTACCTCTAGTTTGCTCATATGTTCCAAAAGCATAAGCACGTTCTAAGACTGATGCCCTCATTTCCAAAGTCAACAATTGTAGGAATTCAGAGTGTTCTCTCAAAGGATGGGCACTGGGTAACTCAGACAACTTCTGGGGTTCGCTCTAGAAATGCATCTGCAAAAACCTGAACATAACTGACACTCGAACCCCATGACTCATCTCTAAAACACGGGACTTTTTCCCACTGGAAAGCTCTGAAATTCTCCACAGTGGACTGTTGCATTGGAATCAAGACATTTAAGCAACGAAAGAAAATTCACCTTTCTATTAGCGTCTGCTCTATCCACACACCCCGTTTCAGCCCCAGATCCTGAATTTCCTTGAACAAATGAGTGATCTTTCTTTTTCTCTGCCATTTAAAGTTCACTGTGCTCAGATTTCTGGTTATATCATAGCAGGGTACAATTTCAGAACCACCATATCCATCAAATTGTCTCTCAAAATCTTTCGGGTGAAAAAAATACTTGATCCGGAAAAAATCAACTCAATAAGTATTTTCAATAACTTCCCATTCCCTGTCCATCTCACGCCACATTCTACTTCCGCTTCTTCCAAATATGCCATAAACGATGTAAGATGAGAAAACAGTGCCAAACCCGATCGCTTTCTCCATCTGTGCAATGGACCTGGCCTGTAAAGTTTATTGCAAACTCTGATAACATATATAACACAATGGAAGCTGTGCAAACCAAGGACATTTTCTTTTTTCAGTGAAGATGCCCTGTCTGAGGCAAATAAACTCAGTTTCTATTGCTTCTGTGATGAAAACGTTCTCTCTTGATCTTGGGGGTAGTTAAAATGTCAAAAACTTTTATCTGTAGAGAGCGTTAAAAGGCTGCACACTTAAGACTGAATTTTTTACCGTATGTTAATTATACCTCACTAAGAATACATTCAAATCCTAGACAGATCGATCTTTACAAAATTAACCCGGGCCTCTGTTTTCACATATACAAAATAGTCATAATAATGCTAATTTCATCTCATATAAATTTTGCATCATCTGACAAGTTGTTGTTTTTCCCTGTACAATAAAAATTATGCTAACACCAGGTGTCATTTAGTTTGAACAAAGGAGATTTTAGTTTCAGTCGCTTGGAAATGTCTGCATAATTTTCATTTCCTCTCACCTCCTTTCTTCTGCCCATGGAATACATTTTAATCCGACCCCCTCCGATACCTATTCAGCCCAGGAGAGCTGAACCTGGCACCGGCTGTGCCCCTGAGATTGGAGGCGGCTGGGCTCCAGGGCAGATGCAGGACTCTGAGTGCTGGGCAGGGCACCCAAAAGCAGGCACTGCCTTCCTGAGCCTACTTTTCATTACAATATGGGCCTGTAACAAAAAGACCTTTGTATCCCAAGGGCTGTGTCCTAAGTGATTCTCTGGGTCGCTGTTCTTGGCGCAAAAGAGAAAGGGCAGGACACCTGAGCTGGAAGGCCACCCTGGTGAGAAAACGTCTCCCCTTTATTTTGGAACTGGGAACCCCTGTGAAAGCAACTCTGGGCTGACTGCTAAGGGCTGCTCTGGGCTGTTTTGGGCTCTAACGTAAAGAGCTGCAGTCACACTCCAATGACTAGCATTAAGAACCTTTTTTCTGGAGAACGCTTTCCTTGCTAGTCCATTTTCCCTCCCTCCGCAACACTCAACATTTACACATAACAGGACAAGATTTAAGGACTTTCCTCGAGGAGAGCAAACATTTTAAACCAAATCTGTCTGTAAGATAAGCTTCTCCTAGCACCTTCCTTTGAGTAAGATTAACGCGTCTTCCCACTGCAGCAAAGTCCTTATAGAACAACTTTTCTATACATCGGAGGCTTAACGATATTTTCCAAATGGTTTTTCTCCCCACTGGTTTAATTTTACGAGCCGGCCCTATTTATGGCACACTTGCCAAACCGTTGCAATGTCCAGTAAATAGCAAACTTCAGCAAGCGACTGACTGCTGAGAATGAAACCCAGTAGTCCTCTTCAGCGCGAAAGCCTGCGACAAACAGTGATGGCGTCTCCCTCCGCGCAGCTTCAATACTGGCCTGAAGCCGAGTCGCCGGGCCAGCCCCTGGGGCAGGAGAGGTGGCATGAAACGTGCAAACGCTCCCAAGACTTTCTGAGCTGACTGAGTTGTAGCCCTAACCTACTGCCCATCACGCATCACAGACTCACAGCCGACGAAAGAAATTTGCTCCGCGGTCTTCTGATCACCTTGACATACGGGCGGTTTATCAGAGACTTATTGGGGCCTCTCCTCCTCTATGTCTCTAGATAAAATCGGGCACAAAACCTTCCTCACCACATTGTTTAGGACTCGGGTGAGCAGATTTCACAACGCTCTTTACCAGAAACGACAGTCACGGACATCCTCCCGTCTTCCTTACTCTGGCCCCACCTCTTTTCACAGGACTTTCCAAGCCAGACAATTGTCCTCAGATTTATGAGGCTGCAGGAAGCCACCAGTGACCCCACTCCCTTTTCCCTGCCCTCGTAATTCTCAGACACACGCATTATAAGACCGTCTCAAGGATGCTATCTGTCTAAACTGTTTTGGTTCTTGGCCCTCAATGTTTTTACAACACATACTCCACATGATGTCAGGACCGGTCGTTCTCAGAAAAGGGCTTAGGGGAGCCACTCAGCTCCCTGAGCATAAACACCGTTCACAAACACTGTCACAGGTCAGCGCCCTTCACGGAGGCCACTCCCAGGGTATCTGGCGGCTGCTCTGAAGCTCTTTGGTTTTTGGTTTTGGTTTTGTTTTTTATTCCCAAGGATGTACTTTCCATTGCTTTTCAGAGAGAGTGGAAGGGGGGGGAGAGAGATGGAAACATCGACGTGAGAGAAAGGCATCAATTAGCTGCCTCCTGCTCACACACCGACCGGGGTGGGGATTGAGCCTGCAACCCAAGGACTCACCCTTGGCCGGAATCGAGCCCTTCGGTCTACGGGCTGACACTCTAACCGCTGAGCAAAACCAGGGACGGCTGAAGCTCTTTGGTTTTAAATCCCAATATTTAGCTTCATGATCCTTTAGGCTTTTAGGAGAGAGTGGCCTACAACTTTTGGGACTGGTGGTAGAATATTGGCAGAATATGTTTAAAGAACAGACGTTTTCATGACTCAGAATTCGTCTAATGTGATGTAGAACAAAGCTAAAGTGAAAATCAATTGTAAGCACCCCTCTCTGCACTCTCTCGAATAGCACCCATCACCATGGTTACTCTCTCTCAGTTTGGATTTGGTAAGTATAATTCCTAAGGGTAATGACAAAAACGGAAGAAAGTTTCAGTTAATCTATAGTCCAGTAACTATGGAGATTCCATTTTTATAAAACAGAGCAAAAGAAAGAGAATTGCTAAAGAAAAACACAGCAGTCGGCCTTTATCCACGAGGGATGCGTCCCAAGACCCCCAGTGGATCCTGACACCGTGTAGAGCCAAACCCTAAACATGTGCCATGTTTTTTCGTACACGGACCCACATACCCAGGACAAAGTTTCATTTATAAACAAAGCAACTTCACATACAGAAGACTGGTTCTTACCATAAGTCTTAGCAACTTCGGCCCAGGCTTTTCCTTCCGTACCAGGTCGAGAACGCCCACCCTCACGTGTAAGGAAGCCCTCGGCGGCTTCTCTTCGCGACGTTGAATCGCCAGCATCACGACTCCGGAGCCTTGGGGTCGTGGGAATGAAGTAAAACAAGGGCGACTTGAACTCAAGCACTGCGACACCGCGACAGTCACCTGATAACCAAGATGGCTCCTAAGCCACTAACGGTCGTGGAGCGTCGCCGGCGTGCAGACGCCGGACATCTCGGGAGAACAGAGCAAGACAACACGAGGCTTCGTCGCTGCTCAGAACGCACGCAACGGAAAATGCAATTTAAAACTCAGGAGCTGTTTATTTCTGGAGTTTCCCACTTAGTGTTTCCGAGCCACGGTTGGCCGTGGGTAACCGAGTCTGCAGAAGGCAAAGCTGCGGACAAGGGGGCACTGCTGTAACTTAGAAGACGGAATAAAGAGAACAAGGAGCCTAGATGAACAGCACGGGCTTGCACCGACCTGCCACGATCACCAAATCCCCGCCGCGTCTTGCCGATCCCAGTCCCGCTGGCGATAGGTGTGCCATGTCACTAGGTCCGACCCCAAAGGGAGCAGAAGGACCGTGCGTCACTTCCGGGCTGAGGCAGCGAGAAGGCCCGGGGGCAATGCGTACAAGAGGAACCAGACGCCGGTTTCTTCACATTGAAAAAAATAAAACACGTGCTAAGGCAAAAGTATCTTTGATCTGCACGTCTCAGCGCCAAGAAGGACCCTGGGTGAGGTAGAATCATATCAAACTACTATCAGCAGAACAGGGGAAAACGTGAGCATAACTCCAGCCGGCATCTCGGACTCCCGGGCTACGGCTATAAACGCAGATGTGTAAGTGAATCACTAACGCGTCTCCCTCAGCTGAATGAGTCGGCACGTTCGGAGCCCAAGTCGCCCAGCCCTGCACTGCCTCGTGACAGTGGAGACACACACTCTGGTCTCCCAGGACAACCCGAGACACACGTGCTCACCCACGGTGTTGCTGTGTCTCCCCAGAGAAATATAAACCCGCTGAGAGCAGCACCGAGGCAAGTGGAATCTGCGACTCGTGTGCTCAGGTGCGTGTCAAGGCTGAGCTCTCCCGCTGGCTCGGCGCCTCTGCACGGGACGAACGCCTGAAGGCCCTAACTGCACGCGTCCGTCAGTACGGAAGGGCCGCGCTGACCAAGGTGCACTGAGCGACCTGGGGGCCGGGTGGGAGTGAGCCGGTAGAAGCGGCAGGAGGCACAGTACAACCCCAGAGAGGTTCCCAGGCCAGCGCCCTTCCCCACATCTCAGCTCAGGAGGGGCTGCCTGCGCTGAAGGGTCCAAGGCCCGGGTGGGGGGGCGCAGGCGGCAGGAGCCTCCGTGGTCCCTCCATCCCCACGCCTCCCCCACTGGAAACCCCTGAGGTGAACAGAACCGCGTTTCTGTTCCAGAAGATTTTTTTTTTTAAAGGTGGACTCTTGGGAGAAAAAACACAGACAAAACATTCAGCAGGAGAGTCTCAGTGTTCCCGACGGAGACTGTACCGAATGTTTCCTGAGCGCTGTCCCCCACACTCGTGTTATCTCGGGAAGGAACAGCCGGTTCCAACTTTCTCGCTCGCCTCTCATTCCAGGTAAGAGAAGGTCTCCTGGCGCCGAGCAGGACGGCGGGACTGTGCCTCGCTGGTGAAAAGAGGGTGGGGGGGGGGCAGGCGGCAGGAGGGGTTTGGGAGGAAGGACCGGCTAAGAACAGTCACCCCCGTACACCAATCAGGAGCGTCCCCGGGCATCGCCAAATATCCCCGAGACGAGACCAGCCTCAGCCGAGAACCAGTTCTCTCAAGAGGTGTCTCTGCTCTTGCCTGTCAAGCACCAGTTTCAGAACCGAACAGAGACCAAGTCTGTGTTCGTGCTTAAGGGTCTCACTGCTTTCTCTCCGAAACGCCACCCCAGCCCCAGGTACTGCCAGTGCCACCAGACCAAGGCCGCCACATGCCCCTGACGGTGGGGGCACGCTCGGGGGAGTGTGTGGGTGCGAGCCAGCCCACCACACGCCCAGGCTGCAGCCGGTCGCTCCGGGGCCACGGGCCGTGCAAGCGTGGCTGCACAAACGACACGAGGTTGCCCCACGCACGAGGGAAAATGAAAGTGAAACCCTCCGGAGGCCGACAGGAAGGCGACGGATGAGGCCGCGGTCGGCACGATGTGCTGTCTTACAATACGTGAGGGGTTTTATTAGCAGAAAGAGAACCCTCTGAGATAACAACGAAACACACGCCACATAAACTCATAAACCAGTAAGGAGGCGTCCCTGACCCTCTCAAGCGTCACGGGCTGTGCCTGACGGCAGGGCTGCCTTTCAGGGGCCCACATACAACGGGCAGGTGCTTCAGCTACATAAAGTTAATACATGACCGAAACCTAAGACATGTTTTGATAAAATAACTTGTGTACGAGATATTAGCACACGTGAGCCATGCCTGGTCCTACTCAGAGAAACGGGATGTTTCGCTGTATGTGTTTTTCTTGACAAAACAGGAACCTCAAAGCCAAGCCAACTCTCAGGGGCTGGTGGCCTGCTGACCGGGTCTCAGAAAGTCACAGATATTTTTCTGTTTTAAAGTCACACGTGGTTTTGGACAGCTTTTCATTGTACCTTAGAATTAGCTGCCACCGCCTTCAGAGACATTTTCTCCTCTATCCCGAATCTTTTCTTAATCTGTCCTCAAATGACTGGGCAGGAAAAATCAGAAAAAGTTTGATGTGCCAAGAGTTGCAAAAATGTCATTCCGATAAGCCCAAGGACATGTGTCTAAAAAAAGCCCTGATTTATTTCAGGAGCTCACTAAGGGGTTCATAAGCTCAATTTTTCAGTCCATAAATTTGGTTTAAATATAAAGTGGATACTAGGATAACATCAGTCCAAACCTCAGGACCTTTCCAGTTCAAGTAACTGCCTACACCTCAGAATCCCAGGTTTCTTACAGCCATCGATTACTGGTCAGCAACCTTCCTGAAGAAACATCACTCTTTCCTAAAGCCCTAAATTAAGGGCAACTCACAAAAAATGGTGACCACTGTTCCTCTCCTAGCACCCCACAAAAAAACCCGCAGGCCTAAACTGTGGTTGCAAGTAAAATATGTCATTGATTTTGAGTTTAAGAAGCAATTGGCCCATAATCTGCTATCGATCAATCCAAGACTAAGTCTCCTCTGGCTGGTAGTGTCTTGTTTTTAACTTATTTTTTAAAGAAAATGCTTAGAAGCACGTATAATTTTTACCAAAGAGAGAAGTACAAAACCTATACTGACTTACGTGATTTACTATACTTAACAAACCAATTTTAAAGAAAAAAAAAAATATACGATAAAATAAACTGTTGCAAAAGATGAGAAAATCAGGTAAGATTTTAAGAGCTGCTCTGGATAACCGGGGTCATTAGTCTGGGTGATTCCACTTTCGTTAATTATTTTTAGTAACTGCCTGATGTGGACACACAGCTATTCCATTTAATCTGCCAACTGGTTTTTCCCAATGTGTCTCCATTGATTTTCTATAGTTTCTTCATTTATAAAATAGAGATGTGATCTTCCTCGTACAGAGAGTGTCAAGATGAATTTAAAGCATCCATTCTGAAAACATATTATGCAGAATAATTGAAAATTAACTTTCTGGGTTTTAAAACTCAAAAAGAAACAAGCTGGCAGCGTAGGTCACAGCTGCACCCGCCGCCTCCCGCAACTACATCAGAATTACAACTAAAATACAGACCCACCGCCGCTCAGAACCTCCTGCGATCTGGCTGCGCGTCCAAACCGCTCGGCAGCAGGCTGACCTCTATCCTCGTGTGAAACAGACCAAGCTCTTTCCCCTTTGCTCCTTCATGCAGTTTTGTGACCACGAAAAGATAATGCATGTGAAAAACACTCTCGAGTTGTAATATCCTACATAAAAATACGATGCTCTTTGAGACTTTAAAGTAAAAGCTAAAGAAAGAAAAAAGTAAGAGCTCGAGAGGCAGCCGGGCCTGTGATAACGTGTCACCACCTCCGTCCTCTGTGAATCGGAGACGACCCTCCGTTTCCAAGGGCTCTGAGTACCCACCTCTGCTTCTCTAACCCCGTGAGCATGTATCAGTCAAAATCACCAGCACAGTGTTCCCGGAGCCAGACTCATTCCGTGGAAGCCCGGGGGACCCGGCCGGGATAGACACCCGGCCTGTGCCGAAGCCTGCACCCAGCTAGGTAACCGCACGCATACCAGAAGCCTCCAGAATGTACTTCAGAGAAGCCGGAGAGCAAAGCCAGTGCTCAAGCGGCAAAGTCAACGTGCACCTGTCGGGGTTCTGTCCCCGGCTCCCGGCCACGCCCTCGGGCCGCCTTCCTCGCGGCTCCCCTCCTATGGACGCGAGCTCCTTCCCCAGCGGCCCCTGCCCTGCCCCTGCCCCAGCGGCCCCTGCCCTGCCCCAGCGGCCCCTGCCCTGCCCCAGCGGCCCCTGCCCTGGCCCCTGCCCCTGCCCTGCCCCTGCCCCGGCACCGCAGCCTCCCTCAGAGTTTCCTGGCTCTGCCTCCCGAATGCCTGCGCGTCCTGACAGTTCGCCGCTGTCACCCGAGGCTGCCCCAACCCCGAAACAACCAGGCACAGCAGTGGACCTATCGGTTCAACTACAGTCAACCGGACGTGCCTCGAGGAGATGCTGGCAAAAGAAACATTCCCGAAGGAAACAGCCCTTTTCTTTCACAATGTAACCGAGTCTCTTCTTGGAGCTTCACTATGTCCCAAAAGATACTGTCTCCCACCTTCATGTGAAGAGAAGAAAGGCAGCCCTCCCAGGAACACACGGCGTGCGCCGCACCCCACGGTCTACCCAGCGCGTCCTTTCACACGCACAGGTGTCGAGAATAAAGGAACAACTCTGGGATGGGATCTAGGAATCTTCTTTTTTAGTAAGATCGCTAGGCGATGAGCCAGCCAATCCTCTTAATTCACGTTTTTTCATCCACTACGTGAGCATCGAATTCCAGTTTAACCTGCCGAGGACACACGTCCTCTGAACGGAAGTCGTGAGTAGTAAAACAATCCTTGGGCCCGGCCGGCGTGGCTCAGCGGCTGAGCGCCGACCTCTGATCCAGGAGAGCCCAGTTCGGTTCCGGGCCAGGGCACAGGCCGGGTTTCGGGCTTGATCCTGAGCAGGGGGAGGCAGCCCATCAATGACTCCCTCTCGTTACTGACCTTTCATCTCTCTCCCTCTCCCTTCCTTTCTCTGAAATCAATAAAATATATTTTTTTAAAAACTCTTCGGTCACACCCATATAATAATAGTGTCTTCGTTTATTACACAAGTTGCTAATACCATCCACAGACTTTCCATTAATTAACTAATTCATTATTTTATTCAACAGCTATGCACTGAGTGTGCAACTACCACATGCCAAGCAGTGGATGAGAGGCCAGTTAGTGCACTTCCCGTGGGAACAACAGGACTGCAGACGTGTGATTCAAGACCTGGCTCTGCCAGACTCGCTTGCTACTGACCTGGGGCAGTTTCTTCACATCTTTAAGTGTCTGCAAAATGGGAATAATCTCACCATGTCACAGAGGTGTAGGGATGAGAGATGATGATTATATATGCAGAGGGCGTGGCCCGTGTTTGGCACCTATAATAGGTGCTCCAAAAATAAAACCTACTGCTATTATTAAAGGGAGCAGGACCGGCCCTGGCCGGGTAGCTCAGTCGCCTGGAGCATCTTCCCAACAGGCCAAGGTTGCAAAAGAACGCCTAAGTAAGTGGAGCAACAAGTACCGATGTTTCCCTTCCTCTCTCTCTCTAATCAATCAATAAAAGTATTTTTAAAAAGGGAAGCAGGACCAGGCTTTTTTTCTAAGGAAGATTCTTGGAAATCCTAATATATCATGTATTATTAATATTCTCATTTTTCAATTTGGGGGGGAAAAAATGAAGCTCACAGAAGTTAAATCCTTCACTCCTGTAACAAAGTTGTTTAGCTCTTACTTGGTGCCAGACCAGGGCTGCTCTCTGCAGACACAAGGACAAAGGGCAGAGGGCGTCTGCGCTCAGGTCCCCTGTGCCCCCAGGAGACACAGACCAGGCTCAACGCCCCCCACGGGGAAGCCCGGCTTGTGGCAGCGCCAGACCGAGCCCATTCGGGAATTTTCATTTTCATTTTGTTTCATTCAGGACGCAGGGAAGGGTGGGCCTCACGGAGGCTCCCGAGGGGCTGTCCTGGCCGAGCCATTAGCAGCCTAGTGCTGAACGGCCCCCTATGCCACTGCGTCTAGATTCGTTCCATTAACACCTATTTGCTTGGCCCTCGCTTTGTGGAAAGGTCTGTGCCAGATGGCAATAAAGGTGAGTAACTACAGTTCTTATCTCAGGAAAGCAAGGGGAAATAAAGCAGACGTACAGATAACCAACTCAAAACATGAGTGGCAAAGAGAGTTTAATATTCAAAATCAAACGTCAGGCTGTCAGCTTTCACCTAGTTCTCAGACTTGCCCTGTGGATGCCAGCGATTCCCCACATTCCGTGTGGTCACAGGTCAACAGCACTGAGCACATGTGAATTCCACTGCGCAGCGGAGCTCGGTGGATCTTACTCGCCACCTTATCTGCACGCTATAATGTAATTTATTTAATTTCTGTCCAACACAAGCAGGTGCCAAGGATTCTATATTTCACTGTGCACAGGGCTTCTGCTCACTTTAAACCATTGACTGGTGAGACCTATCTGAAATATTTTATGTAAGGGGTCTATATGTTTATGATTAAATTTTTTCTTTAGTTTTCTTTTGAGTGCTGTTTTCGTCAGGTTTAGGGACCAGAATTATGCTCGCTTCAAAAACCAGACTCAGATACCCATGGATTACTGTGGGAGATGGTGCTATTTATAGCCATAGTCAGATTTTTAATAATTAAAAGCCTACCTTAGGCAAGTCAAGAGAGAGAAATAAAGTTTCTGCCTTTCTGGGTGGAAGATACCAAATTTTTGACAAGTTTAATCTCCTTCAAAAAGAATTTTAAGGCCTTGAATCAACTTTAAATGAAAGCCAGACTCAAAAACAAACTATCAGGGGGCAAAAAACAAAACTGGAGGTCATTAATAAAGAGCTGGAAATCTCCAATTCTTTGCTTGGGCTGCAAACACAGACTTTTAGGAAAGAGTTTGGCAAAGAGAAAGCCAAACATCTGGAGAAAATTGGCATTAGAAGATGCATCAGAACACATCCAATTTTAAGCAGCTACAAGAAAATATTCTCCAAAGTGCATCAGAAAAGTGAACAGCAACTTCAGATGGTGCGAAAAAGATGCTTCGGGTGAAAATCCTCACCTTCGGGGACCTACACAACTGCTTTCACAAAAAGCCGAAGGATGGAAGGAAGAGAGAGCAAACTTACTCATCAGGAAGGAAACGTTTAAACGAAATGAGGTTCTGCTGCACATGGAACAAGTTCTAAAAGGTTGAGAAAGTCACATTGGTGCTAAAGACGAGCGACCAGCCTGCTGCCAGGGGGAAGACAACAGGGAGAGAGGAACCTTGAACCTGGATGGAACAAACCCATCGGAAAGCGGAGGCTTCTGAGAAGACGGGGGCTTTGAAGAAACGGACTGATGTTGCTGAGCTAATATGGCTCATCTAGGCAGGGCCAGGACAGGTGACTCCGAGGGCCTTAGCCGGGTTTATTTTAAAACTCTCAAAGGATGCAGAACCAAAAAGGCACACTAAATTAACCAAAAAAAGTAAAGTAATTCGTGCACTGAAGGACTGTGATCTACAAATGAGAAAGCTTCAGGACAGTCAGAAACAGGGGAGCTGCGATGAGAAAAGAAAAGATACTGAGACAAAGAAAAAGTTTCATCGAATATCCAACTGAGAGAGAATTCACCCTATAAAGATGGCAGAGTAGATCTGCTATGGACCAAAAAAGGCAAAGTGCAGGCTAATACACAGAATTGCCCTTTTGTGTGTTTTTAAAAGCAAACATCTTGTTTTCTAAATTTCTAAAGCATAGGTGTGAAAGTTAGTATGTTAAATATGTTTAGCTAACAATACTAATTTTTTATTAATAAGGGAAATGGAAAAGTACGGCAGGGGAGCCTTTTGCCTTTCATTTCTCCTTTTGGAATTTCTAGAAACTCGTATTTTTTGTCTGCCTTCTTTTGTTTGCCTAATTTTAATTTTTTTAAGACAAAAAGTTCAAAAACCACCCAGAGAACCTCCACCACTAACATGTTCAGAGAGCCTGTCCAGTAGAGGGCATGACAGATTCGACGTGGAAAAACCTATGGTTAGTTTATGAAGCCATTCGCCAGCTGCGGTTTTGCTGAGCAGTATTTACAACAGACTGCACTGTTTCCTTCTCCACCGCAGAACGGAAAATATGTGTCATTTTGGTATTGGCCAATCCCACCTACCTAAAGGCCAGTTGCAACAAAAAAACAAAGGGAACTCAGCAAACGCTGTAGCTTCCACTTTAAACATGCCTGCCTATCTTTAGACAAAGACAGGAATATGACAACTTTTTGACAAAAAGGTCTCTTAGTCTGCAGACAATACTGGCTTAAGTCTTAAAATTACCCATTTTGTAAGCTTGATGCTCTATAATTCTCTGTGATGTTGTCTTGCTACTTTAACAGTTCTTACACATTTATAAGTTAATGAACTCTGAGTCAATCCTTTAATGATTTTTTTCTACCTTCAGTAGCTATGCTTCCAGATATTTCCTTTTTCACACATACAGATTAGTAGTGAGGTTTTGCATAGTACATTAGAATTTACAAAGGCCTTTCGCATAAGAGTCACGTAATACACAGTGAGGCTGGCAGGAAGGACACATAACACAGACGAGAACCTGGGGCTCTAGGCGGTGTGATGGGATTGTCCCAACATCACTTTGCTCTTGGTGATTAAGCTCAGACTCTAAGTCCAGCTCCCTCCCTGCTGCCTCCCTGTCAGAACTCCTGGCCTTCCCACTATGAGAGAGTTCTACCACCCAGCGTCCTAAGTGAAAGATATACCAAGGCTTTTACTGGCAGGAAAAGGAGTGTTGGCATATTACACATATTGAATATAAAGGTACTGAATCATTAGGAAGTGAAAATAGATGTAGGAAGTATTGAACAACGTTCTTTTACAGAGGAAGACTGTGTGCTTAACAAAACCAACATTCTTACATTTCACAAAGACGTTTTAGAGTATTTATTACTGAAATCTAAATTATTTCCCTTTCTGTAATAAAGCACACAGCTTTTCTCTTCAATGATAACTGCAGATTTCACCGCCCAAGTCAAACCTGGAGCTCCAACTACGGGCAGCTCCCCGTAAGAATATGCTAAACCAGCTCCGATTTATTTTAACAGTTCTCTGGCAAAGTGGGGAGAATGTCTGCAGCCTCGTCAATATCTTGCTGTTAATCTTACTGTCTACTTAAGACGCTTGATGGAAAACCCACTCAGCTATCCCACTGATCAGTTCTAATGACGTTATCCGAAATTAAAGCCTTTTGCAGCGGAGGTTACCTATTTGGCCTTTCCAATGAAACCATTTAAAGGCTGCTACAGGCAGAGATGATTTTTGAAGAATTAATACATCAAACTTATTCAAAGAAACTGTTAACTTCTCTTCCCGCCCCCCTTTTTTTTTCTCGCCAGTTATTGAGTGTTCTGGTAAATTCTAACTCCAACTCCACCAGGAATGACTCAAGAGGAACTAACTCTAGCACCCCTGCACGAATCTTGAGCTGGAATGATCCTGGTGCGCTGCAGCGGCCAGGCCTCCGCGTTTCCCTCCCCCTCGTCATCGGGGGACCCCTGATTTTCTGCTCTGGAAAGAGGGGCAGCCAAGGGCTGCTGAGGGATGAGCCTGAGCCCGGGGGACAGACCCAGGCACGTGTCCACCGCCGCCCAAAAATGCACACCCAGTTAGAGCCCTGTCTGATCGAGCCGCTGTCTCCAGCCCATGCCCCCCCAAAATGCTCCAAGCTGCAGAGGAGGTCACACCGCCCCCCGCGGACTGTCCCTCCCCTAATTAAGGGGGTCGCAGCGGAAAGGCGAGGCTCTCCCTGGGGAGGGGACAAGCTTAATTCGAAGTAAGGCGAGTGCACTGGGGGGGGCAAGCAGCCTTTCCCTGCTGGGGGGCGGGGGTAGGAATCGCGACTGCGTTGGGGGCCCGGAGCCCGCAAGCCCGGGAAGGGAGCGGAGGGGCGGACGAGCGCCCCCTCCCGGCCGGGAGCCGACTCCGCAGGCACCGCCCCTCAGCAAGGTCGCCCGCGACGGCGCCCAGCGGGAGGCTCGGCCGCTCGCACCCGGCCCCGCGGGCCCCCGGCTCCGCCCTCGCGCGCACGACTCCGGGGCCGCGGACGTCAGCGGCGCCCTCGCTCGCAGACCCCTCGGAAGACCGTGACCGCGGGCGGGCGGGCGCGGCCCCGCCCCCAGCCCGTCCGCCGGCGGCCAATCAGCGCCCCGGGGGCGGGGCCGGCGCCGCGAGCCACGCCCCCGCGCCCCCGCCCGCCATAAATGCGGCCGCGCGTCGCGGGCCGCCCAGAGCGGCGCCCGGACGACCATGCCCAGTGCCATGCTCCTGGCCGTCGAGCACGACTGCGGACCCATGGACAAGAGCGCGGGCAGCGGCCCCAAGGGCGAGGAGAAGCGGGAGAAGATGAAGCGGACGCTGTGAGTGGCCTCCCTCCCTCCCTGCCTCCCTCCCGCCCGCCCGCCGGCCCGGGTTGCTGCGGGCGCGGCGCCGGGCTCGGCTGGGACGTGGGAAACTGTAGCGGCGCCTCTGCGGGGGGTCCGCGAGCCTTCACCGGCCGGGGGCGCTCAGACCCGCGCGCGCCGGGCTCGGCCGCGGGAGCGAAGGGCCCTCGGGTCGATTGAACTGAGAGCTCTCGGTCCCAGGCGGCGGGTGAGAAACTGCGGGCTCGCTTTTTGTTCCCCCCGCGTCTCCGCGCGTCCCCTTGTTAAGTACGTGGCTCTTTTGATCAGCTCGCGCGGCTGCAGGGATGGAGATACGCTTTGCTGATTCTGAACATTACTGGTCTTAAACCCACTTTTTTTTGTGGGGTTTTTTTCTTCCCGTTTTTAATTTTGTAATTTAGTTGATCATCTGCTTACAATGACGGTTGTATGGGGGGTGCGTGGGTCAGTCTCACCCTTCACCGCGCTCAGCTCCCGCGGGGTCGGAGCCGCGTCCTCAGGGCAGAAGGGCCGCCGGCATCCCGGCTGGAGCCAGTTCCCCTGGCATTTCGAGTGTGAAATGTCTCGGGATTGTAATGAACGTTGCAGAAAAACGGCTGCCTTTTTCGGGCGAGGAATACCATCTGCCTTTTTCAACGATGCAAACTAAATTTATTAAAGAATCCTAATACGTTAGGTAGTCCGTCCCTTAAGATATAAAACTAGTAGTTATGTTCAGATGAAGGGAAGAAACTAACTGTTCAGTACATAAGGGCAGGGACTAAAGGAGTAAGAATCTTAGAGAGTTCTTGTTTTGTCTTCTCTGGTTTGTCTTTATTTCCTGGGAGACTTTGGTAAAATGCCATCAGCTACAGTAGCAATTTCAACTGTTGCCACTTTAATGAATCTTTTTTTTTCTTCTCTTTTCTTTTTAGACTGAAAGATTGGAAGACCCGTTTGAGTTACTTCTTGCAACATTCTTCCTCTCCTGAGAAGCCCAAAACCAGCAAGAAGAACAAACAGCAAACCTTCCTCAGGTGAGCTGAAAATCTTGTTCTTGCGAGTACGACTAGCTAGCTAGCTGCTGAGCTGGAAGGGGAGCTGCGTTTCCCAAGCTAACGTGCACAACTTCTCCCGCAGGCCTTCTCCCGAGGAGGCACAGCTGTGGTCAGAAGCCTTCGACGAGCTGCTAGCCAGTAAATGTAAGTGAACCTCTTGAATTTAATCCATGTCAAGCATCCCAAGAGGGTACAGAGGTTGTGTCCACACAAAAGAGCAGCTTGCCTGAAGCAATCCGACGTTACAGTCACTGTAGCATAAGGCCTTATTTTTCCTTCACTTCCCAGTGTTTAATCAGGGAAATGCACGGTTTATTCATTCCAGGTGGGAATGAAAATTAACCTAAAAAATGTATAGCGGCAGTTGCTCTTGGTTAAGGTTGACTCAGCTTTTCCATTGCATACCATGTTTCAGGAGACTTGGTTCCCAGAGAGTTCAGGGCTCCCTATAAATATTGGCATTGACAGCAAAGCTAAGTATTTATATCTTTGTAGCACTGTGCCAACTTAAGCATCCTGCCTACTGGCATCTTAGTCTTTAAAGAGCTAAATTCTGAGGATTACAAGTTTGAGTGAAATCTACGATGTTGCTTTAATCTAGAAATAATAAAACATGGGTGCAGGGGAGTGAGAGTCCTAGGAAAAAAACATAAGGGGTTATTTGGTCACTCAAGTTTACGTTCTGTGTGTTTTCCCTTCAGATGGTCTTGCTGCATTCAGGGCTTTTTTAAAATCTGAATTCTGTGAAGAAAATATTGAATTCTGGCTGGCCTGTGAAGACTTCAAGAAAACCAAGTCACCCCAAAAGCTGTCCTCAAAGGCAAAGAAAATATATACTGACTTCATAGAAAAAGAAGCCCCGAAAGAGGTAAGGGAAAAAAAAAAAAAGGTTCTCATTTTAGCCTATTTTGGACATTCTTAGCACCAAAATGAAACAAAAGAATTGAAAAGTAGAAAGGGGTGGTAATGTTTTTTTCTCTAACCCGAGCTTTCAGTTATGTTTCTTCAGCCATTTGGCTGGTAAAGCTAACCACACATTACCGTTTTTGGTCTCTGTTTTCAAATATTAAATAGATTTAAATCTCTAACTCTGAATATGGAATAAACCACTTGTTTTGTTGTTTTATTTCAGATAAACATAGACTTTCAAACCAAAACTCTAATTGCCCAAAACATCCAAGATGCTACAACTGGCTGCTTTACGACAGCCCAGAAAAGGGTGTACAGCCTGATGGAAAACAACTCCTACCCCCGTTTCCTGGAGTCAGAATTCTACCAGGATTTGTGTAAAAAGCCGCAGATCACCACAGAGGCCCACGCTACATGAGATGAGAACAGGAACCCAGACGCGGAGGACTTTTTCATTTTGTTCCTAAGGGGAAGGCTGCGACCTGCCCCGAAAGACTGACCTTGAATTCAGCTTCAGCCTGGGTGTACGGGAGACCTCGCTCGGAACTGTTGATTCAGAGTTGGGTGGTGAGCTGGGAAGCTGGCGGCCGACTAGGAGGGTCTTGTACCTCAACGGCCTCCACGACTGTACAGAAAAGAGAGAAGAGAGAGCAGTCAGACTGGGGTGTGTCCCCCCTGGAAAAGCAGGAACCTGAGACTGAAAGATACGATGGGGAAGCTATGGGTCCAAAAGCATTTTTAAAATCTACAGGTGTGGGATCATGTGGCCTTAGCTAGCTGGCTGTACATCTTTCCTGAAATCAGTCCGTGTTACCACATTAGTGGCTGTAGTTTTAGTTTGTTTTAGTGCTGAGTTAATGTTAACATGTTTACTATGCGCAAGCATATCCAAGTTCTTATGTCTCATAACACTAGAACTGAAGTGCTCTGTGTTCTTACTGTCCGACGGTGTGTCACAGAATGAGTGCTGTTGTATAGAAAATAGTGTCAACTGTGAGTGCCAAAAACTGTCCCGAAGGCAGCTAAACTCTGAAGTGGTCTTTGCGTACTTTTAATAAATTTATTTTGATAAATAATGTTGACTATTGGGTCCAGATGCGGGTGGCTTTGTTTGTTTGTTTGGTAACGAACTATATGGCAGATTCAAGGGCACACATCTCCTCTCTGGCAACATCATAGTTGATGTTACTCAGAAAAGCTGCAGGAAAAACACAGTCCCATCTCTACAATGCTTCTGTAAGTCAGGGGAGCTATGATCACGTCCTCAGAGCCACCCTGGGATCGAGCTTTCTGATACAATCTCGTAAAAGTCAAGCTTGTTATTAACAAGCTTGTTATTAATGAAAACAAGAGAGCATGGACTCAAAGCCCTTTGTGTGTTTCTATTGAAGACCAGCTAAATGAGAGAACCAAAATAGTGTCACGGAGACAAAGGGCCAAAACTAGTCATGGTAACTAAGCTTCTCCAATGAAAAAAGCTAAGTTATCTCCCTTGGTTCCAAGTCTCCCTCCCTCCACCCCCCCTCCCCCAGCACTGGCCTGAGCTTCCAAAATACACACCTGAAGTAGTTCACCTCCTTGATGGTCAACAAAATCGGAATTTTCCTGATTGCCCCACCTTCCTTTAGCCCAGAAAGAATCAGGTGGCGGTGCTTTAGCTAAGGAAGGCAGGCGCAGCGCACTGTTGTTTTTAGACTTAATCTGAACACGTGCTTTTTTCCCAGCTGGGGGAGGGAGGCCTCGTATCTTTTCTAACTGGCCATTTAGAAAAGAAATACTCCAGCGGGCTGCTGTTTAGTCTCCTTGATTATGGTTCTCATTTTAAAAATAAAAGGTGGGGAAGCAAGGCAAAAATAAAAAAGGGGTGGGGGAGAAGGGGAGCCCTCATCTTGGATTCGGAAACCTGAGCCCCAGTAATGACGCCTCAGCTTTGGGACCCTGGGGGTCTTCGCCTTCCCTGGCTCCTCAGGCGACAGTCCCTGGGAGAGAGTAAGGAGCTTTAGAAATTGTAAAGCACTTTAAAAAAAAGTCTGATTTTCCAGAAGAAAAACTGACCTCTTGTCCTTTAAATTCTTTTTAGACATGCTTACTCTTCCCCACAAAGCTCGCAGTTTGTTTTTGTTGTTTTAATTGGTTTTGAGAGGGAGAGGAAGGGAGAGAGAGAAACATGGATGTGAGAGTGAAACATCGATCAGCTGCCTCCTGCAGGCCCCCTGCCCAGGATCGAGCCCTCAGCCCAGACACGTGCCGACTGGGAATCGAACTGGCAACCTGTCGGCGCAAGGACAACACCCCCCCCCCCCCCCCCCCCCGCCGAGCCACGCCGGCCAGGGCTCGTCCTGCCGACCCGTGTGCGCTGCGCTTGCACTCATTTCACCTGGATCAGGCTTTCTGGCACCAACAGGCACAAGCTCCCTGACACATCACCTTGCTCATGCCTGGGTCACCAGCAGCCAGGATAATATATGGCAGGTGCTCCATGAAGAGTGGAAGGGTCACTGAGAGGGACATTTCTTTGGAGAATAAGTATGTCAGGTCTGCACAAGCCTTAATTTGGAAAGGTTCTGGCCAACAGAAAACCCAGGAGTCACGCCATATATCCGAGCTGTCCCCAAGTCCTGTGTCTTCTACTTGCCATCTCCAGCCTGCTTCCTGTGGCCACCCTGACCACAGAGACTGTCATCTGATGCCTGGATGACCGCTGCCCTCAGCTCATCTCCCGTCCCCCAATACGTTTTATGCTTTTTAATTCTAGGGATCCTTTCAAGACATAAAGCTGCTCTTGCCTCCTGTTGCTTATAAACCGTTGACAGGTTTCCCAAATAGGACCGAGGCACTATCCCTATCAGGGTCTAACACCTGTGTGGCCTGACCCCTCCTTTCGTTCCAGCCTCGTCCCCAGCTCTGCCTGCCAGCCACACTGGCCTACTTCCATGCCCTTGCAGGTGCCATGCCGACCGGCTTCACAGGGCCTTTGCACGCCACCGTCCCTGGGTGTGGAATCCACTTTAGTTCCTACCCGTCATTCACAAATCAAGGGGACTGTCACTTCCTCCAGGAAGCCTTCCCTGACCTCCTCACCTAGGTCAGATCCCGCTGGAGACACTCTCACAGCACTGGGTTCTCCGAGAACATTTGACAGAGTTCTTGTTGATTTGTAGGGTTATTTGATAATCCTAGGTCTTCCCTGCTGGACTGCTGATGCCACTCTCTGAAGACTGTCGTTTTCTGCTCAATGCAGCTGAACTCCAACGCCCAGCACTGTGCCTGGCACACAGGGGGAGCTGCACCAATAACTGTTGAACAGGTGCATGAAGTAGGCAAAGGTCTGGTGAATAAATCTTGGTGAGACAAGAAGTATCTACCAACACACAGAGGCAACAGGGACAGGGTTTATGTTTTAAAAAAAAAAAAAAAAACCATTGGCTCCAATGTCTGATAATATCTTTTGCCTTTGGCAGAAAAAATAAAATACCTCTCACAAGGCACCTTCTCTACTAACTTTTGACCTTTAATAGAAGGAGAGGCCAGATTACGGTCATAAAAAAACACGCACAGAGTTTTCCCGTCTTCAGGGCTGCTGAACGACAGGCTGGATTCAGGTAGTGTATTTCCCAGTGTTCTCTAGTGGAACAAACTGAAATAGATTTAAGATTAGAAACTGCATACCTCCACAAATAAACGTTACTTGATGTTCCGTTTCTCAGAGGATCCAAACCCTGTTCATTCGATGATATTTCCTTTTTCGTATATTTTAAGCCCAGGAGAATTTCAAAATATAGTCATTACAGCTGGTCCCACTGGGGAGAAATAAAGAGAGAGAAGAGATTGTCCATCATCTGTCACATGTGAGCACAGGGAAGCAATATATGAGCTTCAGTGGATGGCTTAACGTGATCGCCCAAAATTTCACAGGAAGCAGGTCTTTGGCAGACAGAGGGTTGGCTGGTTCGCGGGTTTACCACAATGTTCGATGATTCCCACCCCGTGGGGGTGGAGAGTGAAGAGAATTTGTCCGTCGCCCGGGGGATGTTCTGCTGGGACCACTGTGCGTCTGGACAGGGCACAGTCTAGGAAGTGCTCGGCCCGTGCCAGGTGCTCTCCCAGTTCTAACTGTTTTCCTACGTTAGCCCAAAATTCCAGGCAAAGAAGGAATTAGTCTGACTTTACAGAGACTGTTGCCACCATGAAATGGGGAACTTCTACACGTACGGAGATTCCCCGGGGTCTGAATTAGATGCTTTAGAAAACCACTTTCTATGTTTTTGCCAATGGCAAGGAGATGATGTTTATCTAATTTTCAGCAACCTCGCTGAGGAGCAGCTCAGAGATGCCTCAGGAGACAGCCACTCAAAAGGGCTTCTCCAGGGACCTGAAGGAATAAAGGAAGAACCAACAGCAGTGGTAAGAAGGTGGCTCTGGCCTAAGGCAATGGCATTAAACAAAGGCCTGGTGTTAACCATTTAGGGCCCATGATCCAGCACAACCAAACCACCCAGCATGTGGAGAACGGGACCCAGGATGGGTGCAGGCCGGGCCCGGGTGACAGACGGCCTTGGATACCGACGGCTGGGATTTCATTCTGCGGTAATGGGATACCAGCCTCAACTAAAATGCACAAAAACGACGTGGGCAGCAATATGAAGAATGAAGTAGAGACGGAGATAGGAGCTAGAGATGCAGAAAGAGCCCAGATGAGAAATGCCAAGTGCCTACACCAGAGCGGTATCACCAAATAATTCAGGGTCGCTTAATGGCGAATTGTACATCACCTGCGCGCTGCAGAACACTGACCTGAACACGGAATATCAGAGGTGTAAACAGCTCCTGTCCTCCAAGAGGCAACCACTAAGTGCCCAATGAAACAATGTACAAAAATGAAACCTAAGGTAGGCTGAGGCCGGTGGTTACAAATACCTTTTGCTAGAATGAGTCAAGAATTGAAGTAGCATTTTTTATGAGATTTAAAGAATGAGTTAAAAAATAAGTAAAATAAAGGAGTAGGTTTAGTAAGGAGGTAGGTAGGAGAGAGTATTGATGGCGGAGAAACCGTTTAAATAAAGGAAAGTGGGGAGGGGGAAGCAAGATGCTCTCTTGCGCTGTGCTGTGGTATTTTGGGCAGGGGTGTATATTTGAAAGTCATTTCCTCGATTCGTTTGTTGGTTTTTCTTTGCCAAATATTTATGAAGGTTTCCCTGAGCAAGAAAGATATGAGAAAGCAGAAGAAATGGTATCTGTAGAGAAGGGAAGGAACAGAAAGGCCAGAAGCTCAAAATCACAGCTACATTTTATTTTTCCTCAAAACAGATTTCTGTATAACCGCCGACCAGCCTAGTCATCCAGCCCCACGAAACCCTCCTTCGGGACGTCTCAGGCATCTCCATCTCTCTTACGACCGCCAGATGTGTACTCAACTAGATCTCGAGAAGTCGCAGAGCCTCTTTCCTGCTTCTAACTTACCCCCTAGTCTGCCGTTTCTCACATCATTCTTACGGCGAGAAAAAATCTTATCAACTCTCTGGTGTTTCCCAAAATCAAGGTAAACGTCAACACCTGGGGCTAAAACTTTTCCACTGCTTGTTTTTTTTCCTGCCCATCCAATTATTTCTCACCACTGGCCAGTAATAGTCATTGCTGGAATTTCTTATTATGCCTAGATATTTTCTCTCTCTCTTATTATTAAATCCAATTGTTTCCCTTCCTTACAACTGATCTTTCTTCCCTTAAATTTTACCAATTTTTCAAGGCTCAGGTCAAACTTCCCCTCTACAGAATATTGCCAAACGTGTCAGTTTAATCTTCCAACTAAATGGTCAATAACTGGACCATTCTGGCCTATTCTACTTAATTTCCAGGGTAACCGTAAGGGCCCAGACATGGGAAGATACTCAGTACCCACCGACTGATTGATGACTGACTGATTCACATACTCCTCAGCAGAAATGCATGCGATGATATGATTGCGTTTAAATTTGCTGAACTCCTTTGCAAAAGACATTCTTTTTCATCTTGGCTCTATATCTTTGCCTTGCAAATTTAGAAGACGAAAAAACTAAACTATGTGGATCTTGGATAAGATCCTGACACGAGGTCCTTTCGAAGCCCAAGTTAATCTGATATTTATACGGTTTAAAAAGTGCACTGACCTATATGGAAACTTCCCTCAGGAGTGAGGCCGTGTGTTTACTTAGCTGGTGTACATCTTAGACATGTACAGACGTCACAGCAAAACCAAAATAATGAAACGCGAAACGCGCCCAAAACGAGAGTGAGAAGGAACTATCTGCTGCTTGCTGCCTGCTCCGGGGTGAGAAGGAACTGTTTCGTGTGTGTTATTTGTTTTTTTGCCAATTCCAATCCTATAAACCTACTCCCACTTGCATTCCCAATTACACTCTCCGTCTTTAGCTCTGAATTGCAACCACGGGTCATCCACAACTCATGCATTCAGGAACTGCAGGATGGAAAGATCTAAGAAAACGATGTAGTCTGAGAAAGACCAGATACAAAGCTCTGGCTTGAAAAGCAGGTGGTACTTAGTAGACCTTTGCCCTGCTTGCCGGGAAGTTTACAATATTAAATCTCCATTTGGCGCAAAGCCGCGCGTTCTCGCAGGGAGTGATCTCTCACAGGCGTGGCTGCTGAGCATGGGGCGCTGCTTCTGCCTAATTTCTTCTCATTTCTGCTTTCAGATTCCAGAGCTTGCCAATCCTGTAATATTCTATAAAAGTGCCAGTAAGATGATTAACATTTTAAGAGAAGCGAATAACAGTAATTTCAGAAATAATTCTAGTCGGCATACAATTAGTTTTAGGGGGAAAAGTCAATCACCCATTCACTATTGAAGATGTTAATATTAGAGATGGATCACTGAACTGTGACATCTCTTTTTTAATCCAGAAAATGTAGAAAGAACCCAGAAACAGCACTGAACACAAAATCAGTAAAGCAGTGCTGTCCAAAAACATATAATAAATATGCCACAGTTGTTATTTTTAGATCTTATAGCCACATTAAAATATTAACAAGAAACAAGTAAAATTCATTTTAATAATATATTTTATATAACCCAGGATACTGAGAATATTGCCATTTCAATGCATAAGCCATATGGTAAATTATGAGATATTCTACTTTGATTACTATTAGGTCTTCAGAGTCTGCTGTGTGTCTTCCCTTTTTTGGAGAGCACAGCACTGAAGGCGGAGTATGAAAGGACAGATCGTAAACCAGAGTAAATTTACACTTTCTTTTTTTCTTTCAATCCCCAAAATACATATCAGACCCAGCAAGTCTCAAAATCCTTTGCCACTGTGTTGCCTTTTTTGGAAATGTCCTCTGTTCGCTGTATAAAGGCAGTGGAGCTAGATCGCCTGAGTTCAAATCCCACCTCCATCTCCTGGCAAAGTGGCCAACGTGGACACACCATGAAACCTTTTAACCTTCCAGTCTCCCATCTATGAAACAGAGTGGTAACAGACCCCCTTACAGGTTTTTTGTTTGGTTGGTTGGTTGTTTTGCTTTTTTCCCAAAATAAATGCATTGATACTGTAAAGTGCTTATGAGAGTGCTAGCCAATGATGCTGAATAGCAATATTATTTATAAGTGTCAGCTATCAACACTGCTATGTATAATTTTCTAGACATGATGGAGGTCAGTAGATATTGTTGACTGGAAGACCATTAACTCTCAAGTAACATAAAAATCTGACCTGGAAATAAGAGTTTCTCAAGGGAAATGATTCCTTTGCTCATCAGAAGTAGAACTAGAATAAAATTAGAACTAGAATCAAAATTAGAATTAAAACTGGAACTAGAATTGGAATTAGAACTAGAACTGGAACTATATCTAGAACAATAGAATTTAATCTAGAACTAGACTTAGAATTTGAATTAGATCTAGAACTAGAGTTAGATCTAGAACTAGAGTTAGATCTAGAACTAGAGTTAGATCTAGAACTAGAGTTAGATCTAGAACTAGAGTTAGATCTAGAACTAGAGTTAGAACATGAATTATGATTAGAACTTGAATTAGAACTGGAACTAGAGCTAAATCTAGAACTAGAATTAAAACTAGAATTAGAGTGTTGCTTTCATGATTGTGTCTGCAAGGATTAGAAAACCCCCATCAAGTTGACCTGAGAAACATGGAAATCTAAAGACAGGGTCCACGCCAGCATCGTGCAATCAGACTCCTGCTCCGACTCGGCACCTTCCGCTCAGTCCTCTACACTTCAGCTTCGCCAGCAGCCTGGCCTCCAGCATCCAGCATCATCGTCGCAAACAGCTGCCACCAGCAAGCGGGGGAGCAGCGGAGACAAAAAGGCTGCTCCAACCGCAGGGAACTCTCACTGGACCAACCTGCAGCTGTGCAGAGAAACCGCTCCCTGCTGAGTTCAGCCCGCGTTTCTGAAGGATCACTGGCAAAGGGCGTGGAGTCACCAGGATCTAGCGCCAGTCTCTACCCGGGGGTGGGACAGTGTCTAAGGAAGAGCTGGGTTGCTGAAGGAAATGGGGGTTTTGTCAGCTGGGAGGAAGAGAAACTGCGTGGGCAACGGGCACATCTATCCCCAGTGTTAAGAGGGAGCCTGTCCGTGTAATTGTCCTAAAGTCACTGAGGCAGCTCACGACTCAGTAGGTACATGGGGGATGTGTGTGTTGGGGGGAGGGGGTAAAACCACAAAATGGGTCACTGCAGAAAACATCCAGAATGCACGTGACTTTTACGCTGACTGCGTGCACTCTCGTCTTTATCAGTTCAGACAGGACAGGAGAGTACTAAACGAGCAAATGCTCATGAAAGAAATAAGCTAAGTGGTGAGATACGGGGAAGGCTGGGTGGTCTGGGAAGTTCGTGGAGAATCTAGCATCTGTGCACCGTGACATCAGGTGCTCTGTGAACTTGTGCGGACTGACTGGTTAACTAAACCAAAGCCTGGTTCTGCTTTATAACAATAAACCCTCTGAATATAATACACGGAAAACCTCTCTTAGCTAAGCCTGTACTGTTTTCTTGGCACACACTGTTTTCTTGCCTGAAATGCCCCTCTCTTCTCTGAGTGAAGTAAATATCCTTATTTCAAATCCTTGATAACAATCCGATTTCTTTAACATTTCACCAACAAGGCCCAGGCGCAGTACATACTTCCTCCTGATTTCCGCATCATTTTGTTCACGCCCCCATTCTAGCATCTCTAGGGAGACTGTACCTATCCCAGGACACTAATCTTCTCTCCCCTGCATGTGCTTGTGGAGACAGCCTCCCGTCGATCAGAAGCAGCCTCACTGCCTGCTCAAGGTGTGGACCGTTCCGGCAGGCGGGAGACGTCCACCTCTCGGTCAGGAAGCAGCACATTATGTCCCGAGACGGTGCCATGGACCCAGCTCCCTTCCACAGAGAACGCTGGCTCTTGGGAAGTCCATGCCCTGCGTGCTCTCCCGCCCCACCCAGGCCCACGTGGAGAGGGAAAGTACAGGCAGAAGGTGCCCCGAGCCTGTGCGCCTTCCGCGAAGCTCCAGAGAACACCGCCTGTCGGTCACTCACAGCAGAGACAGCCATTCTTCCCATCACCTGGGGCGCGGGCTTCCTGTCCCCAGGACAGTCCCTTCCCAACTGTGCTAAGCTGGGAATCCCCCACTCAGTGGCCTGGAATAGTCGTAGGCGTGCCTCCCACGCCGGGCCAGGTGGAAGTCTTTGTCACCCGCTGGCAGGCGGTGAGCGAGAAGGGGAGGACCGCACGCCGGGACTTTGAGGGACTGCTCACCCACCACCAGAGTACGTGTAAACGTACCTCTCTCCTCAATGACTGTGGGCTCCTCCAAAGAAATAAGGAAATATATATATATATAATGTTTCCAGTGTGTAGCAGAAATTAAGGGATTTGGCAGATGCCTAATAAATGTGGTTTAATGAACCAATAAGCAAATCTATCCCACAGAGAAAACGGTACATATTTAGAATTTACCAAAAGACTTCATGCTTGTGTATTTTTATTTTTATTGGGGGAAAACGTTCTTAGATTATTTAAGACAAAGCTTAGTCACCTCTTGGACTCAAATTCCTAATTTCTTCTATCCATCCACTATTACTCACCCAGACGTGGGCAATGAGATGTATGCATACTTTCTCTATTTCACAGATCACCTGCCTGCATGTCATGCTTGTTGCCGCCTTGTGAATATGATAATACTCGGCACAGGTTTTCCTGGTGCAATCACGACAATGCCATTCTCCCCCACTCCCCGCCCCAAGGGTCAAGTCAAGGTGAACCCATGCTGGGCAACAGTCTGGATAGTGTGACCCCAGAAACAAGACTGATGCAGATTAAACCCGAGGGTGATCCGCCAACGACCGATGGTCCTACCTCTACTTAACTAGAATCTGGAAACTCAGAAAGATTAAGAGAGACTTGAGTGCAGTTTCATAAGCCTTCAACCCACGTCGCCCTCGACAGCCAACTCTCTGAACGCAAATGGCAATATAAAGAAACCATTCATGCATCTCAGTGTTAAACAGCTATCCAACCGAGCCCAAGAAATAACACGGCCAGGAGTTGGAGGGAAATGACTAAGCAAGAGTTGCGAAATGGTTCGCAGCCTGAGGAATGACAGCCTGTGAGGAGCAGTGACATTCCACGCCTCCTCGCTGGGCAGGGCAGGCAGGGCGGCCTACAAACCAGCATGAAGATAAACCCAGGTGGGTCTTAATAAGGCCAATGACAAAGAACACCGGGCGGTGAATCCGACAGCGGGTACCACGAGCCTGCTGCCGATGACAGCAATGAATGAATAACCCATCTGGAACCCTCTGCCAGTGAGGCAGATGCCACTGAAGAACTGATAGGCTCGGGTCTCGGAGGGAACTCCTTCTGCACAGCCCAGAAAGATAAAGGAATTAAAAAGTGTGAACTGTTAAGGCCGATCCATTGATCCCTACGCCCAAATAGAAATGATCTATTATTTGAGTTAAAACAAACATCTGAAGTCAATTAAAAGTGTTGATAAAACAAAAAACAGATATACCATAAACATAATACATACAAGACCGGTATTTATTCTGTAAGAAGTAATGTTTTAAATGTTTTTTGCTCTGTTGCGAAATTAACGTTGTAGTTTAAGAGCCAAGTTGCATAAAATCATGGCAGCTGTGGGGTCAATTAAGTTTAGACTGGTTTAACTTCCAAATGAATTATTTTCTTCAAACAGTCTGTGTGTGTGTGTGTGTGTGTGTTCATTTGAGTCAGACTGGAAGCCCAGGGAGCAGCCCTTTTGAAAACACCTCGGAGTTCAAGTTGACATAAGTTGACAGTTTATGTGGTTCCCCCAAAATCTAATGCAGTATTAGGCCATGTTACTAGAGGTAGAGCGTTTAGGATGAGGGAGGTGACAGACCCACTCTGCTACGGACCTGTCATTGCAGGAGCATCGCGACAGTTCTGGACTCTGGGCTGTGTGGCTCTGACCAAGGCTGTCTTCTTTTCTCAGTCTACCCCAGCCCTAGACCATCTCGTCTCTGTTGCCACATCTGGTTTTGAAGGGAGTGTCCCGTACAATGTCACCTGGTTGACGGAGGAGGGGAATGTAGTCACGGCAGAAGTCCTCATGCAGGACCTGGGGAGGGAGGGAGATGCGCAGTGCTGATTCCCAATCTTGCGTGGCCCAGAGAGTGTCCTATTACCATCACCAAGGCTGCGTTTCAGCACTGCGGCTCCTGCACTCCCAGGGCTCCGAGCGTCACGTATCTATTGCGGTCTCCTTCAGGACTGTGTCTACAACCCATCGCTACTGGACAGGAGAAGGCTGTGGGGAGCTTCTGAGGACGTTCTGCCTCAGTGTTGGAACAGCAGTGAGGAAACGCCTTCTCTCTTCCTGCTGGATGTGACGAGAAAGCGGGCAACCCCGACTGCCACGAGCGGCCCTCCTGTCACCACACGGGGACCCACTTTGGGATGAAGCTGGTCCCGTGGGCCACAGACCAGAGGTGGAAGGAACCCGTTCTTGTTAACATCACCCAGCTGCTGAATCAGCCAACCTGAGGACCACTCTGCATCCGAATTTCCTGTCATGGGAGCTAAGAAACTGCTCAAGCCAGTTTGAACTGGATTTTCAGTAACGAAGTCACAAACAGCTGGTATTTTTCACCAGGTTGTTTGATTGTGATGAGGGCTTCGCACTGAACTATCCACGTTCCCTAAGGCCAGGCCCATCATTTAGTCTTATTCTCAGGCGAAGGGCCTAGACACTGGAGTCGGGAGGACGGAGCCCGAGTTCCAGCCCTACCACTGCGGGCTGTGTGACCTCGGACACGCCACTCACCCTTCCTGTGCAGCTGCCCCGTGTGCAGCCTCTGGCTGCTGCCGTCAGCATGTCACGTATCACAGGAAAGGACGTTGCGTCTTAAGGTCCTTTTGTACACTTGACATTTTGGTCTCAAGTCCTGGAGGGCACAGCACACTAAGGAGTTACTGTCCAGGACATGGCTTCTAAATGTCATTGTAGGAGCAAGGAAAGTGATCTTCTGTGTCCCCTCAGGGCATCTGAAAAGGCTTCTTAAACCTGCTCTTTCAACTAGTTATTCTAAAGACATGTCAAGTGTCTGAGGATGCAATATACCAGAAGGACCCTATGGCAAGGGGACAAACAGTCTAGGTAATACCTAAAGCACCTTCGTCCAGATTTATTTCTCTCCCAAGGAAAGATCAGTCAGCGGACACCTGCAAGTCACGCAGCCTGGAAATCTAAAACTAGCTTTTTCATTAAAGGCTGTGTCCCTAAAACGTGAGACGGAGAAACGAGTAAGCAGGTCACTTAGGTCTGGGTTTCGGCCACAGTTATCCGGTGGCTCTAGGTAATGTGTGAATCAAGGTTTGGTTGGATGGGCTGTAGTGAATTTAGTGGTTTTTAGCATGAGAAGTGTAAAGATGGATTGATATTTCCAGTTAAAAAAAAAAAAAAGTCATCCCCGGGTCTGCGCCTAACTCAATCACAGAGTATCTGCTCACCTCCCAGAAGGACAGCTTAATTTTAAATTATCAACAACATTTCCCACCCCCTTCCACGGCCCTCAAGGCAAGGCTCTACTGTGTCCACCGCAGAGCAGGCCCCTGCCTCCGGAGGCAGTTTCACCCCCAGCTGCCTTGCCAGCCAGCTTTCCAACCCTCCATCAAAGCCTAAACTCCTGAAGCTATCAGGCGGAAGTATCCACCAAAAAAATAAAAACAAAACAATCGCATCCTAGAGAGTAACACTTCCGAGCTTCCTGCGACGCTAAGTACACAAAACCGTGTAGGGCGGCGGGTCTGGAAGGGGTGCACCTCACCCTCCGCCTCGCGCTGACGTCCTGTCCTCAGCGGGCGCCTCGACCTGTCAAACCCGAGCCGCGCTCGCCACATCAGCATCTCACGAAGCAGCCCGGAGGTGGCTAAACTGATAAACCAGGGTGTGTAAATCAGGCGGCTTTTCAGCCCCCAACATGTTCGCAAAAAAAAATCAGAGACCCGGGGAAACGTTCTGAAGGCGCTGCTGCGGGTTCCGACGCTTTTGTTTAGACGTGGCCAACCTGGCTCCCGCGACTCAAACCAAAAACGCTTTGCGCGGACGGGGTTTTCAGTTACTCTGCTCCCTCTGCGGTCCTGTGATCACAGCCGCTGCTCCGAACAAGGCGGCGTTGTTACATCACCAGCTGCGCACTGAGCCAGCAGCGAACACTCCGCACGCAAAGGCTCTAGTGTCTCACCAGTTGTCTCTTTCAGGAAAAACAGCCATGGAATCGGACTTTTTCTTCTCATTTTGGGGAGAATAACACATTTTCCTTAATTTTTATTTAGTACTATGTCATCTTTTAAAAAAATTATAAAATATAAAAGTTCATAAAAATCATTAAATTTTTTTCAAAATATTACAGCTGTCCCTTTTTCTCCCCATAAAATCATTCAATTTTAATGTAAGTCACCTGGTACTTTTACCAAAACAACACCGTCTAGATTATTTTATTAACGCCATTTTTTTTTTCTACCTTGCTTTCTACATACTTGTCTAAGTGAATGCTTATGTGATGCATCACACCTAGAACTGTGAGGATCTAACTATGCAGTGTAACAAATGCCTATGAATTAGTCATCAGTTTATGGGCACAATAAAATCAATCCTATTACTTACTATGCTGTTAATGAGAGCCTTTTGCTAGCTAGTACTTCTGGCTGAGAAAATAAAGTGATATCACTGTATAGCATCTAGATTACGCCCTTAGGTGTCCACTGAAATATGCTCAGATTAAAGTATAGCTACTTATGTTTTTATTCTCGGTAAATTTCTGATTCAAGGAGCATATAAATCATATTTTAAACCACACATCTCCTTCGTCAATCAGAAATCCAAAACGCATTTATTAAGCACAGAACCCACACGAACTTCTTTTCTCTACGTAAGAGAAATACCAAGAAGTAAAATTTGTGGAAAGCTCTTGGTGGCTTATGAGCTGTTTGATGAATTAAGGCATTTGTGGAGATGTAATTTAAAGTACTGTGAGATATGTTACAACAGCTAAATGAGTCATGACAACTAATCCAAAATCATTTTGACGAAATCACCTCATATTCCGATCTCCCTACATCACTGATTTCTCCTTTTGGCCACACAAGCTAAAAAAGACACAGTATGTAAGCCACAGGACTATGGATTTGACCAGTTAATGCTGGTGTGCCACTTACGGGAAGGATCTCCTGATGTATCACCACCACCTGCTTCCATGGGCTTTCCTGACGTACCCTGTTCAACACCCTATAGAACCAAGAAGGAATCCTGCAGAGACATACGAATGAATTCTTCTGCTGGCTTTGAACAACTGTAGTCCGTTTTGTTTGTTTTTAATGAGCACATTCTGTTCTAGTCTTATTTATATTTAGGGAGATTTTCCTCTTACTGCAGCTTCTCAGAGATTACTTTTATTTATTTAGTTTCACTTGCCAATGACACACAGTTGAGGAGGGTCAGACTCGGCTCTCCTTACACAGGGATGAGTCCTCTTGTAACACAATGTCCGACTAAAAGCAATCAATATTTACACGGCCAATACTTCTTTACTTATCTGAAAGATTTTCAAAGAAATGTTTCCTCCTGTGTCAAAGAACAAAGCAGGGATTTAGTTTAACATGATGAATGCTGTGGCTAAAGAAAGAAATCGCTAGATCGTTGAGCATCAATAGCATGATCGACGTAGTTTAACACGAACAGGCATAAAAAACTGACTAGCAAAGGAGAGCAGGACGCCCGGCATCCGTGTGGGCCGGGGATGGGGGACACTCTATGCTGTGGCCATGCCTTAAGGGAAAGGAGTGGAAAACAGGCGAGGAAACCTATTTATCTCGGGAGAAATCAAGGGTGCACAGAGCGTGCTCGCGGAAAATAAGTCGACAGCTCAGATTTCAAAGACTCGGTGGGAGAGCAGCTTTGAAGAGCAGGTTAGGGTATTTTAGAAGCTGTTGGATAGAAAGATTTCAAATTCAGTTCTTACCCAACTGTATCTGAGGACAGGAGCCACGTCTTATTTATTTCTGCAGTTTCCTGCTAGCCTAGCCCGCGGCCTGTCCGAGAGCAGGAGCCGTGTGTGTGTGTGTGTGTGTGTGTGTGTGTGTGTGTGTGTGAGAGTGTGTGTGTGTAACTGCGATGACGTCTACTGAAAATGTTCATTACAGTCTTTCAGTGGAGACATGACATGAGAAAATAATTTCTTAAGAAGAGTCACCCAGCTAAGCAAGATGCACGCGATAGGGAGGAGGCTGATGAGGGGGTAGGGAGGCCGCGCAGGACTCAGGAAAGTTGTTTCAGCAGAAGTTAAGCACCTCTTCCAGGTTTATTTTCAAAGACAAGATGGTACTTAAGGTCGGCGCACATGGCGACGCTCACGTATTCATTAGCCCAGCACATGACCGTGTGAACACAAGTAATGACGAGGTTTGAAATTATTATCAGCCAATAGCATCTAAGTCGCTGCCAAGCATCTCCACCAAATTTAGAAAGCGTCAGGACCTACGTCTGCGGGCTCTCGGAGGAAGGTTTTCCTGGAGAAGCTAGAACACTTTCAAGTCTTCTGCGGAGAGTACCTCTTCGAATGTAAATGACCATATGGATACTTCACAGAAGGGCTGAAACTCCTTTAAAATAAGGTTTTGGTGAAGGGATCAACTAAAGAAGGTACATGCACACCCAGTGGACATGGACTATAGTTTGGTGAAGGGCCATGGAGCGGGAGGCGGGGGTGGGTGGAGGTGGGCAAGGGGGAGGGGGGGGACACCTACAATCAAGTCAACATTAAAATTTTTAATTAAAAAAAAGCAGAAAAAATAAGGTTCTGATAAGAATGTAGTTCTGTCGAAAATGCAAGGCACACGGAAAACGGAGGCAAATGCTGCAAACTGGCTCCGGGCATCTAGTTCACTGGAAGAAACACTGTTTGAGGCTAAAGCCGGTGCTCCCGCTGGTGTTTATTTAAATCACCAATTGTACAAGCCAGTTGCGTCTATCGGCTTGGCTTTAACACGAGGGTCACGTGGGACGTTTTACAGTTTTCCTCTCCTCCCGGGAAGGACACCGTGGTCCTTCTGCAGACGCCCCACTCATCCCATCAGGAGCACAGCTGAGCTTCCAACGGGGACACCAGGCCGGACTGCACTCGGGCACCAGCTAAACGGGAGATTAAACAAGCTACAGGCTGCCTCCAGGAGGAAAAGCAGCCAAATTGCTATGGGATGACTCACAGGCATGGCTCCTAAGACTCCCACGCCTCCGTCCTTCGCTCCTCCCAGTCACCTACTAATTGACTATCTAAAATGGTCCCAAAGAGGAAAATCTTGTTTGAAAGCAGGCCTCCCTGTGATTCAGAAGTGATGAAGGCGCCTTTGGGCTTCCTGTCCTCCCCAGAGGCAGCGCGGAGCTGGTTTAAAATAAGGTCTTAAGCCCTAGACAGTTTGTATCTAGTGGCTAGAGGATCAGCCTGGGGACTGAAGGGTCCCAAGTTCGATTCCTGCCAAGGGCACGCACCCAGTTGCAGGCTCGATCCCTGGCCCCATTGGGGCACATGAGGGAGGCAACCAGTCGATGTCTCTCTCTCTCTCTTCTTTCCACTCTCCCTGAAAAGCAATGCAAAAAAAAAAAAAAATACATATATATATAGGATTAAAAAAATAAATTTGGTTTCTATAGGAGTCTGGGCTCCATCAAAGAAATTTTGATTGGAATGGGTAAACCTAGGGGAAGCGTCAGAGACAGAGTGTAAACAATCCCTTTAAGATTTTAGTTGTAAAAACCAGAAAAAAGGGGGGTGGTGACTGCAGGGAGATGCGGGGACTTAAGGAAGGGGCTACTAAAAGGAGAGGTGCCCCGGCGTGCTTCTTGGCGGGAGTCTAATACAGAGGATGTTGAGATAAGGGATGGACTGCAGGAGCCAGGTCCTTTACAACGTGGGAGGCGTGGGTCGCAGTGGACAATTCAAGACGATGATTGTTTTAGATAAGAGCCCCGGGTGTGGCTCCTCCTCATATGAATTGATCAAACACACGGCGAGAGCAGGCAGGATCAAGCCTCACTGAGCACTCAGAGTGTACCTGGCTACCTGGCACGGTTTTAATCACTTGCCATATGCTGACTAAACAACCTTTGAAAACTACTTTCAGTTGCTGAGCAGGGCCCCTCCCAAACCTGGAGAGGTATTTTCCCAGAGCAAAAGATGCCCATAACCTGGCTCGTCCTCAGAGGGGCATCCTGCCTGCACCTCCCTCCTGACAGGATCGCAGCTCAGATATCTTAGCAAAGGACAGCAAGAAGGTAGCTTTTCTTATTCTAAAAATATGGGGGTGGAAGGGAATCCACCTTCCCCTTAGCCATTCCATGTGATTCATTCAAATCCTAACTAACAATTCTGGGCTTTCAATTCATACGGGCGACAGCTGCTCCTATCAAGTTTGGAAACTGTTCCAAACAACTCTTTTCCCAAAGGGCCAGTTATTAAAACGCCTTTTGTGCCTCCCTCACCCCCCCTCCATCTCACCCTCTCCTCTCCTTGACTGGTCCTCAGAGGTTTTGCCAAGACAACATCAAAACTTTTCTCTTTCCCTCCTTTACTAATCAAGAAGTAAATCCCTGCCCGGGCCAGTTTGGCTCAGTGGTTAGAGCGACAGCCCGAGGACTGAAGGGTCCCGGGTTTGATTCCGGCTAACAGCACGTCCCTCGGTTGCAGGCCTGATCCCTGGTGAGAGGCAACCAATGGATGTGTGTGTGTCTCTCTCTCCCTTCCACTCTCTCTGAAAAGCAATGGAAAAAATATCCTCAGCTGAGGATTAAAAAATAAAGAAGCAGCATTCCTCCCGTCACGATTTTCAGGTAAAGTCCTGCGTCCTGCAAGACAATATTTGACATACACTGTGTTCTGTTTTCCAAAATGACTTCTATCCCAGTCACACCAAAAAAAAAAAAAGCCTTAAATTATAAAAAGTCAAACTGCTCAACCTAATTATGAAAATCTATGTAAAAATCCCGAGGATTTCAGCAGCAGCGTTACTGTTATTCTAAATCACACACAGCCCTCACCGTCAGCACTCCAGCTTATTCTAGGCTATTATCTTTCACCTTTCATTCTGCTCAGTCAGTTCCACCCACTCCTCATCACGCTGCTCAGTAATCCTGTCAAAACAAAAAAATCAATTTGCTGCTTACGGGCCGCTAGGAGAGTGGCTGATCCGGCAATTCTTCCCTTTTATGGGAGAGAAATGAGGGTGGAAACAAGCTCTCCTCTGTGCAGCCCTGCATGGGCCGGGTGGATTTCTAATACAGGTGCTGTGTCATTTCAGACAATTTACAGAGACGGCCGAGTTTTACTCAAACCTCATTAAAATGGAAATGTTTGTTAAAATTGGAGAGCACTTGCTCGATGGTGCATTAGTTTGCTCACCAAATGCATTTACTTTTCAGGTAATACGACCAAAATAAATGCTACTGAAGGAGAGGACTTACATGTGCCCAGAACTAGACCAGGGACAAAGACAATGGAAATCAAAAAAGATTTTAGGCCCATAGGTAGCTTTTGGTCTTAGATGTTAAAGCAGCTTAACGGAAGGCTAGGGCTGCTGGTACCTGGGCCACGTGGGGGAAGGAAGGGTTAGAGATACTGTCAGGGTTTGGGCATATGGAATATAGTCAATAATATTGGAATAATTACGGATGGTGCCAGGTGGGTACTGGAAATATCAGGGGAAACATTTTGTAAAGTATGTGGCTGTCTAACCACCATGCCGTACACCTGAAACTAATCCAAAATAACACTGAATGTAAACTGTAATGAAAAAACGTATACAAAGATTTTGTCAAGACTTGGAAATTATACCCCAAAACTTGGAATTAAGGACTGCCCTCTGAAAAAAGTGGAAACTGTGAAATTAAGAGGTGAATGTCCTTCACCTCTAAAGATAGAGCCTGAATGGACCACCAAGGTTCTTAGTTCTTCCATTCTCGTAACAGCTCTCTCCGTGGTAAATTATTAAGTTGGCATTCTGGTGTCTACCTAAGTCTTGTTTGGATTTTAGTTGTCGCTACACGGTCTCCCCGGACCTGTTTAAACTCGAACACCAAGTGGAATGCGCCTTTGGCCTTCCTAGTAGAGGACAAGCGGCCTAGCAGTCGGTGGAGGCCCTGCCTGGCCTTCTCTGTCCCAGCCAGACATTCATTAGGCCACAGTGGCACCACGCCTGTCCCCAGATAAGCAAGGGTAGTTTAAGAAGAGTAAACACAAAGCAAGAGTCAATACAAAGAGGATGTTTACGGAGGGGCAAGGCAGGTAGAAATGTTGACATGAACAAACGCTGATGACTTGCTACCCAATCAATCAACCCGAGGGGGCAAAAAAGTTAGGGAAGAAAATAATCGAAGTGACCAGAAAGCTCTGACGGAAAGGTGGGGGAAGAGGTAACCTAAGGGAAGGTCGTGATGAATGGCAAACGATCGGAGCAAGTCCGACGGCCCCGGCTTTCTTGAGATAGGTGATATCTACATGGTTTAGGATTCAATGCTGGTTTTTAGTTGTTTTTCTAACAGTTCAGTTTAGGGTCAAGAGACCCTGAGCTTAACCGGGATCTCCAATGTCTCAATAGCTTTTTACAGGTCTATTGTCACTTAGTAGTTAACCTATTTATATTGTGTTTTTGAGAAGTATAAATGAGCACAACTGCAATTAAATCTACAACTTACTATGTAACGTCAAATAAACATGATTTTCTAAAATCATGCAACATGGAGACCTTGGAACTTCATAATCACACGGTCCTTTATTGCTGATGAGATAAAAGAGAGATTATGAATGTATGGAGCTAGGAGCTGGGATAGTAAATATTGATTTCATATGTAGTTTGACCTTAAGACCGTATTATGAACGTCTAATTTATAGATTCCTGAATGACTACTCACTCAGGTGTCTATACACATTTTGGAATTATGGTTGCTACAAAAATTCAGAGTTGTCATTTACGGTGTAGAGGCAGCCAAAAAAAAAAGAAAAAGAGAGAGAACAATAAAAACTCAAGTTAAAGTAACAAGTTTTGTTGTTTTTAAGAAACGACAAGCGCATGCGCCCCCTAAAATCCCAGCGCGAATGGACTAACTCGACTCTTCCAGAAAAGCAACAAGGCCTCGCCTGGAAGAAATCGCTTGTTGAGGGTGACAAGGGCCCCAGGGGCACCCCTGGGGGAAACGGGGGACAGTTCCCATCGCCAGCCCTCCCCGGGTCTGCACATCCAATTCCACCCCCCGGGGGTGGGGCGGGGGAGGGGCCGTAAAGAAGGGCCCGGGCCTGGGCCACCCTCTGGGAGACCTCACCCTGCGCCCTGGGGTGCGCCGGCCTCGGGGCCTTTACAGCCTTAGAGTCACTCACTGTCCTGCGCGGGGCTGCACAGCGACGTCCTGGTCAACCGCAGGCGGCACGGAGCGGGGGCGGGGGGTCCCGCGACGTTAAAAAGGCGCCCACAAATTCCTGGGGTGCCCTGGCGTCGGCGTGACGTAGTTGCGGACGGCGTGACGTAGTTGCGGCCGACGTTACGTTGACGTCGTCGCAGCCGCCCGACGTCGTCGCAGCCGCCCCGACGTCGTCGCAGCCGCCCTGACGTCGTCTCAGCCGACCTGACGTCGTCGCAGCTGCCCTGACGTCACAGCCGCCCGGCCTGGCCCGACGTCGGCGGCGCAGCTGTGAGGTGAGCCGCCTGGTTTGCGGGGGCGCAGGTGCGCACGAGCCACAGCTGGGTGCGGACCCTAACTGCCGGGCCTGGCGCCCAGGGGCGGCGCTGCGGTTCGCGTTCGAGGACTGCGGAGCGTGCGCTGGCTGCTGGAGCGCAGGGCAGGGCCCTGGAGAGGCCGCCGAGCTGGGCCGGGCAGCCCGGCCGCCCCTGCGCCGAGCCTCTTCAGTGCATTTATTGTTGCTCTCGGGCTCGGTCTAGCCGCCTGCCGGTTGGTGAATGTCGCGTCGCCCAGGGTCACAGTTGTGACCTGTCCTGCGCCTTCTTCACATCCACGACTCGCCCAAAGCTCCTTCCAGCCCAGCAGGCCGCGGGCCTGGCCCGTGCCCTAACGGGTGCACCGTTTTTTATCTTTTACGCCGTGTCTTCCCTGCACCCTTTCTAGGTGTAAATATGTGTAAATACACAGATGCCGCCCCGTCACGGTCCCCGCGTGCTCGGCGCTAGGCTGTACCTGGCGGCCCAGGTGAGCGGGAGGCTGGTTCGTCTCGGTGACGTTCGCGTGACGTCACCTGGCCACGCGTTTCTCAGAGCATCTCCCCGTGGGGGAGAGGTGCGTGACTGAGGAGAGCTTAAGGGTGTGACGGGAATTCAGATGAAACAAGTGGTCAGCTTAGGCTAGTTTATAAAAGAAAGGTAGTCGACAAGGTTGTTGAAGGAGCTCAACTATGTTAAATAGCCAAAAAAAAAGTCTAAGCACTGAGAAATTTCTGGTTTTAGCTTTTTTTCCCTGAACTGTTTTCTATTTTCCTGTTGTAGACATTAGAAAAATAGACCATTAGTTATTTTCTAAGTCATTTTTTTCTGAATAGCTTGTCAATAAAGAGAGTGAACCAGAATACAACATTTATCGACAGCCCGAGTGACCTTTAAACATGTTCAGTGTTGCCTTGCATATCGAGTGATAAAATAACCGAGGGAGCTGTAAACGCTGAACTATGCAATTTTACATCATAATTCCCCGGGGCCCGATGCTAAATACATTTAGGCCTCTAAACAATGTAACCCAAATTTGACAAATAGTATCCACTTAATATTTTTTTAATACATCAGTGAATAAAACAAAAATACTTATAAAATCCAAATTGTCACATGAATTTTAAGACAGAATTACAGTATCCATTAAACATGTTCCAAGTCGCTAGTATATCAAATATATGACCCTAGAAATGATAGACAGCTTCCTTATATAAAACACATAGAATACAGAAATGATTAGAGTAAGACAATAACCAAATTATTCCTTGGCTACCAATGGTTAATTATATAATTAACTTTTATTTTATCACACGCCTTTGGTAATTAAAAAATGAGACATCCTTCTGGTACATACTGTAACAGACTTTTTTTTTTTTTAAGTGCTATCTCTCCGTTGTGTTATTACTGAGGTGGAGAGCAGGGATCAGGAACTGATTAGTAATCCATTAGGTGAGTGGGAGCCATGCGTCCAGAGGATGAGGTGCTTGCTAGAAATAAGGAACATCTGCTGTTCTAGACGTGAAGCCGAGAAGCAGGGCTGCTTGTGTAATACGATGGGATTAACAAAGCACTTCCCTTCTGTAGAATTTACGTCGAGTTCCCCAGTCAGCAAGGTGAAACAAGTCACCGATACACCCTATCTGCTGCTGAAAGTAGCCATTGTGCCAAAACAAAGTTTTCTTTTTAATCTTTTCCTTTTACTCATTAATCACATATTTTTGAAGCTCTTCCGTACATATAGGGACAGACTAGATAAAGAACTGTCCGTGAGCACACAGTGCCACGGTCCACTCGGCTCAGAAGCGGGGCTTGGTGTTGAGCTGGGCGTTTAGGATCAAGAATGAGAGATTAGAGGGAAATTATGGGAAAGAAATCATACCACGTACACTAGGCTAAAAATCTATCAAAATAGAGTTTAGTTCACTGTAAGACACACGGCAGTGCTGGTAGTGACCCCTAGCTAAATGCTTTGAGACTTTTCCTCCATAATTCCTCCGAGAGTTTCCTTAACGCCCCACTTCCCAATGTGCTCCATCGTCCAAGTTTGGTGTGTTTCGAGTCTCAGCATCGCTGCGAAGTTCCTGGGTGAAAAGGGCCCAAAAAGTCAAGTCTCTGCATTCGTAGAGCCCAGCCAGCTGCTGCCAGAGCCCTTTTTAACTTCCCTGCAATGATCCCAGGTTAGTCAGAGGACCTGGGTGTCCCCACCCTCCAAACCCCCTGCACCCCTCACTTCTCCTGCCCTCCCAGTCCCCAGAAGCATAAAGACAGAAGGTGGAGTTCCCCGTTGCTACTCTGCAGCTGAGGCCCACGAACCTAGAAGCCACATGGGGTAGGAGACAGAACCGCTGGCTTTTAGAAGAACCTTTGACTCTCCTTTGCTCTGCATGTCATCTTCTCTCTGTTTCTCTTCTTCCCTGTCGCCCCAGCCCCCAACCACACACACACACACACAACTGCATCATCCTGCCAAGGTGTTGATGGGATTAAATAAGATAACACAGGTAGGCGCTTTACATAGTGCTCAATAAACGGTGGTAGTGAGTTATCTTAACTATTTAAACCTGTGTTAACCTGGTTAAACATGGTGGTGGAGAGAAAAGGGAAAGGACCCTAAACATCCAAAACCCTAAAGATAGGCCTGTCCAAAGAGCTCTGATTTTGATTCATCTCCACTCAAACGAGGGCGACATATGTTTTCTGCCGGCATCCCGGCACATGCCCGACACATAACTGTTGAGTTGGTTCACTTGGAAACCATTGGTCTAATGGAAAAAAATAGTCTAAGGTGAAATCGAGGTCCCGTCATCTGTCTGACTCTGATATTTGGGCAAGTTATTGAACTAGGTCTTGCCTTCATTTACTTGCTAGTCGAGATGTATGATGATTTTGTAATGCTCGCCTCTGCTTAGCCGGGAGAACAGTCGTGGAGGAAAGCAAGATACAGGCGTGCCTCCCGCAGCACAGATGGAAACGAAGACATTCTCATGGCAATACAGTGTGTTTTCGGGCTAATGATACCCACCTCTCCTGGGGTTACTTTGAGAATCAGAAATAATACAGGTATAATCCTTGCACAGTGACTGACATAAACTAAGAGACGGATAAATTACAGCTATTATTTTGATGACGACGATTATTGAGGGACTTTAAAGCAATTCCTGCCTCTTGTGTAAAGGGCTGTGTCGGAACAGCTGTACAAACAGTGGTCGAGTTCCTTGGAATTAATAGAAAATGTTCGCGTCTCCGCTTTCGGGAGCCCACACCGTGTCCTCGTTTGCTAAATGAGAACACCATGTGCGATGGAAATGAGTCAGTTCTGCCCAGCCTTCCTTCGCATGTCACAGAATGCAGCGTAGTATTAATTAGCTGCCACCATGGCTCCTCAAGACGCGTGCTGATGTGTTTCCTCAGAATCGCCTTGCAGAATAAACGGGACGTTTATTTTTACCACCACACCTTGAGCGTCATCCATGGTGTATAAAGTCCAACAGCCACTAAGAAACTCCCAAAGAAAACACTGTGACCGTCTCTTTACAGGGTTATCACTTGGTCAGTCTGATCGGGGATGGTTTTGTGAAATTTCTCCAGCTTTGTTTTATGCGTGAAGTATATTATTCTCAGCTGACATGTTTTCATCATGTTATTAGCTTATTTAATCTTTACACTGCCCCATGAGAGAGGTAAGTAGGTGTCATGATCTCTGTTTTACAGCTTGAAAAACTGGCGTGCCATTTGGCTAAGTCACTGTGATTAAGACAGAACTATACTCCAAGTCCCTGGGTCTAGCTTCCTTCCATTGCATTCTGTGATTTCCACTTTTCTCTGGTGCTCCAAGAAAATAAAATGTCTAAAAAGTCCACCTTTTTTTTTTAAAAAGATCACAAATAATACATTCAGATGGATAGAATACACATTACTCTAGGGAGTTGGTCTAGTGTTGCTATTAGTAATATATAAGATGGAGGTAACTCGACATTTCAGAGGAAAAACCTCCGTCATCAGCAAAGATAAGACCTTATGTGTCAGGCAGCTGAAGCTGTTGAGCTTCAGGTCAAAAGTCTGGGTTCCAGGCTAATTCTGACTCTCATTCTTGGTGTGACTGGGATAAACACCTTATCTCTCTGGGATCCGGTTTTATCACCTGTGGAGTAAGGGAGTGGGCCGAAACATACTGGCAGATGTTGAAGTGACCATAATTACAAGTCAACAGTTGACTACGTGGAGCTAATCACCTCTTTAGCAATAATTTACTAGCATAAAAAACGCTGATAAGCGCCCCGGCCCATGTGGCTCCGTTGGCTGGGCATCCCCTGCACCTGGGGGTTGCTGGTTCAGCTCCTGGTCAGGGCCTGTGTCAGGTCGCAAGCGTGGTCCCAGGTGGGGATGCGCAGGAGGCAGGCTATCGGTGTTTCTTTCTCTCTCTTCCTTTCCCCGTCTCTAAAAAACCCTGATAAACATAAAGATCAGAGAGCTAATAAGTGAAATAAGCCAGTCAGAGAAAGACAGGTACCGTGTGATTTCACTCAGACGTGGAATCAAATGAACAAAATAAACTAACAGACAAAATGAAAGCAGACTCGTGGGTACAGAGAACAGACTGACAGCCGTCAGAGGGGAGGGGGATTGTGGGGCTGGGTGAAAAAGGTGACGGGATTAAGCAAAAAAAGAAAATGTTATATATATACATATATATATATATACATATATGGACACAGACAACTGAATGGTGATTACCCGATTGAAAGGGGGGCTTTGAAGAGGGTATAGGGAGGGTAAGTGGTGGTGGAAGGAGACTTGGCTTGGGGTGGTGAACACGTATTATGATATAGAGATGATGTATTATGGAGTTGTACACCTGAAACCTATATAATTTTACCACCTGTCACCCCAGTAAATTCAGTGAAAAAGAGAAAAAGAGAGCTAAGACTAATAACATGCATAGTAGTTTTCTATATAATAACATACATGGACTGTCCTCGTGAATAAGTTGCACCAAGAGCCTCAGCCTGTCGGAGTCAGCGTTAGAGACGGTACCCATTCCTAGGGCTGTGACGTGTCCTTGTCTCTGCAGCTTTCTAACTCTGAGAGTCACACATTTCTCCTTCTTTGTCTCAGTTCGTCCCGCGGTCGGGGCAGCGAGGAGAAGGAGCCTCGCTCAGACCGTCGCCCGCCTCGAGAGATCCCCCCGGACGGGAAAGCCAGCCACTCCGACCGCTCGCTTCAGGACGAGCGTCCCTGCTTGTCCGCGCTTCCCACGCAAGTCCTCAAAATTTATTTTTTTTATGATTAGTTTTTACTCTTAAAATCTTTCCTGAAATTTATTCAAGCCTGGTTTTCACCTGTCCCATACACTGTCTCTTTTTTCCATTATTACTGTTGCCATTTAAAGTGATCAGAATTCCTTAGGGACAATATTTCCACTGTCTGTAGCTTTATTAACATGGAGCAAATGTATCTGTTTATCTTGCATTTTGATGAAGGTCCTTCTTAACGTTTTGCTCATCTTGAGAGAAATGAATTACCCTGTTCCTCGGAGGTTCCTTGAGAAAGGTCATTAAATGAATAATAGTAGATCCTTAATGTTTCTCTAGAGAAAGAAAGATGGTTTCAGGTGGCTGGACAGTAACTTCCTGACAGATCTAGAGAAGGGATCGTTTTGGATATAATGTTTCCTAATGTTTCTTTGGATAGAAACTTTGCAATAGTGTAAAAAAAAAAAAAAAAATACTATAGTTAGCTATATACTTATTTCCTTTACAGAATTCAAGGCTTGATACTTGATTTAGTTTATTAGTCATATCACAGCTATAAAGGAATAAAATTAAGTAAATAACCCTGATTCACACACTTCCTGGCTTTTACACTCAGTAGCTTTGTTTGTTTTCTTGTTTTCAACTTTTCTTAAAGTCATGATTGCTGCAGATGAAATTGCGTCAGACCATTTCCTAAACGACATTACGTAACGCCTCCCCTTTGATATTTTTAAAAAATTATTATTTCTTTTCAAAGTTGAGTAAGAAAAAATGTAGCGCAGGAAATCGCTCCACATTGGTCCTAGTCTAGCTTCCATCCAGAGATAAAATTTTAAATATCTGTTAGGCCATCTGGTCCTTACTCAAACAAAGTTATTTTTAAGAGGTTGGAGGTATTAACTTCTAAATCTCTGTCCCTTGTTTTATTTAAACAAAGTCTTTGAGACAGAGAATTGCCGTACTCACTCCTGGCGACCCACCTGCAACAGCCTGTATCCTGTTGCATATCAGACTAATCAAAATGACACCATTTAGGGTCCTAGTAACTGTTGCCACCATCCGATAACTAATCCTTAATGAGATGTTAAAGGTCGTTAATGATTTGATATAATCAACTTTGCTTGGAATTCTCGGACGTTCTCACACTCGCGGTCCCTCACTTGCTGAGTTACCTGACCCCCCATTTCAACAATATTGTTTTCTAAGTACTAGGGATACAGAAACAGTACTTGAGAAAGACCTGGTCAGTGCTTGCAGGTAGTTTGCCAACAGTGGATGAAACATAAAAAGATAATTTCAAGTCTTGGAGGGATGGCTCAGTTGGCTGGAGTGTCGTCCCTTACATCGAAAGGTTGTGGGTTCGATTCCTGGTGAGGGCACACGCCTGGGTCGTGGTTCCTTCCCCGGGCGGGGCGTGTGCAGGAGGCAGCCGATCCATGTTTCTCTCTCACCGCGATGTTTCTCTCTCGCTCGCTCATCAATAAACATATCCTCGGGCCAGGGTAAAAAAAGATAACTTCAGTACAGTGTGTATGTCAGGGCACATTCTGCAGGGAGAGAGTGGAAAGCTAGTTGGCTTTTAGGATTTTTTTTCCCTTTTCTCGAAAACGTTAAGCTTTAGTAAACACCTCTCAGGAAAGACATGTTCCCCTCTCACTGGAACTGGGACATCTTCTTACCTTCTCTCATTAAACCTTATTTGTCCTAGTTTGACGAGAACATGGGAAGCGATCAGAAAGCAAATGCACACTGACAGCCTTAGGGAGTTTGCTGCTGATTTCGGAGAGATGTGCAGGCCCCGTGTTAATATTGGGGGGGGTGAGAAGATCAGCTCCAGCCGTTGAAAACAGGAGGGAGCACCTGGTCCCTCTCTCACATTTACAGGTGAGGAGATGGAGGCTGGAGAGGCCACGGGGCTTGTCCAAGGCCGCACAGCCAGCTGGTGGCAGAGAGGCCCTCAAGGCCTGGTCTCCTGTCTCACTCACTCGCTCGTTCGTTCCCATAACGGACACATATAGAGCACCTACTGCATACGGATTGTGCAAAGCCCGGCGGAGGATTCCGGCTCTCTGCTCCAGCTCCTTCAGTTAATGCACCATCCCCTGCATCTTGTGGCAGCTGAAGAGTTAGTTACTCGGGAGAGACCACGTTTCTTGGAAGAGATGAAATGAACAAGATTAAGAGGCCTTGAATTAATGTGAAGTCGACGAGGTGACGTGGGTCCCGGGGGTGATACAGGGAATGAATCATCACGTACTGACTGGCAGGAACTAATGAATAATCGGCCCGGGATCAGAAGAGCAGCTCGGTGGAGTGAGGATAAGTGACCAGAACTGTGCCTTTGATCTTAATCTTAGGGACAAAGAGAGAACAGCAGCAGAAGGGAAGCAGCTCTTCCTAAAAAATGAAGGAAGGGGCCAAGATAGAAAAGTTGTTGCTGTCCATTGACCCCAAAAAGGGGGTTTGACATGTATCTTGTGGACCCTCTGTTTCCAAGTCTCACCCCTACAGAACCTGACTGCAGTGGAACTGTGCTGGAATTCCTATCGAAACCCCTTTAGGTTAAAAAAAAATGTGTGTCTGTGTGTGTATATATATATATATATATATATGTTTCTTTATTTAAAAAGTATATAAAATATATATAAAAAGTATATAAAATATATATACTTTTTATATAATTTTTTTTTTTAAATAAGTCAGGTTGTTGTCAGGCATCCAAGCTGCAACCAAAGTCATCTACAGTTGTAGGGATCTTTTTGGAAAGTCCGTGCCCACAAACAGGCTTTCGGAAGCAGGGTGTCTAGTTCCATGGAGCCTACAGACAGATCAAGTGCCGTCCCAGGAGGTGCACCCAATGCAATGAGCATCTTTGGGCTCTAAATCCTGTTATCCACAGAGGCTATGGCAAAATTTCCATGTTATCTCCACCCCAAAACTGCTGAAAACGAGAACTGGACTAGCACACATTCTTTGTTTGTTGGGGAGGGGGGGTTGGAGGATTTTTGTTATTTCCATTTCTGTTTGGACTGGTGGCTCTGGGAACTTCTTAGGAGTTCAGCTCTGTCAAGCTTTGGGCCAGAACACGCTGAATCAGGCCCTTTCCCCCAGTTTGTTTAGTTCCTCAGACGAGGTACACTCTGTGCATGTAAACACCGAGCCGCGTGAGAAAAGAGCTCCGGCGGTTGACCACAGCCGATTGGGCAAGTGGCTGTAACGCAAGGCTCCCCGGCGGACTGTTCAGAGGCAACTGACGCCTCCTGTCTCCTCCACGCGACCCTCCCGCTACCTTCTGAAAGGGCACTGGGGAGAATTTAGGCTCAGCCCGGCCGGCGTGGCTCAGCGGCTGAGCGTCGATCTAGGATCCGGGAGATCACCGTCTGATTCTGGGTCGGGGCACAGGCCCGGGTTGGGGGCTCGATCCCCAGTCGGGGGCTGCAGGAGGCAGCCGATCGATGACTCTCTCTTCATTGATGTTTCTCTCTCTCTCTCTCTCTCTCTCCCTGCCTCTCTCTGAAATCGATTAGAAAAAAACTATTAAAAAAAAAAAAAGATGTAGCCTACAACAGGCATGGCCAGGCAAACCTCAGTGCCTTCTGTAATGCCCTGAGCAGTTCCAGTGGGTCAGTGCGGCAGGAGCCCCCCTGGCCCCACAGCCCGCCGCGGGTACGCTCCCTGGTTCGACCACCTGCGGGAAGGCTGCGTGAGACACTCCTCTTAGCTTCATTTTTAAAATTCAGCTCGGAACATGGGCTTCATATAATGCAGGTCGGCTGGATTCGAACTCTGGATTCGGTCTCTCTCTCTTAGCTGTGTGTCTTCAGGCAAAGTACTCGACCTCTCAGACTTCCATAGTCAGCTGCAGTGCAGTCCAACTCAGTAAATATTTAGGAAACACCACAGACTGTGCCAGGCACAGGAGAGACAGACGGACAATCAACGTTGCACCAGCCCTGGCAGGTCAGGTCGGAGGAGCCTACAGAGTTCTCATGCACCAGGAACCAAACGAGACCGCCCAGGAGGAACCTCGTTGGGAGCTCTTGCTAAATTTGGAAAAACTGAGACCCGGATTCCTCCCCTGGAAACCACAAGGCTTTCCCTTTTGAGTAGGAGAAAGAAGAAAAGGGACCTGAGAGAGGGGGAACTTGGCAAGTACGCGGGGGATCCGCGGCACGGTCTTCCCTTTTGGGGGCTGAGGCGGGAAGTCCGGGAAGTCCTCCCGGAGAGAGAAGTGGGGAGGACGGCAGGTTCTCCTGGCCGGCGAGGGCCCCGGGGCAGCCTCTGCCCCTGGCCCACTGTGGACGCTGAGTCACCGCCCTCCTGTTGGCGCGGACAGAGGGTTGGGCCAGACACTGCTCACGTTCCAGAAAACCTTGACATGCCCCAAACTGTGCCACGGCCCAGCCTCCATCCACTCGCAGCTAAGGATGGTCCCACCACACGTTCCTCCCCAGAGATACCGAGATGGCCGTGTGTACAGGTCTGCAGGGGAGAAGACTGCCGTCAGCAAAATCACCAGTCCTGCCAGATGTGACGCCCGCTACACCCCCAAACGAGGAAACCCGGTGCTCTCCGGCTGTGTCTTCGCAAACATGCCTCTCTTTGTGGGTAGACCTGCCCCCAGCAGCTCTAGGAAAGGACCTTGTGGCTGGGTCGGCTCTAGGAGGGTGGACCTGAAGAGCTCATTAAATATTTGTTGGGTCAACAAATAAATGACTGAGCCAGAAATTACCCTGCACCTCCTCAGGCGGGCTCAGGTAGAACAGGCCGTGGCCGGGAGGCAGACAAGGCCTCTGGGAGGAAACAGTATATAAAGTGTGACCTGGAAAATGAGACGTTAGACAAACAAAAAGCACAAAACAAGGGCTGGGGTGAAATGAATTCAGTCAAAAGAGAAGAGACTACCTCAGGCCAAAGGAGCAGGGCAGAGATTGTAAACCTGCAGCCGATGACCTGGATTTCATCAGCAGAGGTGTTTTATTTGGCCACAGAGCTGGCTCACATTTAAAAATGAGCATCTCTATTAAAACCTGTAATTTCAGTGTCTCTTTAAATATTTGAAAGGAGCCTAAATAAGGCGGATGGCTGAGAGGGCCTCGGGCGCATCCGAGACATTGAAAGTGTAGCAGGGACAGTGGAGACGGGAAACGTCCAAAGCTCAAAGGCCTTTGGGTGTCATCTTAAGGAGTTTGAACTCGATCCTGAGAGCAGCAAGGAGCCCCCCAAAGTGCCTCAAGCAAGTGAGCTGAGTTGCCCCTGTTTGTGGTCAAGACCCTCCTGGTGGAAGTTCGAGGAGTTCGCTGGGGTTGTGCAAGACCAGAGGCTAAGTGACCAGTCTCGAGATAATCACCGACATCCAGACAAGACAGGATGCTGGCCTAGATGAGCCAGGCGCGGCCACGGGAAAGGGGAGATTCCAGAGGCATCAGGCCTCCCTGCCTTGTTCCTGGTCACCCACACTCGTCTGGGTGGCAGGGAGCCCAGTGAGACATTTCCCCGGCTTCCTTTTCAGGCCCTTTCAGTTTCCCAGAACCAGTCCTGGACTGTCTTCCTGTACGTGGTTAGGTCAGAAAAATAAGTAGGCGCTCTCCCTCCAGGGAGCACGCCCATGCCGTTCCCTCCCCCTGTCATCCCCCCACGGGCAGGCATCTCCTAACCTCTGAGGGGCCCCACAAGACTGGCACCCAGGGGAGCCATGGGCAGTGCAGGCCGTCCCGGGCTCACCCCCTGAACCTGTCTCCAAGGCCCCCTTTTCCCTGACTCCCCCGTGAGCCAAAACAGCCGGCCTGGGCTCTCCTGTAGCTTCTTCTGTGTCCTTCCTTGTTTCACTGTCCTGAGTGTGTTTTTGCCGCAGTCAGTAAATTCTTGCTTGATTTTCTAAAAGACAAAAATAAAGAGAAATCTATTTCTTCTCCACGTGCATTCAATTCAGTGCATCTACCAGGAGATAGAATTAACAGAATTTAGGTGACGCAGGACAGGCGCTTACCTTGCGGAGTGTTGTACAGCGGGTTTAGTATGTAAAATACCTCACACCGTCCAAAGTGGAGGCAGGAGCCAGTATTACTTGTACACGTCTCCCCCCCCCCCCCCCCCCCGTCCCCGATTAGGCGAGGGCATCCTTGCATCAGAAACCTCAAGCTCAGGCCTTCCTTCCACATTTACTTAGAAACTAGCATATGAAAAGCACCTCACCCTTGGTGCACACCAGCATCCCCTGCACGCCGTGGCCGACCCCCGGGAATTTTGATCCGCGTTGAGACGTTACCTGCGCGTCGGGAAAGCAGGCGTGGGCAGATGTTCTCGGGCCCACACAGAAACTCCAGGTGGGGTCAGCCCGGCGGAGCTGGAAGGCCGTCTGGCAGGAGACTTACCGTTCCGCTCTCTTCAGCCCTTCTGGCAGTTTAATCGGCGCGACCCGTAGTCGCGGTGAAAGCAGAAGTAGACTTTATGTTGAAGACTTTGTTCGGATCCGGTAATGCTTTGGGCGCTGCCTGACGTCTGAGGAGAGACCGCACGTAGAAAGCAAACGTAAGAAAAGCAGCGAGAAAGAGCCAAGCAGTAAATGGCTCCCCTCTTCCAAGGTGCTGGTTTCACGTAAAGGGGGGCGTCAGGGGCCTTCGTTCTGACCCCCGTGGTGTCTGCTGCGAGCCACGTGAAGCTGAAGCGGGAATCGGGTAAAGGGCGGCTGTCGATTCGACCCCCACTCTCTCGGGAAAACGGGGCAGGAGGAGGCCACACGGGCGGGCGATGCCGAGAGACGGGCTCACTGTCACGTGAGTCACTTGCTCAGGTTCCTGCGGCGGCGAGTGTTTTATAATCAGGGAAAGCAGGTACTTGTCAGAAAGTTTCTTTGGACAACATCCCTGTGAGTTGACGAGAGAGTTGTTCCTGGGGCTCTGACGGGTGCCGGCCAGTTGTCAGGGGGCTCCTGTCGTTGCGACATCCGTCTCCTCCTCGCGGGTACAGAGAAGGGGGGACATCGGACGTGGGGGCGGGGGAGCTAATGCAGGCAGGGGGCAGAACAGGCCCACGGACCGGAGGCACCCAGCCGGATTAACTTGGGAAATTCATGTCAATAAACCAACGAGCGCTTTCGGTGGGAGCGTGTACAGTTGCCCGGATAAACGGAAACCCATTGCACGTGGCAGAGCAGCCACCCTGCGAGCGGGCGGGCAGGGCCTGCCTGTGTCTCGCCACCCGAAGGCGCGAAACGGCCTTTGAAGCTCTCCCGTGACGGGAGGAACTGGACCAGTCGCCCTCGGCGGGCGAGCGGCTCTGGCCCGTGAACTCTGACTCCTTTGCAGCTAACTAACTATATTTCCCCGAGAAAGGCACAGTAACTGAAAAAAATAACCTCTAGAAAGAAATGTGATCTTCTAAGTATATCTGGGAAACTGTATTTTACTCTTTTTTTTTTTTTTGTCATCGGGCACCAAGATTTAACAATTTATCATTCTCTGAAGAGTAAGACTGTCCCTCCAGTGGGAAGAAACTCAATAAATATTAATTGGTGAGCGAACTACCGGGTCAAGGGGGAAGAGCCGAGGCCATTTCATTTCCACGGGTAATAGAACCGGAATGAGAGAACGGACGTCGGGTTAAGAGCCCTGAGGGGAAAACAAATTAAGTTGGTTGGGTTGGTCTGACATTTCTCCGAAGTTTGCTTTTGACCTCAAAAAAAACCACCCACGGCCGTGCTGGACGAGTGAGCTAAGACAGCGAAGGGCCGTGTTCGCGGCCGCGGGGCGATGTCCTGGCGGAGCTGACAGCCGGGCGCCGGGGCCAGGGCGGCTGTGGGCTGTGGAGGCAGAGGCGGGCCGAGGGAGGAGGGCAGGTGAAAGGAGGCGCAGGCAGGAGCACCGCGAACTGCCCGAGACCCGTCGGGCTTGACCTCCAGGGCGTCAGAGAGAAGGCCCGTGGGGGGCAAATGACAGCTGAAGAGAAACGGGGGCGCGGGGACGCCGCACGTCCTCGCGTGACTCTCGGGCTGGCTCCCGGACGGGCTTCGTGTGCGCGGGCCTGTGCGACCGCTGGGCTCCCCCTCTCCGCTCGGCAGAAGGGAAGGAAGCCTCGTCTCCAGCTCGACCGGGCTTCCTTTTCGGCAACGGCACCGTGGGTTTCTACGTGCAAGAAGGGGGGAGTCTTAAGAGTAAAGACAAACAGGCCGCGTAGGCGAAGGGGTCAAGAAAGGTACGTCGGGCCCTGGACGGCGCGGTCCGGCCGGCTGGCGGGTCATCCTGTGCCCGAGGCGTCTCGGGTTCAGTTCCCATCGGGGCACCTCCCTGGGTCGGTCCTGGGTGGGGGCCGCCAGCCGATGTCTCCCTCTCTCTGTCTCTCCCTCTCCCCCCGCTTTTCTCTCTCAGATCAGCATTTATCACACTCTAAACCCTGGCGTGGACGCCACCCCGGCACCCTCCGCGTGGTTTCCCAGGCGTCCCTGACCTGCGGCCTGCCCTGTCCCCGGTGTCGCTCACGGTCGCCCCCCCCACTCCTGCTGCTCAGCAGCCCTGGGCCGCCTGCGTCCAAGGACCGCACAGCACGTAGGGCCCCGGTGCTCACCCACACTGCTCGTCCCCGGAGCGCCCTTTGCGTCCAGCGTTTCCCTGTCGGCGCGTCCCAGCAGGCCGCGAGCCCTGGCAGCGGTCACTGTTTCAGCCCCTCTGCCTCCAGCGCCTAACCGTCCACGGCAGTGACCACCCGTAGGAAAGGAAAACCCAGGAGTGGGCCCAGGGGGAGGTGGTCCAGGCTGGAAAACCAGGAGGGCGTTCAACTAGAGGTCTCATTTGTTCAGACCGCGCCGTCCGCGTTTTCGTTGGCCACGCAGGTGTCTGACCCCGGGACTGTTTTTGCTGCAGGCGCTCAGGGAATGGCCTCCTTTCAGCTGCGTCTGGCGCGGCACCCAGCCCGGCCGGAGGACCCGGCCCTGCCAGCGCTCGGGCAGGCTTTCCCCTCACCCGCCGCTTACAGGTTGCAGAGCTGGAAGGGTTACGCCCAATAAACTGAAACCTGCCCTAACATCTGCTCTGGCCAGAAGAATTCATTATAAAACAAACAAACAGGAAAGGCCCAAAACAAAACTATTGAGCCGCTCTCATTACTTTCTGAAGCATCTTTAAACACAGCTGGTCTAAAAATACATCTTTTTTTCAAGCAAGTGGTTATCGGTTTTAAATAGAACACAGCGTTGACTACTCCATAATCTTGAGCACAAATGAAGGGCCCATTAATCGTACAAACTTTAATTTAGCAAAACCTCACCGTGGCAACCCGCTCAGCATCCTGGATACAAAAAAAACACCCCGTACCTGTCGTAACTGCAGGATGAAAAGCTTCAAAATGGGCTATTTCCACAACCACATAAAAATCTACATGAGCGGAAGGCTTCTTGGGGTTAATGGAAATGCAAAACCGATAAGTGAGATCCTTGAATAAGAACCATGAGGTTGAGTGTTAAGAATTAAAAGCGCTGCCCACTCGGCCGGCGTGGCTCAGCGGCTGAGCATCGACCTACGAACCAGGAGGTCGGGGTTCGATTCCTGCTCAGGGCACAGGCCCGGGTTGCAGGCTCGATCCCCCCAGCAGGGGGCGAGCAGGAGGCAGCCGATCCGTGACTCTCATCATTGATGTTTCCCTCTCTCTCCCTCTCCCTTCCTCTCTCTGAAATCAATAAATAAAAATTTAAAAAAAGAATTAAAAGTGCTTACGGTGTCTGATCTGTTTGGGGGACGTGTTACCAGTCAAGAAATTCTGATACATTTTAGTACTTTGGGGAACTGCTGTTTGGATATTATAGACCAGGCGGTGCCCATGGTGGCACCTGTTCCCACGTGGCGATTTGCAAAGCCGGGCGAGTGCTCTGCCTCTAGACGGGTGGCCTCTCCTTCGCCCGGGCCCCCCCCTCCTCCCCGGTTCTTATTCCAGCTGGCTTCTCTCAGTTCTATTTCTTGCCTGGTCACTGTGACATCTGAGTTTGCAATAGAGTTTCAGAGCTTGAGCTTGACAGTCTTCTTTCCACCCTTGAAAAAAACAGAAAAGATTCGAAGGCATTTAACAGATGAAAACGCCTGAAGAAAACTGATGCGAGAGGGGACACAATCCCTTGGCCCAGCCTCTCCTCCCCCGCGGAACAAGGGAAGGAAAGATAATGCCCCGTCATCCAGCTTTCCCGTCTCTGGTGGAAAACCACCTCAGAACAGTCTTAACCAGCGTATCCCTCCTTATAAATGAAGTTAAGCAAATTTGAGTTTATTTCAAAAGTAAGTCATTCCCAAGCCCAGAACAAACGTTAGGAATACAGTCAACTCCGGACGACCTGGGACCGTGGGTGGAGGTGGGCGTTTCTGAGAAGACCGGCGTGTGGGGCGCGGACGAGCGTCTGCCTGTCTCACCCCCCTCCGCACGCCTTGGCCTTCCAGTCCTCTGGGTCTCGGTTTCAGGGCCGCCTCCTCAGAGAGGCCTTTCCCGGCCGCCCGCCCGGGAGAAATCAGCCAACAGAGACTCCCTCGCGTGCACAGCCCCGTTTTAACGTTTCCTGTATTGCATTTATCACATTCCAACGTTTTTCTTTCCTTTTTTGCTGGCGTATTTCCTGCCTCTCTCCTCTGCTCGAATATGCTATCTGGACACGCAGGGTTCATAGTTTTCCACTTACAGCTTCTAGATTTAATGTAGCACCAGAAAAAAAAAAGAAAAAAAGGAAGTTTGATTCCGCTGTTTATTATCTACTTAAACTGAGGGAACAAGGACATCGCCTGTCTTGGTCACCACACTGTCCCCAGAAGTGGACGGTCTCTGCCATGCTGTGGGAACGCGGACGGTGGACGTGGAATGGACGCTGAGGCCTCCTGCCGTGCCCGGTCCCCACGGCCACGCGCCCGGGTCCAAACGGAGGAAGCGGGCGATGCCCCAGCCGGTCCCACGGGCCTGCCCTTCCTCTCTGGGACGTCCTAGCACTTTCCCTGCGTTCCGGTGTTTTTCTCTCTCCCCTCCCCTGTCTCTACAATCGATAAAAAAAACACATTCTCAGGTGAAGATTAAAGAAAAGAAAAAAGAAAAAGCTAGTAGCGATCTCTAGATAGCAGAATAACGCATTCCTTTTATTCTGTTCTTTATACGTTTTTGCAATTTAAAACATCCCTGCGGTGAACGTGGACTGTTTGAAGATTAAAAGCCTGTTTTTAAAGCTTTCGAATACTTCAGCGAGGGCTCGCGCGCCCTGTGAGCCTGCCCCGCCTCCTCGCACAAACGAAAAGCTGCTCAGGCAGGAGAGGCCGTGACTTCACCCAAAGTTTGATGACTCTGCACGGACCCCGTTTGCCAGCCTTTCAGTGAGTCCCCCTGCCAGCCCCACGCGGACACGCCCGAGACAGAAACTCGGGACTGGAAAGGCGGCTGAAGGTGATGGAGGCGTGGGGGGCCCGCATTTTATTTGTGGCGCTGGCAGATCGTAGCTGGGCGGGTGACGTGGGTGATCCCTGCCCCTCCGGCCCTTGGGGAAGACCAGGCGTGTGAGGCAGGGGCCGTCCTCGGATCGGAACGATCCCTGGAGGCTGGTTTTGGTGATAAAGGCTCCAACCTCGTGTCCTAACGTTAAAAGAGAGCAGAAGGAACCCGCGTCACTGGCCGGGCGCTTACGGACACCAGCGCCGTGATTCACGGTTCCGGCCGGCGCGAGAGAGATGGTGATGTTTTATTTAGGGGTTTTGTACAGCGCAGCAGCCCACAGAGGCCACGTGCCCCAGGGGCACGGCACGTAGGGTTTTGCAGATGTGCCTGAATCAGTAACGAACGAGTTCCTGAATGTAAGCCTGTCTTTTTTTAAAAAAAAAAAACCCCTTGTGTTTGGCGGTTCTGTTTCACGTAGGAGCCCTAACTGGAACAAGATGGACCTGAGCCTGTTTATGAAGCTGATTCCCCTCTCCCACTAAGTGCAGGGCATTGCTCAACGCAAAGAGCAATTCCTAAAGGAGATTATGAAATCCTTCGCTACTGTATTTCACATGGGTTGGGGGGAATATGCGATAGCTGCTGGCTTTGAAGAAAAAGTAGCTCTCCTAAGAATAAACACATAATGACATTGCAGCTTCGATCACCATGAAGCTTGGTAACTGTGTTGCCCTGTTCTGACTAGAACTTTCTGTATCACATTTTTATAAGAGTGTGCGGGGTGCATGTGTGTGTGTGTGTGTGTGTGTGTGTGTGTGCAAACTGTGATGTCCCTTTGATATGATCTTAATTTTTTCACATTGCTACCATAATACCGAGAAGAAAAAAAGCAAAAAAAAAACATTGGAGCGGGGTGGAGGAAATTTCACCCTCAACAGGGGCGTGGGGTAATCCTACGTGCTCAAGCCCTGGAACAGCCGGGCCCAGGAGCGCCGTTGGAAAAGCCGGGTGAGTGATGGGGAAACAAGCGCCGCCCCGGCCTGGGGTCGCACTCCCGGTGAGCTTTCGCGGGACCACACAGTTTCCAGGTCTCAGCTGGCTGCGTGTTCCCCGCCACCCCACCCCTACCTTCTAGGCCGTAGGGCTGATTCTAGCCGCTAATAACGCTCAATGCACCCAACAAGGCCCGCATCAGAAAGTCACGGCGGATCCGGGAACACCTTCCCCCCGCCCGCCCACCGGCAGCCTCGGAAGCTCCCGGCCGTCTGCAGGCTCGGACTCGCTGGAAGGCTTAGCCGCAGGCCAGTCGTCCTGCAGAGCGACCTGTTGCAAAACTGAGTTAACGTTCGTCCCCCGGGGCCAGCTGGTGTTTGAAATAATATATTTTATTTCAAAATAAGACCGTGTCCGCAGGACTCTCCCTGCTCCTATTTTAAGACCCGAATCTAATAAACAGAACAGGCCGCTCTGCCATCCGCTGGTTGCTTACCCCGTTGTTACCGCTTGTTTGTATCTATTTTCCTGGGTTGCTATTTTTGGCCGTGCTTTTAGCCGCAGGATTGAGTCTCAGAACAGGCTGATAGGGACTCCGGGAAAGACAGATGACGGTTTTAAATTTACTCTCATAGGATGAACAGTAACACAGGCCTCTCCGGTTCAGAGAGCACTCAACGCTGATGAGCTCAATTGGCAACTATAAGCCACCTAAAAAAAATTTTTTTTTTTGAAAGTGACATGTTGAAAGGATTCTCGTCATGAGGCTCAGAGAATAAACTCTCAGTCGGATGGTCATAAATCCCTACGTTTCAGAGCAGCGTCGCCGTGGAGCTGGGCGGCCAGCGGGGAGCACGCGGGGCTTGGGTGTTAAAGGGCCTGAGCCGCGGTCCTGCCTCTGCCGCCCCCCTGGGCAGGTTCAGCAGGTACCTTCCTATGTGAAGAGTGAAGGGCCCGCGTGGGTTCCAGAGAGAACCTTCTAGGACTGAAAGTCTTCGAATCTAAAACCTGTTCGCGTTAGGCCCTCACATCGTAGCTGCACAGAAAGCAAACTCGAAGGAGTCTTTGCTATTTTTATTTTTAAATTTACCTCTATTGTCGGAAGCATTACAGATGTCCCCCAGTTTATCTCCCATGGACCCCCTCCGCCTTGCCCCCGCCCCTCCCACACACCAGCCTTCTCTTTCGTTTTAAATCGAGTGTGTGTGTGTGATCTGAAGAGATCGAAATCCTAGGCATGCACACCCTGTGCCCTGGATCTAAGTCTGTGTGAATTTCTGCATCTTTCTGTCCTTGGAATTTCTGTTCCTAGAGCAGAAGGAACCACAGAGACTGTCCAGTGGCACTCTGCTCAGTTTTTACACTAAAACGTATGAGACCCCACCTCCCACAGGCGCCCGGTGCTGAGGGACATCGCGGGCCCCGGGGCTTCCGGCAGCCTGAGCAGTGCTGAGCTTGTAGCAACTTTCAAACCAGCTGGTGTTTCTCAGATATTCTCAGTAATGAATAACTTACAAAAAAAAAAAAGCTAGTGATTAAATGGCATTTGTTGGTTTGTTTCTAATTAAATATCATTTCTGGGAGCCACTGACAGCTCCGTGGAATGACATTATTGTGGCATTGTTTTAATTTTACTGTGGAAATAAGGGTCATGCCACTTCCTTTGCCTCAAAGCCTCGGAAGGAGGGGAAAATCCCGCTTGTGGGAGTACGTATTTGTTGGATAGTTTTAAAATAAAATTGCACTTTTAAATACCGCTGGTCTTGCATCAAGAACCGTTGGGTAGGCGTGTGGTTCTGAGATGCAGATGCGCTTTCACAGGTTTCGTTCAGCGACAAAAGAAATCCTGTAACGAAACAGTAGGAGTCCAGCCTTCGTGATTACGTTGCTTGGCTCTCTGCATAACTCGTGTCAGAATGCCACTGCCCTGCCTTGGCCTGTGTGGCCTAGTTGGCGGAGTGTCCTCTCCTGCACCCGGGGGTCGCCGGTTCCGCTCCTTTTGGGCTCAGTCCCTAGTAGGGGGTATACAGGAGGCAGCTGATCAGTGTTTCTCTCTCTCTCTCCCCCCACTTCCTCTCTCTAAAATCAGTAAAAACATTTTATTTTTAATGTCGTTGCCCTGGAAATAAACGTAAAATAGAGTCTTCATAAAACACGTATGGAAGGCTGTCCACGTAAAGATGCTTTTCAGGAAAAATACACTCGTATAAATGAAAACAGTCATGACTAATTAAAAAGCAGGTTACCGAATATTTGCACCCAGTGGCCCTCGTTTTGTAAGTCTGTGCCTACAAAAATTCTAAAAATGGGCCACACTGGAAATTTCAAGTCGATTTTGAGCAAAGCGTCCTGTTGAAAAAGAATGTTAACGTGATACTGTTTTATTTTGTTCTGTCATCTGGAAAAACTCATTCCCCTCCCTCTTCCTCCGCATCGCACGCCCACCCCGCTCTGCAAAAGCCGCGCTCCCTTTGTCTTTCTCGGAACCGATGCAGGTTTGAAACCGTCTCATTCCGTTTCCTTCTGCCCCTAACCTGAAAAGCCTCGTGGTTCAGTGACAGTGAGGAAACCTGGGAGCCTCAGACGGATCCGTCATGGTCTGTGTTTCCATTTAATGAAGAAGTTGGCCACCTGATCCTACAAAAGCGATTCAGTATGAATCAATTTTCCAAAAAAAAAACCCAAAACACCCCATAAATCGTAGATATTGCCATCTGCGGGCCAACGTTACCTCCTGTGTAAGAGGAGGCCCTTCCACACGCCTGACCCCTGGGGCTGTGTGAGCTGAAGGACCGTAACTGCCTCACTTGGTCTGCCGAGAGGGTGCCAGGACACCCTGCCCTGCCCAGGACAGCCACTGGCCTGTGGCAAGGAAAAGAAACGTCAGAGCTCTGGCCTGTTCCTGGGCCGCCTGCTGGCGATGCCTCCTTCCTGGCTCCGGCGCCGGTGGCCCAGGGCGGTGGGACTGGATGAAAAGCGACCCGAGCTGCATGACTGTGTAAGGCCTGTGCCGGTGCCACAGGAGACGCTGCGGGGCGCTGGCCCGGCTCTGCACAGACCTGGCCCACTGGGCGTACGCACCCCTCCGCCGGCCGCTAGGAGCGTTGGCTGCTGGCCTCTCACACCTGCCGTCCTCCTGCAGCTGCTGCTCTGACCGGGGCCGTGCCAAGAGCTTAGTCCCTCCCGTCCTCCCAACAGAACCACAGCCCCCGTCAGACACGGCCTACAAAACCCCGGCCCCCTGACCCCAAGGAAGGACCCCTCAGCAGTGTGATTTCATGTTCCGGGGCCCTGCCCCAGCTCCTCACTGCACCCCCGGGGTGGGGCCAGGGCCAGGCTTCCCCTTAGCTCACATCCTTCCCGGGCCCACCCCCCTTCTACCCCACTCCCCTCAGTCCCTGAGGTTCCTTCTGCAGAGCTGACCCTCAGCAGCTCCCAGGAGCCCCAACCCCGGCTCACCCCCTGCCTCGGGGAGTCCGATATTTTGACTCGAGGAAATGATTCTATTTCCTGGGCAAGTGTCCGGGTTGCACTGTGTCTGAGAAGTGATGTCCGTCCTTGGGTCCGTGTGTCCGCGCACCTGTGCCCGCGGGGGGCTTTGAGTGTGGCCCGCTGGGTCGCCGCTGATGCTGACGACAGATTGTCCTTGTGTCTTGCACCCTCGAAGGGAAATGCTCAAGGCCGGGCCGGAGGGCCCAGCAGGACCCGGCATCACAGTAGCGGACTGCGTGCGCTGAATGACCCGTCACTGTGTCCCTGCCGGGCACCTGCAGCAGGAAGGGCTCCCAGGGCAAGACTAACCCTGCGGGAGGGGCTGGGCGTTCTTACAGGAAAGGGGACGGAGGGTCTGCGCTGTGGAATATTCCTCAGATGCCACTAGCAATCCCAGCTCCGCCCTTTTGTTCAGCCGCTCTCCCTCCCTGAAGAGCACTTCCTCCTCACGGCCCCTCTAACCTCTACACAACCGTCAGGGCCCTGCTGTGCACGCCCCACGCGCCAGGTCACCCAGCCCTCCTGGCCAGGGAGCTCTCTCCTCTCCGGCTCACCGCTGCCCACACTGGGCTCGCGTATGCGTGTTGTGTCTGCGCCTCTTCGCTCCGGCTCATGCGAAAAGCCCTTGGGGATAAGAACTGTGCCTCACGCAGAATCTCCCTGAATATCATGCGCATTACGGAGACCAAATAAATATTTATTAGCGATGTTGACGTGTCTGCGCATCGCTGAGCTTGCAGAAGGAGATGTCTTCCTGTAAATAACAGGATTTTGTGAGGTCAGCTAATTAAGATCTTGTCCTGCCCTGGGAGATTACCGGATGATCGCGGGGATTAGAGAAGAGTTGGTGTTTTGTTGACAACCCAGAGATTGAAGTTCAAAGAGGGCTCGGTTCATACAGAGAAGGGCCCTGCTGTGTCCTGGGTGGGAGAGAGAACCATCTGGTTTGACAGGTTTTACCCAAAAGAAGTTGAAGAGCCAACTCTGTGCTCCTGAAAATAGGGCGAGGGAGGAGGGATGTTGTGTTTATAAGCCTTTCGGAGACCCTTTCAAATGATTTCTGCACCAAAAAAACTGTGGTCTCAGTTCAAGAGAAGAGACTTGCTTTTGAAGTTTTGGGGTAACTGAGAGGTGGTGACAATGGCACGGAGTCTCCCAACTGGCTGTCCTCTAAGCCACCAGAATGGGCGATCCGCCCCGGGACATGGGGGCAGGTGTCCCCGAGAGGTGCACCAGGTGCACCTTGCCCGCACCCTCAGGCTCCAGCGTGAGGACCGCAGAGAACAGAGTGGGCCGCAGCTGGTCAGCAGGGTCCCATCTGCTTCAGGGGAAACTACCAACTGGAGGTCGGCCAAGGCGATGGGAGACGCCACCATCACGGGGAGAGCTCCTTGGAACTGAGCCCCTTACGGGCATATAAAGCGGCATCCCCCTCCCCCTGCCCAGTCCAAGCAGGCCAGGCTCCTCTGCGCCGGGGTATAAGGAGCGGGGTCGTTTTATAATTTAGCATAACCCTGTGACTTTCCTGAAGCGCAGGTTGCCCGGAGGACCTCATGGACGGTTTCTGCAGCTGTGCAGCCGGCTAAGGCCCAGTCTCATCCCTCTTATATGGGAATATAATGTTTACCCATCCAGGAGGTGTTGGGCTGGGGCCCAGACGTGCTAGTACTGGCCAGAGAAGGGCCTTAAAAGGGCAAGAATGAAGAAGCCCCGGAGTTGGAAGAAATAAAAATTATAACCGATGAAACGCTTTAGTCACGTCCAGGGACACCCAAGGGAAGGCAGGATGGTTCTGTAGATATGTGTGTGATGCACTTTGTAATATGAAAAAAACCTGAGCATAGGACCAAGTGCAGAGCGTCCTTCTATATGTTTTATATCCTATAGGTCAGTTGCAAATAAGTACATTTTTCTACCTCTACATTGTAAGAATATGTTGCTACACATATGATAGTAACACAGACGTCCCCCCTCACGAGGTACCTATGACTTAATGTACTTCTGGGCTCCCTACAGCACTGAACACGGCACGTGGCCCATGCAACATGCTTCATACATGTAAGAAATCAGTAAACTAAAGTGAACCCTCTTTCACAGATTTGCTGCTTAAAGGGACGCAAAGGAGCAGCACCGGGCCCTCGGGTTTCCACGCAGGCTGCACCCACCTGCACAGGTGTGATAGAGCCGTGGGAGTCGGGGGACCCCGAACGGCAAGGCCATCGCCACACTGCCTGTGGGCGGGGGCCTGAAGCGAGAGCACCCGCCTCCCTCGCCTCAAGCACCATTTATCACCTGGGACTTTTTACTCCAAAGACCGCGACAGGCCTGTCGTCGCTCATCCAGTGCGACCGGGGGGACAGCAGAGAGCAAAGGCACAGAGCAGGGAACGCGGCCGTGGTGAGGAGCGTGGGAAAGCCGCCTGCCCTGGCGTCTCGGCCTTGGATCCCCCCTTACAAAGCATGAGGAGGGGCCCGGGGGAGACAGAGAGCAAATGGACCAGGTAACCGGGGACCGCGTCGGCCCAACTGAAGTTAACGGCCAAGTCTGTGGTCACGAATTTAAAGTATGTTTGTGTGTTTTTTCCAGCCGTGCGGATAGACACCGGGGTGGGCGAAAGCAGGTTTATAGTTGTGGGTACGCGGAACGGGGAGTTGGCTCCTGTCCTGCCCTTCCTCACTGCCTCGCCCGGCCACGCCCTGTGCCCGTCCGTTCTCAGGCCTCCTCTCAGTGCTTCTCCGAGTCAGATCCCAGAGCTCCGGGGACACAGGTCTTCTCTGCTGTTGGTGAGCCTTTACCAGCACTGTTCCAGCCGTGGAAAATAACTCTGTGGTGCCCTTAGATCTCGTGGAAATCCGCCCATTCCTCAAAATCTAGGCCAGATGCGGTTACCCTCCAACGGCCCACCAGTCAGCATGCGTGTGGTTCAAATCAGTCTTTCTGCAGTTACGTGTCTCTGCTTTATTCCGCATGAATACATGATCCGTTCCCTCAAATAGATATAAAACTTCTTTACGGCAGAAATGAAGTTATTTCTGTAAGATGATTCCAGGTGCCATGTGTTTTTTCATACGAGCCTCTCTCCTGCGGCCCTGGTGCGTCGCCTCTCAGGTAACAGGTGCTCCGTACAGTTTGCAAAATTGGGCATGCAATGAGATGAAAGGCTTGAGGTAAAGGGCCCCCGAGACCCTTTCGGACTCGGAGGGGAGGTGCTGAGGTCCAAAGTGAAGTGAAACCGTGGATCTTGGGGAGACACAGAAGTTTGGGCCTTGAAAAGGCAGGAAAGGAAAACAGGAAAGCCGTTGCGGGTCAGTGGCGGCCAGATAAAATTATCTTGAGCGTTTTTGTTTTCTTTTAGATTATTGTTTTCAAAACTATACTTTTATTTCTGGAAATCTTTACTCGGGATATTTACTCTTCGATGACTCTTTGGGATCGCTCTTTGCAAGTGCAGAAAGTCCCCTCCTCGGGGGGGAATGTGCTGAAAATGGAATCTCGTCGGGTGTGGATCGTAAACCTTTCACGGGGCTGCCAATACTTTTGGTTTTTGTGTAGAGATATCCACCCTCGTTTTAGACTTCACACACCCCTGACGTGTTGGGTTTGGCGGGTGATTTATTTGGTTTGCTTAAGGGAAACACTCCAGCGGGCTATTTTTGAACTTGCTCTGACATTTAGACTTGGAAATACCCTATTTCCAAGATACTTACCCATGAGATTGGGAGGCCAACGTAAAAGTGCATCCAGTCAAAATTTACCCATCCGCTCACGTGGTTGTTGGTGGAGGATTTCCCTGTGCGGACCTCTCCCTGTGCGGAGGAAGCGGGCGCACCCTGGTTACACCGGGTGGGGAAAAGCATGCAGGGCTCCAGGGCTCGGCCTCACCCCCGATTATTTCCCTTACAGGGAAGACACAGGTGCCCAGCTCCCAGGGACCGTGCATTGTGTTTCAGCGTAACGCCGACCAGATCTCTGCCTGCGTTTCCACCAGGCCCTCAATTAGCCCTGTTGACTCACACGAGAGATGGCGGCGAGTGCACATTAGCTACTTGGGAGGTTCCTTTGAACGTCGGGGATGGAGGTGGGTGTGGAGGAGACGTCAGGAGGAGCAGAGCCAGGGCGGCTGTGGGAGGGCAAATTGCACGAGGGGATTTTTCTCTGCCTTCCTGGCTCTGGCCGGGGAGTCCCGTCGCCTTACCAGCCCGTCTTGGGCATTTGGAAGGTAGGTCCCTCCCGGTTGTATGCCTGTCACCAGGCACCTAATGCTCACTGCACAGATTTAGACAAACTCCCCAATCGATTTATTATTCTCGCGCCTTCCTCCGTAACATGATGTCAGAGCTCTCCGTCCCTCGGCCGAGGCAGTGTTTTGGCGAAGGCAACCATTGTGTCCTACGTCAGGGGCCTGTCATCTGGGCGCCGGATGAGCCCCCATAATCACACGTTGCCACGCTGTCTTTCAGTTAGCAGGCGGTGATGATGTTTTGTGAAACCACATCTTTCATTTCTCGGCCGCTGTTTTCTGCTCCGCGCCCGAGAGGACATTAAACACAAAAACAATGAGTCACTGGGCAGCCACCGCTTCCCTCTGGTTCCCCGGCCCCTTCTCCTCCGGAGGCTGCCGGCCAAGGTCACGGCCGGGCTCCTGAGCGTCTCTGACCGTCAGGCTCAGATAGAAGGCACCTGGGGGATGTTTGTCCTTTGTTCAGCTAATAGGTATTCCAGGCACTGTGCGGAGAATGAAAAGGCCCAGGCGAGACGCAGCTGTGCCGGCCGCCTGTGGGGCGTGACGACCTGAGGGGGCATTTACTGGCATGGGGAGTGTTCCTGGCAAAGGGAAAAGGCGCATCTGTTGGCACAGGACTGGCGGGGAACTTCCCCTCCCCATTCACTTGTCCTTTGCAGGATCCTTCTCAGCGTCGCTCTCGCCTCAGTCCCATAGTCATCAGCTCTCCCGCGGGCATCTGTCCCGACTTGGCCTCTGGGTTGGTGACATTCTCTCCTCTGCGGGCTGTCGAGCTCCTGGAGGTCCTCTGCGTGTGTCCCTGCAGGGCCCCCAGGCCCGCAGGCCCCAGGAAGTGTGTTTACCTACGTTTCTGTCCCACAAAGAGCGATAAAGGACCTTAGGCCCCACCGTCCTGAGCCCCGATTTACAGGCCATGGCGTGCCATTAGTGGCTTTAATTTCAAGCCCATCAAGCAGGCGTGTCTTGGGAGTTTGTCCCTGAGCTAAACATCAAGTTAGGTCTCATGTGAACTTACTGCCATGTGAGTGGAAATAGCCTTTGCATAGTTCACTTTCCCCCCGTGCTAGAGCATAATCGAGATCAGGTCCCCCTGCCTCCAGCGCGGGGCAGGGCATGTTCGAGTCGAGACGAGGGGAGTAGAAATTAGAAGGGCCGATGGGGAGGCAGGTCGGAGAGTCAACACAGATCCTCAGCTCAGACGGCACCTTTCAGGGGGCCAGCGCCTGCGCTTTGTAAAACCCAGTAAATTTATTTACTTCCTCAGAATAAAAGGAAAAGATAAAGTTCAGCGCTGCGCATGCAGGGTTTAGAAATGGACGTTATTTTTGCCAGGTAAGATATGTTGAGTGCATGCCGCTATTGTATTCTTCTCAGTGATTATTTTTAACACACAAATAACAAAGTTTCACCATCAATGGTTTTTAAAAGTCCATGAGTATTTTTTAGCAAAACACGTCAGTCTCCCTTTATTTCAGTGCTGCCTACTCGCCCACCGAACGTAACTCCAAGAAGAGCTCCGCGCACCCTTCCTCTCTGGAGGGTCTTGAAGCAGCTACCAGTGAAGCCAGTTTCTCAGCAAATTCAGCACGTGTGGCGGAAAGATACATAATAAGTTAAGCAGCGAGGCCCACGGTGAAAAAATACACCAGTATCACCGCTCCCTAAGTCAGGGTTACTAGTAACTGCCGGTCAGGGAATACTATGTAGCAGGCATTGTGCCAAAAACTTTACACACGTTTATATACATAAATGCAGACCTAGGTAACCTTGTTTATTGTTTATGACGCCGTAAGGTAGGGGCTTTCAGCGTCCCCAGGTTACGGGTAAGGAAAGAGACTCGCTGGAAGACTCCTCAGCTTGACTTTCCAGTTCTTTTATCCGGTTCTTTAATAGGATTTTTAACTTCCAAGAGCTCTCTTTTGTTCTCTGAACGGCCTTGCTCGTGGCATCTTTACCCCTCCTGTGAGGATACTTATTAGAATTTATTAGTGTTTCTCTTTTGTTCCGCGCACTCCGTTTCCTCCGGGACATTCTGTTTGCCTGTTTATTTTCCACTGGCGCTGGAGTGTTACCTCGTCTGCGGCGTGACCCCTGTCCTCTGCTCACTCCTGAGCACAGGCACCCACACGCCGGCCCGAGGTCTCGTGAGTATGGATGAAGCCTTGCCAGCGGGCGCCGTTCGCTTTAAGGTCGTAACTGAGGGAACAGGCCATTGTGCTGGCGTCCCGAAATGACACCATCCCGAGGTCGTTTGTGGGGGTGGCAGGGACGCCGTCCCGTTTATTTAGAGAAGAGACTCCTGATGTCCTAACTCAGGCTTACAGGAGGCTGTGCCACCATCGTGGGCATGGTAGTGTTGTAGGCGGCCGGAGTGGCACCGGGTTAGGCCCGTGGGGCCAGACCAAACGTGGGTTCAGCAACCTCGGGTTCTGGCTGGGAAAGAATTCAGAGCCGAGACCCGAACTGCAAGAGGACATTTATTTGGTAAAATCACAGAGGTGGAAGAAGCAATTCCGAGAAGAAATGGGCTTAGGAAACAGGTTACAGAGGCAAAGGAAGGGCCCTTGGAGCTTGGGCGTGAGGCAGCTGATGCTAATGTCTCCACTGATTGATCGGCCGAGCCAGGGCCGGGCCAGCATTCAGTGCAGCTGGTCCCGAGGTCAGCTGCACTGACGAGCTCCCGGTCTTCCTGTGGCTCCTGCCTGGTTCCCTCTCGTAAGTCGTATGAGTTTATTCTTTGGTCGTTATTTTATCTCAGGGTTGAAGGAGAGGTGATAAATGCTGGCTCCAGAGACAGAAGTCTCATTCCCATCCCTGGTTACAGTCGGGGGCCTGGCCTGCCTTTCGGGTTTCCCAGTTATACCTGAGCCAATAGGTCCTGCTTTATTTGTCTAGCGGGAGTTGGGTTTCTTCATACTGGGCCTCTTCACACTCACAGTCACCCCCCTGAAGGCTCAATTCCCAGCACCTTTTTTTTTTTTTCTAAAAACAAAGGCGTGGTCCACACTCCACGAGAGGCTCTCCGACCTTTCCTTCCGTCCCGCTCCGGCCACCTTCCTGACCATCTTAGTCGGCCCTGCACTACGGTTTCACAGCGAAGAGTCCCCCACTTTCTGACACACCCCAGCTTCCATTCGAGAGCCGCGCGTCCTGGTTTACTACATTTTCTGTGACTTAACAGCCTGTGCACTGAAGATGAGCTCCTGGGCCGTGAAGCTGAAGCCAGAGCGCCGTGACTTCCCCGATGGCCATTTCCTCACATCCGGACATGTGGCTGAGAGGACAGCCTCCTCGGTGCCAGATTCGCAAACCTAAATTTGTTCAGGCAACAGATAGCAGGCGCCTCATTAAAACAGCGAAGGGAAGTCAGTCCTAGGACAATTGACTATGAAAATCTGACATTCAGCTGCCTAGTGAATGCAGCTTAGAGACTCCGCAGGGCCGGCTTTTATAAGCCTTCCAGGGATCCGGGGGCAGGATCAGCTCACGAACAAATTATTTTTGCATTTCTGCAGTAAAATTAGCGTGCAAGGGAAGAGCCCACGACCCTGACGACAGAGCCAGTGGGCGCTGGTGCTCCACCCCCCTGTTAACAGCTGAGGCTTTCGCAGGTGCGCCCAGGGCGTGGGCGCCGTGGCTGAAGGAGAACCACAGCAGGACAGGCGCAGGGTGTCCCCTCGCAGCCCCCAGGGGAGCTTCGTAGCTGGAAGGAAAGCATGATCTGTACCTATTTGCATAAGCAGTTCTCGGCTGCAGATCCGCAGGGTGTTAGAACCTGGAAGCACACACAGGTCGCCTATGGAATTCCTTGAAATTGAGGCCCAAACGGCTCACAGACCTCACGGCGGGTGAATGACGCTCCAGGAGGAGATCCCGGGCCCCTGCAGTCGGTCAGGAGCCACCGACTGCTGCTCTGCCCTAAACTCCCCGTCACCGTAGCCCGTGGGTTCACTCCCACCTCGAGCTGTGGTCAGCTGTCCAAAGCGCTAGGTCTAGGGTTCGAGGACCTAGACTTAAGTCCTGGCCTCTTTCTAGATTTGGGATCCTGGTCAAATCGCAGAGCCCTTCTGAACTCCCATTTCTCACATCTCCCTCTTCTCCTCTATCTCACAGGGCTGCTGTTAGAATTAAATGAGGCCCTGGACGGGTATCTCAGGTGGTTAGAGCATCGTTCCCATACGCCAAGGTTGTGGGTTCGATCCCTGTCACGGCACAGACAAGGATCAGCCAATGAATTCACCAGTAAATGGAGCAACAAATCACAACATCCCTCTCTCTCTCCCTCTCCCTCCCTCCCTTCCACCCTCTGAAAAAGCAACGGAAAAATCCTCCAGTGAGGCTTAAAAAAGAAATGAAACCGAATGGGGTTCCCTTGGTTAATGACATTATATAAATTTCACGTGTACAACTGTATAATTCGACACCCATACATTTTACTGCGTGCCCAGCACCCAAAGCCCACACTCCGTGTTCACTACCCTCTTCGAGGAAGAGTCTTAAATGCCCAGGAAATTCAATCGTCGCCATCCTTTCGACTCAAGTGGTACTGGATCGAGGGGGAATTCAATATACTTTTTTTCCATCCAGTGCATTGAAGACGGCTGCTTTCCATCTCCTCTCTGAACAACTCTGCGCTCAGGCGCCCACAGGACCCGAAGGGCCGGGCGTCACCCTGCCCAGGGCTCTGTCTTACAGCTGGTCACCCTGCACCTCAGCTGGGCAGTCCTGTTTCAGCTCACCCTTCCTCACCCCCCACTCGAATGACCCTCAGGGACCAATGATGTCACTTTCCCCGTCACGTCAGGAAACCAGAGAGGTGGCTGCGTAAATGTCAAGACCGTTCGGCCTCCATAAATGCATGGACACCGGACAGACGTCCCCGCGTCTATTTTGGGCTGGTGAAAGCGCTTAACCGCGTTGGGCGGTGTAAAGGGTCACGTGCCGGCAAGCTCCACGCAGACACCAGCAGTAGCTTTGACTCGTTTCTATGGTTTCAAATGACTGCAGGTGACACGGGGATGCAGCCGGACAGTGACGCCCCCCCCCCCCCCCGCGGCCCCGGCGACGACACCCGGCTTCCCCGGCTCCCTTTGAGAAATACTATCACAAAACG